>NC_141888.1:14534241-14841194 GCF_030686135.1 Camelina sativa
AAGGAGACTAGAGTGTAGAAATGAGTAGGAGAATGAGATTAGACTGTAGAGAATCGAAGAACTTGCTCTGATACCATGTTAGACTTTGTAGAATAAAGAAGAGAATCAAGAGATTGATGAGAGATATCGGTAGACAAAGAGAATGAGGAAGAAGAAAAGATTAGGTTATTGTTCCATAAGAATACATATTACAATGTAGGCTAAAGCCTATATATATCAAGGGAAAATTAGGGCTACACCCTCTACCAACCGATCGTATAAGTGATAGGGACAAGGAGAGAGATAGAACTAATCCCAACGGTGATAGTGACCCGTCCTAGTCTCCTTAAACACAACATAACCCGTGACTCCACTTGTTCCTCCTCTCTAACGGCTACAAGTGACATTCTAGATCCTTCTCATGGGCCTAAGGAGAGCAGGCCTCCTCATTGTCTTTACACACTTACATGACTCGGCCTTATTGCTTGGTTGTACGGAGACGGCCCCATAATTGTACGGACGGCCATGGCTGCCATAGGCTTATTCTCTTGATCAATAGTTTCTGGGGTTAAAATGTGTCTTAATCGAATGCAACTAACTAATTATAAGAGTTTGAGATGGATGTGGAGAGTTTAAAAGCCACTTATATCCATTTTGTCCCAAAACAGGCTAAAACCAAGAAAACATTGCTTAGTAGCTGTAAACAGCTATGTTAGTGTTTATGGGGTTAATATGTGTCTTAATCCAATGCAACTAACTAATTATAAGTGTTTGAGATAGATGTGGAGAGTTTATAAGCCACTTATATCCATTTTGTCCCAAAACATGCTAAAACCAAGAAAACATTGCTTAGAAGCCGTAAACAGCTATGTTAGTGTTTATGGGGTTAAAATGTGTCTTAATCCAATGCAACTAACTAATTATAAGAGTTTAAGACATATGTGGAGAGTTTAAAAGCCACTTATACCCTTTTTTTCCCAAAACAGGCTAAAACCAAGAAAACATTGCTTAGAAGCTGTAAACAGCTATGTTAGTGTTTCTGGGGTTAAAATGTGTCTTAATCGAATGCAACTAACTAATTATAAGAGTTTGAGATAGATGTCGAGAGTTTAAAAGCCACTTATACCCATTTTGTCCCAAAAGAGGCTAACAGCAAGAAAACATTGCTTAGTAGCTGTAAACAGCTATGTTTGTGTTTATGGGGTTAAAATGTGTCTTAATCCAATGCAACTAACTAATTATAAGAGTTTGAGATAGATGTGGAGAGTTTAAAAGCCACTTATACCCATATTATCCCAAAACAGGCTTAAACAAAGAAGACATTGCTTAGAAGCTGTAAACAGCTATGTTAGTGTTTATGGGGTTAAAATGTGTCTTAATCCAATGCAACTAACTAATTATATGAGTTTGAGATAGATGTGGAGAGTTTAAAAGCCACTTATACCCACTTTGTCCCAAAACAGGCTAAAACCAAGAAAACATTGCTTAGAAGCTGTAAACAGCTATGTTAGTGTTTCTGGGGTTAAAATGTGTCTTAATCCAATGCAACTAACTAATTATAAGAGTTTGAGATAGATGTGGAGAGTTTAAAAGCCACTTATACCCATTTTGTCCCAAAACAAACTAACAGCAAGAAAAAATTGCTTAGTAACTTTAAACAGCTATGTTTGTGTTTATGGGGTTAAAATGTGTCTTAATCCAATGCAACTAACTAAGTATAAGAGTTTGAGATAGATGTGGAGAGTTTAAAAGCTACTTATACCCATTTTGTCCCAAAACAGGCTAAAACCAAGAAAACATTGCTTAGAAGCTGTAAACAGCTATGTTAGTGTTTATGGGGTTGAAATGTGTCTTAATCCAATGCAACCAACTAATTATAAGACTTTGAGATAGATGTGGAGAGTTTATAAGCCACTTATATGCATTTTATCCCAAAACATGCTAAAACCAAGAAAACATTGCTTAGAAGATGTAAACAGCTATGTTAGTGTTTATGGGGTTAAAATGTGTCTTAATCGAATGCAACTAACTAATTATAAGAGTTTGAGATGGATGTGGAGAGTTTAAAAGCCACTTATATCCATTTTGTCCCAAAACAGGCTAAAACCAAGAAAACATTGCTTAGTAGCTGTAAACAGCTATGTTAGTGTTTATGGGGTTAAAATGTGTCTTAATCCAATGCAACTAACTAATTATAAGTGTTTGAGATAGATGTGGAGAGTTTATAAGCCACTTATATCCATTTTGTCCCAAAACATGCTAAAACCAAGAAAACATTGCTTAGAAGCCGTAAACAGCTATGTTAGTGTTTATGGGGTTAAAATGTGTCTTAATCCAATGCAACTAACTAATTATAAGAGTTTAAGACATATGTGGAGAGTTTAAAAGCCACTTATACCCTTTTTGTCCCAAAACAGGCTAAAACCAAGAAAACATTGCTTAGAAGCTGTAAACAGCTATGTTAGTGTTTATGGGGTTGAAATGTGTCTTAATCGAATGCAACTAACTAATTATAAGAGTTTGAGATAGATGTCGAGAGTTTAAAAGCCACTTATACCCATTTTGTCCCAAAACAGGCTTAAACCAAGAAGACATTGCTTAGAAGCTGTAAACAGCTATGTTAGTGTTTATGGGGTTAAAATGTGTCTTAATCCAATGCAACTAACTAATTATATGAGTTTGAGATAGATGTGGAGAGTTTAAAAGCCACTTATACCCATTTTGTCCCAAAACAGGCTAAAACCAAGAAAACATTGCTTAGAAGCTGTAAACAGCTATGTTAGTGTTTCTGGGGTTAAAATGTGTCTTAATCCAATGCAACTAACTAATTATAAGAGTTTGAGATAGATGTGGAGAGTTTAAAAGCCACTTATACCCATTTTGTCCCAAAACAAACTAACAGCAAGAAAAAATTGCTTAGTAACTTTAAACAGCTATGTTTGTGTTTATGGGGTTAAAATGTGTCTTAATCCAATGCAACTAACTAATTATAAGAGTTTGAGATAGATGTGGAGAGTTTAAAAGCCACTTATACCCATTTTGTCCCAAAACAGGCTAAAACCAAGAAAACATTGCTTAGTAGCTGTAAACAGCTATGTTAGTGTTTATGGGGTTGAAATGTGTCTTAATCCAATGCAACTAACTAATTATAAGACTTTGAGATAGATGTGGAGAGTTTATAAGCCACTTATATCCATTTTGTCCCAAAACAGGCTAAAACCAAGAAAACATTGCTTAGAAGCTGTAAATAGCTATATAAGTGTTTATGGGGTTCAAATGTGTCTTAATCCAATGCAACTGACTAGTTATAAGAGTTTGAGATGGATGTGGAGAGTTTAAAAGCCACTTATATCCATTTTGTCCCAAAACAGGCTAAAACCAAGAAAACATTGCTTAGAAGATGTAAACAGCTATGTTAGTGTTTCTGGGGTTAAAATGTGTCTTAATCGAATGCAACTAACTAATTATAAGAGTTTGAGATGGATGTGGAGAGTTTAAAAGCCACTTATATCCATTTTGTCCCAAAACAGGCTAAAACCAAGAAAACATTGCTTAGTAGCTGTAAACAGCTATGTTAGTGTTTATGGGGTTAAAATGTGTCTTAATCCAATGCAACTAACTAATTATAAGACTTTGAGATAGATGTGGAGAGTTTAAAAGCCACTTATACCTATTTTGTCCCAAAACAGGCTAAAACGAAGAAAACATTGCTTAGAAGCCGTAAACAGCTATGTTAGTGTTTATGGGGTTAAAATGTGTCTTAATCCAATGCAACTAACTAATTATAAGAGTTTAAGACATATGTGGAGAGTTTAAAAGCCACTTATACCCTTTTTGTCCCAAAACAGGCTAAAACCAAGAAAACATTGCTTAGAAGCTGTAAACAGCTATGTTAGTGTTTCTGGGGTTAAAATGTGTCTTAATCGAATGCAACTAACTAATTATAAGAGTTTGCGATAGATGTCGAGAGTTTAAAAGCCACTTATACCCATTTTGTCCCAAAAGAGGCTAACAGCAAGAAAACATTGCTTAGAAGCTGTAAACAGCTATGTTTGTGTTTATGGGGTTAAAATGTGTCTTAATCCAATGCAACTAACTAATTATAAGAGTTTGAGATAGATGTGGAGAGTTTAAAAGCCACTTATACCCATTTTGTCCCAAAACAAACTAACAGCAAGAAAAAATTGCTTAGTAGCTGTAAACAGCTATGTTTGTGTTTATGGGGTTAAAATGTGTCTTAATCCAATGCAACTAACTAATTATAAGAGTTTGAGATAGATGTGGAGAGTTTAAAAGCCACTTATACCCATTTTGTCCCAAAACAGGCTAAAACCAAGAAAACATTGCTTAGTAGCTGTAAACAGCTATGTTAGTGTTTATGGGGTTGAAATGTGTCTTAATCCAATGCAACTAACTAATTATAAGACTTTGAGATAGATGTGGAGAGTTTATAAGCCACTTATATCCATTTTGTCCCAAAACAGGCTAAAACCAAGAAAACATTGCTTAGAAGCTGTAAATAGCTATATAAGTGTTTATGGGGTTCAAATGTGTCTTAATCCAATGCAACTGACTAGTTATAAGAGTTTGAGATGGATGTGGGGAGTTTAAAAGCCACTTATATCCATTTTGTCCCAAAACAGGCTAAAACCAAGAAAACATTGCTTAGAAGATGTAAACAGCTATGTTAGTGTTTCTGGGGTTAAAATGTGTCTTAATCGAATGCAACTAACTAATTATAAGAGTTTGAGATGGATGTGGAGAGTTTAAAAGCCACTTATATCCATTTTGTCCCAAAACAGGCTAAAACCAGGAAAACATTGCTTAGTAGCTGTAAACAGCTATGTTAGTGTTTATGGGGTTAAAATGTGTCTTAATCCAATGCAACTAACTAATTATAAGACTTTGAGATAGATGTGGAGAGTTTAAAAGCCACTTATACCTATTTTGTCCCAAAACAGGCTAAAACGAAGAAAACATTGCTTAGAAGCACTAAACAGCTATGTTAGTGTTTATGGTGTTAAAATGTGTCTTAATCCAATGCAACTAACTAATTATAAGAGTTTAAGACATATGTGGAGAGTTTAAAAGCCACTTATACCCTTTTTGTCCCAAAACAGGCTAAAACCAAGAAAACATTGCTTAGAAGCTGTAAACAGCTATGTTAGTGTTTCTGGGGTTAAAATGTGTCTTAATCGAATGCAACTAGCTAATTATAAGAGTTTGAGATAGATGTCGAGAGTTTAAAAGCCACTTATACCCATTTTGTCCCAAAAGAGGCTAACAGCAAGAAAACATTGCTTAGTAGCTGTAAACAGCTATGTTTGTGTTTATGGGGTTAAAATGTGTCTTAATCCAATGCAACTAACTAATTATAAGAGTTTGAGATAGATGTGGAGAGTTTAAAAGCCACTTATACCCATTTTGTCCCAAAACAGGCTTAAACCAAGAAGACATTGCTTAGAAGCTGTAAACAGCTATGTTAGTGTTTATGGGGTTAAAATGTGTCTTAATCCAATGCAACTAACTAATTATATGAGTTTGAGATAGATGTGGAGACTTTAAAAGCCACTTATACCCATTTTGTCCCAAAACAGGCTAAAACCAAGAAAACATTGCTTAGAAGCTATAAACAGTTATGTTAGTGTTTATGGGGTTAAAATGTGTCTTAATCCAATGCAAGTAACTAATTATAAGAGTTTGAGATGAATGTGGAGAGTTTTAAAAGCCACTTATACCCATTTTATCCCAAAACAGGCTAACACCAAGAAAACATTGCTTAGAAGCTGTAAACAGCTATGTTAGTTTTTATGGGGTTAAAATGTGTCTTAATCCAATGCAACTAACTAATTATTAGAGTTTGAGATAGATGTGGAGAGTTTAAAAGCCACTTATACCCATTTTGTCCCAAAACAGGCTAAAACCAAGAAAACATTGCTTAGAAGCTGTAAAAAGCTATGTTAGTGTTTATGGGGTTAAAATGTGTCTTAATCCAATGCAACTAACTAATTATAAGAGTTTGAGATAGATGTGGAGAGTTTAAAAGCCACTTATACCCATTTTGTCCCAAAACAGGCTAAAACCAAGAAAACATTGCTTACAAGCTGTAAACAGCTATGTTAGTGTTTATGGGGTTGAAATGTGTCTTAATCCAATGCAACTAACTAATTATAAGACTTTGAGATAGATGTGGAGAGTTTATAAGCCACTTATATCCATTTTGTCCCAAAACAGGCTAAAACCAAGAAAACTTTGCTTAGAAGCTGTAAATAGCTATATAAGTGTTTATGGGGTTCAAATGTGTCTTAATCCAATGCAACTGACTAGTTATAAGAGTTTGAGATGGATGTGGAGAGTTTAAAAGCCACTTATATCCATTTTGTCCCAAAACAGGCTAAAACCAAGAAAACATTGCTTAGTAGCTGTAAACAGCTATGTTTGTGTTTATGGGGTTAAAATGTGTCTTAATCCAATGCAACTAACTAATTATAAGAGTTTAAGATAGATGTGGAGAGTTTAAAAGCCACTTATACCCTTTTTGTCCCAAAACAGGCTAAAACCAAGGAAACATTGCTTAGAAGCTGTAAACAGCTATGTTTGTGTTTATGGGGTTAAAATGTGTCTTAATCCAATGCAACTAACTAATTATAAGAGTTTGAGATAGATGTGGAGAGTTTAAAAGCCACTTATACCCATTTTGTCCCAAAACAAACTAACAGCAAGAAAAAATTGCTTAGTAGCTGTAAACAGCTATGTTTGTGTTTATGGGGTTAAAATGTGTCTTAATCCAATGCAAATAACTAATTATAAGAGTTTGAGATAGATGTGGAGAGTTTAAAAGCCACTTATACCCATTTTGTCCCAAAACAGGCTAAAACCAAGAAAACATTGCTTAGTAGCTGTAAACAGCTATGTTAGTGTTTATGGGGTTGAAATGTGTCTTAATCCAATGCAACTAACTAATTATAAGACTTTGAGATAGATGTGGAGAGTTTATAAGCCACTTATATCCATTTTGTCCCAAAACAGGCTAAAACCAAGAAAACATTGCTTAGAAGCTGTAAATAGCTATATAAGTGTTTATGGGGTTCAAATGTGTCTTAATCCAATGCAACTGACTAGTTATAAGAGTTTGAGATGGATGTGAAGAGTTTAAAAGCCACTTATATCCATTTTGTCCCAAAACAGGCTAAAACCAAGAAAACATTGCTTAGAAGATGTAAACAGCTATGTTAGTGTTTCTGGGGTTAAAATGTGTCTTAATCGAATGCAACTAACTAATTATAAGAGTTTGAGATGGATGTGGAGATTTTAAAAGCCACTTATATCCATTTTGTCCCAAAACAGGCTAAAACCAAGAAAACATTGCTTAGTAGCTGTAAACAGCTATGTTAGTGTTTATGGGGTTAATATGTGTCTTAATCCAATGCAACTAACTAATTATAAGTGTTTGAGATAGATGTGGAGAGTTTATAAGCCACTTATATCCATTTTGTCCCAAAACATGCTAAAACCAAGAAAACATTGCTTAGAAGCCGTAAACAGCTATGTTAGTGTTTATGGGGTTAAAATGTGTCTTAATCCAATGCAACTAACTAATTATAAGAGTTTAAGACATATGTGGAGAGTTTAAAAGCCACTTATACCCTTTTTGTCCCAAAACAGGCTAAAACCAAGAAAACATTGCTTAGAAGCTGTAAACAGCTATGTTAGTGTTTCTGGGGTTAAAATGTGTCTTAATCGAATGCAACTAACTAATTATAAGAGTTTGAGATAGATGTCGAGAGTTTAAAAGCCACTTATACCCATTTTGTCCCAAAAGAGGCTAACAGCAAGAAAACATTGCTTAGAAGCTGTAAACAGCTATGTTTGTGTTTATGGGGTTAAAATGTGTCTTAATCCAATGCAACTAACTAATTATAAGAGTTTGAGATAGATGTGGAGAGTTTAAAAGCCACTTATACCCATTTTGTCCCAAAACAAACTAACAGCAAGAAAAAATTGCTTAGTAGCTGTAAACAGCTATGTTTGTGTTTATGGGGTTAAAATGTGTCTTAATCCAATGCAACTAACTAATTATAAGAGTTTGAGATAGATGTGGAGAGTTTAAAAGCCACTTATACCCATTTTGTCCCAAAACAGGCTAAAACCAAGAAAACATTGCTTAATAGCTGTAAACAGCTATGTTAGTGTTTATGGGGTTGAAATGTGTCTTAATCCAATGCAACTAACTAATTATAAGACTTTGAGATAGATGTGGAGAGTTTATAAGCCACTTATATCCATTTTGTCCCAAAACAGGCTTAAACCAAGAAAACATTGCTTAGAAGCTGTAAATAGCTATATAAGTGTTTATGGGGTTCAAATGTGTCTTAATCCAATGCAACTGACTAGTTATAAGAGTTTGAGATGGATGTGGAGAGTTTAAAAGCCACTTATATCCATTTTGTCCCAAAACAGGCTAAAACCAAGAAAACATTGCTTAGTAGCTGTAAACAGCTATGTTAGGGTTTATGGGGTTAAAATGTGTCTTAATCCAATGCAACTAACTAATTATAAGAGTTTGAGATAGATGTGGAGAGTTTAAAAGCCACTTATACCCATTTTGTCCCAAAACAGGCTAAAACCAAGAAAACTTTGCTTAGAAGCTGTAAACAGCTATGTTAGTGTTTCTGGGGTTAAAATGTGTCTTAATCCAATGCAACTAACTAATTAGAAGAGTTTGAGATAGATGTGGAGAGTTTAAAAGCCACTTATACCCATTTTGTCCCAAAACAGGCTAACAGCAAGAAAACATTGCTTAGAAGCTGTAAACAGCTATGTTAGTGTTTCTGGGGTTAAAATGTGTCTTAATCCAATACAACTAACTAATTATAAGAGTTTGAGATAGATGTGGAGAGTTTAAAAGCCACTTATACCCATTTTGTCCCAAAACAAACTAACAGCAAGAAAAAATTGCTTAGTAGCTGTAAACAGCTATGTTTGTGTTTATGGGGTTAAAATGTGTCTTAATCCAATGCAACTAACTAAGTATAAGAGTTTGAGATAGATGTGGAGAGTTTAAAAGCCACTTATACCCATTTTGTCCCAAAACAGGCTAAAACCAAGAAAACATTGCTTAGAAGCTATAAACAGTTATGTTAGTGTTTATGGGGTTAAAATGTGTCTTAATCCAATGCAAGTAACTAATTATAAGAGTTTGAGATGAATGTGGAGAGTTTTAAAAGCCACTTATACCCATTTTATCCCAAAACATGCTAACACCAAGAAAACATTGCTTAGAAGCTGTAAACAGCTATGTTAGTTTTTATGGGGTTAAAATGTGTCTTAATCCAATGCAACTAACTAATTATTAGAGTTTGAGATAGATGTGGAGAGTTTAAAAGCCACTTATACCCATTTTGTCCCAAAACAGGCTAAAACCAAGAAAACATTGCTTAGAAGCTGTAAACAGCTATGTTAGTGTTTATGGGGTTGAAATGTGTCTTAATCCAATGCAACTAACTAATTATAAGACTTTGAGATAGATGTGGAGAGTTTATAAGCCACTTATATCCATTTTGTCCCAAAACAGGCTAAAACCAAGAAAACATTGCTTAGAAGCTGTAAATAGCTATATAAGTGTTTATGGGGTTCAAATGTGTCTTAATCCAATGCAACTGACTAGTTATAAGAGTTTGAGATGGATGTGGAGAGTTTAAAAGCCACTTATATCCATTTTGTCCCAAAACAGGCTAAAACCAAGAAAACATTGCTTAGTAGCTGTAAACAGCTATGTTTGTGTTTATGGGGTTAAAATGTGTCTTAATCCAATGCAACTAACTAATTATAAGAGTTTAAGATAGATGTGGAGAGTTTAAAAGCCACTTATACCCTTTTTGTCCCAAAACAGGCTAAAACCAAGAAAACATTGCTTAGAAGCTGTAAACAGCTATGTTAGTGTTTCTGGGGTTAAAATGTGTCTTAATCCAATGCAACTAACTAATTATAAGAGTTTGAGATAGATGTGGAGAGTTTAAAAGCCACTTATACCCATTTTGTCCCAAAACAAACTAACAGCAAGAAAAAATTGCTTAGTAGCTGTAAACAGCTATGTTTGTGTTTATGGGGTTAAAATGTGTCTTAATCCAATGCAACTAACTAAGTATAAGAGTTTGAGATAGATGTGGAGAGTTTAAAAGCCACTTATACCCATTTTGTCCCAAAACAGGCTAAAACCAAAAAAACATTGCTTAGAAGCTGTAAACAGTTATGTTAGTGTTTATGGGGTTAAAATGTGTCTTAATCCAATGCAACTAACTAATTATAAGAGTTTGAGATGAATGTGGAGAGTTTTAAAAGCCACTTATACCCATTTTATCCCAAAACAGGCTAACACCAAGAAAACATTGCTTAGAAGCTGTAAACAGCTATGTTAGTTTTTATGGGGTTAAAATGTGTCTTAATCCAATGCAACTAACTAATTATAAGAGTTTGAGATAGATGTGGAGAGTTTAAAAGCCACTTATACCCATTTTGTCCCAAAACAGGCTAAAACCAAGAAATCATTGCTTAGAAGCTGTAAAGAGCTATGTTAGTGTTTATGGGGTTAAAATGTGTCTTAATCCAATGCAACTAACTAATTATAAGAGTTTGAGATAGATGTGGAGAGTTTAAAAGCCACTTATTCCCATTTGTCCCAATAGAGGCTAAAACCAAGAAAACATTGCTTAGTAGCTGTAAACAGCTATGTTAGTGTTTATGGGGTTAAAATGTGTATTAATCCAATGCAACTAACTAAATATAAGAGTTTGAGATAGATGTGGAGAGTTTAAAAGCCACTTATACCCATTTTGTCCCAAAACAGGCTAAAACCAAGAAAACATTGCTTAGAAGCTTTAAACAGCTATGTTAGTGTTTATGGGGTTAAAATGTGTCTTAATCCAATGCAACTAACTAATTTTAAGAGTTTAAGATAGATGTGGAGAGTTTAAAAGCCACTTATACCCTTTTTGTCCCAAAATAGGCTAAAACCAAGAAAACATTGCTTAGAAGCTGTAAACAGCTATGTTAGTGTTTATGGGGATAAAATGTGTCTTAATCCAATGCAAGTAACTAATTATAAGAGTTTGAGATAGATGTGGAGAGTTTAAAAGCCACTTATACCCATTTTGTCCCAAAACAGGCTAAAAGCAATAAAACATTGCTTAGAAGCTGTAAACAGCTATGTTAGTGTTTATGGGGTTAAAATGTGTCTTAATCCAATGCAACTAACTAATTATAAGAGTTTGAGATAGATGTGGAGAGTTTAAAAGCCACTTATACCCATATTGTCCCAAAACAGGCTAAAACCAAGAAGACATTGCTTAGAAGCTGTAAACAGCTATGTTAGTGTTTATGGGGTTAAAATGTGTCTTAATCCAATGCAAGTAACTAATTATAAGAGTTTGAGATAGATGTGGAGAGTTTAAAAGCCACTTATACCCATTTTGTCCCAAAACAGGCTAAAAGCAATAAAACATTGCTTAGAAGCTGTAAACAGCTATGTTAGTGTTTCTGGGGTTAAAATGTGTATTAATCCAATGCAACTAACTAAATATAAGAGTTTGAGATAGATGTGGAGAGTTTAAAAGCCACTTATACCCATTTTGTCCCAAAACAGGCTAAAACCAAGAAAACATTGCTTAGAAGCTTTAAACAGCTATGTTAGTGTTTATGGGGTTAAAATGTGTCTTAATCCAATGCAACTAACTAATTTTAAGAGTTTAAGATAGATGTGGAGAGTTTAAAAGCCACTTATACCCTTTTTGTCCCAAAATAGGCTAAAACCAAGAAAACATTGCTTAGAAGCTGTAAACAGCTATGTTAGTGTTTATGGGGATAAAATGTGTCTTAATCCAATGCAAGTAACTAATTATAAGAGTTTGAGATAGATGTGGAGAGTTTAAAAGCCACTTATACCCATTTTGTCCCAAAACAGGCTAAAAGCAATAAAACATTGCTTAGAAGCTGTAAACAGCTATGTTAGTGTTTATGGGGTTAAAATGTGTCTTAATCCAATGCAACTAACTAATTATAAGAGTTTGAGATAGATGTGGAGAGTTTAAAAGCCACTTATACCCATTTTGTCCCAAAACAAACTAACAGCAAGAAAAAATTGCTTAGTAGCTGTAAACAGCTATGTTTGTGTTTATGGGGTTAAAATGTGTCTTAATCCAATGCAACTAACTAAGTATAAGAGTTTGAGATAGATGTGGAGAGTTTAAAAGCCACTTATACCCATTTTGTCCCAAAACAGTCTAAAACCAAGAAAACATTGCTTAGAAGCACTAAACAGCTATGTTAGTGTTTATGGGGTTAAAATGTGTCTTAATCCAATGCAACTAACTAATTATAAGAGTTTGAGATGAATGTGGAGAGTTTTAAAAGCCACTTATACCCATTTTATCCCAAAACAGGCTAACACCAAGAAAACATTGCTTAGAAGCTGTAAACAGCTATGTTAGTTTTTATGGGGTTAAAATGTGTCTTAATCCAATGCAACTAACTAATTATAAGAGTTTGAGATAGATGTGGAGAGTTTAAAAGCCACTTATACCCATTTTGTCCCAAAACAGGCTAAAACCAAGAAAACATTGCTTAGAAGCTTTAAACAGCTATGTTAGTGTTTATGGGGTTAAAATGTGTCTTAATCCAATGCAACTAACTAATTTTAAGAGTTTAAGATAGATGTGGAGAGTTTAAAAGCCACTTATACCCTTTTTGTCCCAAAATAGGCTAAAACCAAGAAAACATTGCTTAGAAGCTGTAAACAGCTATGTTAGTGTTTATGGGGATAAAATGTGTCTTAATCCAATGCAAGTAACTAATTATAAGAGTTTGAGATAGATGTGGAGAGTTTAAAAGCCACTTATACCCATTTTGTCCCAAAACAGGCTAAAAGCAATAAAACATTGCTTAGAAGCTTTAAACAGCTATGTTAGTGTTTATGGGGTTAAAATGTGTCTTAATCCAATGCAACTAACTAATTTTAAGAGTTTAAGATAGATGTGGAGAGTTTAAAAGCCACTTATACCCCTTTTGTCCCAAAACAGGCTAAAACCAAGAAGACATTGCTTAGAAGCTGTAAACTGCTATGTTAGTGTTTATGGGGTTAAAATGTGTCTTAATCCAATGCAAGTAACTAATTATAAGAGTTTGAGATAGATGTGGAGAGTTTAAAAGCCACTTATACCCATTTTGTCCCAAAACAGGCTAAAAGCAATAAAACATTGCTTAGAAGCTGTAAACAGCTATGTTAGTGTTTATGGGGTTAAAATGTGTCTTAATCCAATGCAACTAACTAATTATAAGAGTTTGAGATAGATGTGGAGAGTTTAAAAGCCACTTATACCCATTTTGTCCCAAAACAAACTAACAGCAAGAAAAAATTGCTTAGTAGCTGTAAACAGCTATGTTTGTGTTTATGGGGTTAAAATGTGTCTTAATCCAATGCAACTAACTAAGTATAAGAGTTTGAGATAGATGTGGAGAGTTTAAAAGCCACTTATACCCATTTTGTCCCAAAACAGGCTAAAACCAAGAAAACATTGCTTAGAAGCTGTAAACAGTTATGTTAGTGTTTATGGGGTTAAAATGTGTCTTAATCCAATGCAACTTGTAGGGATTTATGAGACAAAGCTCACAAGAGAGGGTAGACAAACACTTGGTGAATGAATCCCCCTTTACCCACAACAAACTAACTCATTCTCAAGGGGGAGGAGAGAACATCAACTTGTGATGAACTCCCCATAAACAAGCTAGATAGAACCCAAATACTAGAGAGTAAGCGGATCCTAACTAGGAGAAGCACTAGTTTGAGACTTATCCTCTTCTAGTATCACAACACTTAGAGTTTGTGTACTTAGGAGAAGGAGGATTAAGAATCAGTAATCTAGGCTAAGTAAAGCAGTAAATAAGAAGAGTTTAGGTGGATTTGAGAAGAGAATAGGCTGCCTTAAGGGCAGCCTCTAACCGCTAATCTCCTAAACACTCTACATTGTTGATATGAACAAGAACACAAGTAGAGAGGGAAAACGGTTTCTCTTCTTTTAATAATATTGTGATGTGTTCCAAAATGAGAGATTACAATGCTTAATATAGGAGAACAAATGTATATGGCCGTTTGAGATAAATGAGAGGTGAGAGTGACATATAGCCGTTGGTGCACAAGTGGGTGTATGGTGACAGGGACAGCTCCTTCCCTTGGTTGTCTCATTCTTCACCAACCAAGGTCTCACATGCTTCCTTCCTTCCCTTCTTTTCCCTTTGTGAGACATTTAACTTCTTCTTGGGCCTCTTCTTCTTATAAGGCCTTTACTTCACAATTCTTCTCACATTGCTCTTATGGCCTTGCTGACCACTCTCATTGTTCTCACGGCCCACATGGCCTTATTGGCCACTCTTATTGTGCTCACGGCCTTACTGGCCGCTCCCACACCACTCATGGCCTTACCGGCCACACTTCTTGTACTAGCAGCCTTACCGGCCACTCTCTTCTTCCTTGTGCAGCTCGGCCTCACCGGCCTCACTCTCTCTTCTCCTTCATATATACTAATAGTACGGACGGGCCTGTACGGACGGGCCTGTACGGACGGGCCTGTACGGACGGGCCTGTACGGACGGGCCTGCTCTTCAATGTGTTCACGGCCTAACTGGCCGCTCTCCGGACATGGGTCCGTTCACGGACACGGTACATGGTACCGGACACGGTACATGGTCGCTCACGGACACGGACATGGCCTTACCGGCCTTTACATGGCCTTTCCGGCCTTTCTTCTCTTCTTCCAAGGTTCGGCCTTACCGGCCTCTCCTCTCTCCTCCTTGGTACATTCTAATACTCCCCCGCACGCTTGATCGGTGGGACACCATGGGGACCAAAGATCAAGGGTGGACTAGTGTCATCTACCTCATTAAAAACCTCAACAAAGAAAACCTCTTGGGATAAAACTTTGTTAAGGGAAAAAGAGTATAGACTCCACTATCCATGATGTCCCCTGACCTTGGTTTGCAAAGAACTAGCTCCCTTCTCTTCATGAATTGAACCGCTCCTACTCCTTAGCCCACCTTGCCTTTAGCACATTCCTTATGATCTCCATCCTTGCGCCTTTAGAATTTCTTTGAGGCTCTCATAGTCTCCTTTACCCCTTAAACAAGTGATAACGAAGAAAAGAATAAGTGTTTGCTATGAGGAATATCAAGGAAAATTTCTAAAAATGTGACAATTTAAGAGAACATATTAAAGAGTAAAGACTAGTAAAGAAGCTAAGGTAATGAATTTATGAATTAAAATAGAGAAGGGTTTAGAGCACAGCCTTTATGGTGTTTTGATGGATAGGAAGGAGAGAGTTGATCACTGATGCGGTTTGGAATTCCTCCTTGAGACCGCTTCTCTAACCATGGTTTTTAAACCCGGCCAGTTTTATCTGTCAGACTGATACATGCCCACTGAATCGGACATAACTTTCGAACGGCTGCTCGGATTGGTATGATTCCACTTCCACTGGCAAGATGACTCTGTGGTCTCGAACTTTAATGAAGAACGCGGAAGCCGAATCGCAGTGGAAGGGTTTCGTCCGAGTCAATCTTTGAGACGCTTCGGCTGAGCTTTAAGTAAAGACTTTTGCTTGTGGCCGAGCAGAATCTGTGAGGTACGGTCTGAAGTCACTTGATCTCCCCCGTAACCTTTACTTGATGATGGGCTGAAACCTCATCACCTCAGTTGAAGCCTTGTGCATCACCGTTCTTGTGCACATCCAATCAACAGTTGAAACCTTGTGCATCACCTTTCCTAAAGACCATTGTGCACATCCGATCAACAACTTGGCACTAACACACATGCTCTTGGACTGATTCATCACCTTCCACCAGCTTAACAAAGACTTGGTGGCCCTTGGTTCTAACTCCAGGCATTGTGCTGCGCTCTCCTCATGGCTATCTTGTAGCCTTCAACCTCGCCACTTCTTCTCCTTGAGATAGTGAGCGAGCTCCACACAATCTTCAGTGCTGAAACTGAAACCAAAAATCAATGGAACAGATTCTAAACAAGAGATTGTTAGAGATTAGAGTATAGAGAATAATACTGAAATTAAATAGAGAATTTAGAGAATTAATAAGAGTATATATGGAGAATAGAAAGTGAGAGTATAAGGGAGAGTATTGGCGGTAGTATAAGATGAATGGAGAGTAGAATAGAGAATCTGCTCAAGAGTTCTTATGGACAGAGTTTAACTCTGTTTTCTTGAGTTGAAAGAAGCTTTGACAGCCAAGAACATCCAAGAAGACAATCTCTTTTGGTGCTTTAATGGCTGAAACACAATGGACCTTATGGAAAATTAGTTTCTCCAAAGGTTTAACAACAAAACTCCTTGTAGAATCACTTAAACAAGTGTTCTTCAAGAGATTAAGGCTTTAGATCCACGAAGATAACATATAGAAGATGTTTTTCGTGGTCCCAAGCAAAGAAGAAACAACAAAAGCCTTTGGAACAGCCTATTGTCCAACGGTTAAAAGAATGCATCTTGGAACAGCTTTAGTCTAGTTGACCAAGCGGACATGAGATGCGAAAATTAAGATCTCTCTCTTCTTCAAGCTTGAATCTGGACACACCATAGGGCCAGAAACAAAACTTTCTCAACATTGAGAAGAAGAAGTAGCGATTTAGTAATTAAGCCTTTAAAGGAAATTTAACAAAAGCAAAAATTAAACCTTTAGAGGAAAATTAACTAAATCCTAAGAGAACTAAATCCTAAGAATTTCGTGGCTCATACAAGCACACAAAAACGTGAATCCTTACCAAGAACAAAACCGATTTGCTCCTTGGTTCATCACCACCTCATTTAAACCCAAGCTTTCACCAAATCGGTAAGCCTAAAGATGAGGTTTTAAAATCGATTTCTTTCACACACTTGGTCTACAAATTCTAACAAGACAAGAGACCAAGCTTACTCAACAATGAGCTGCTAGAGAATCGATTTAACAACAAAAGCAAAATTAAAGCTTTAAAGAACTAAGCTAAGCGAATTAACACCTAAGCTAGGATTAAAACTTTAACTAAGCTAACTCCTAAGAAAACGACATTGAGAATGAGTTTGAATCACCAAGAACAGAACCTGCTCTGATACCATGTAGGGATTTATGAGACAAAGCTCACAAGAGAGGGTAGACAAACACTTGGTGAATGAATCCCCCTTTACCCACAACAAACTAACTCATTCTCAAGGGGGAGGAGAGAACATCAACTTGTGATGAACTCCCCATAAACAAGCTAGATAGAACCCAAATACTAGAGAGTAAGCGGATCCTAACTAGGAGAAGCACTAGTTTGAGACTTATCCTCTTCTAGTATCACAACACTTAGAGTTTGTGTACTTAGGAGAAGGAGGATTAAGAATCAGTAATCTAGGCTAAGTAAAGCAGTAAATAAGAAGAGTTTAGGTGGATTTGAGAAGAGAATAGGCTGCCTTAAGGGCAGCCTCTAACCGCTAATCTCCTAAACACTCTACATTGTTGATATGAACAAGAACACAAGTAGAGAGGGAAAACGGTTTCTCTTCTTTTAATAATATTGTGATGTGTTCCAAAATGAGAGATTACAATGCTTAATATAGGAGAACAAATGTATATGGCCGTTTGAGATAAATGAGAGGTGAGAGTGACATATAGCCGTTGGTGCACAAGTGGGTGTATGGTGACAGGGACAGCTCCTTCCCTTGGTTGTCTCATTCTTCACCAACCAAGGTCTCACATGCTTCCTTCCTTCCCTTCTTTTCCCTTTGTGAGACATTTAACTTCTTCTTGGGCCTCTTCTTCTTATAAGGCCTTTACTTCACAATTCTTCTCACATTGCTCTTATGGCCTTGCTGACCACTCTCATTGTTCTCACGGCCCACATGGCCTTATTGGCCACTCTTATTGTGCTCACGGCCTTACTGGCCGCTCCCACACCACTCATGGCCTTACCGGCCACACTTCTTGTACTAGCAGCCTTACCGGCCACTCTCTTCTTCCTTGTGCAGCTCGGCCTCACCGGCCTCACTCTCTCTTCTCCTTCATATATACTAATAGTACGGACGGGCCTGTACGGACGGGCCTGTACGGACGGGCCTGTACAGACGGGCCTGTACGGACGGGCCTGCTCTTCAATGTGTTCACGGCCTAACTGGCCGCTCTCCGGACATGGGTCCGTTCACGGACACGGTACATGGTACCGGACACGGTACATGGTCGCTCACGGACACGGACATGGCCTTACCGGCCTTTACATGGCCTTTCCGGCCTTTCTTCTCTTCTTCCAAGGTTCGGCCTTACCGGCCTCTCCTCTCTCCTCCTTGGTACATTCTAATACAACTAACTAATTATAAGAGTTTGAGATGAATGTGGAGAGTTTTAAAAGCCACTTATACCCATTTTATCCCAAAACAGGCTAACACCAAGAAAACATTGCTTAGAAGCTGTAAACAGCTATGTTAGTTTTTATGGGGTTAAAATGTGTCTTAATCCAATGCAACTAACTAATTATAAGAGTTTGAGATAGATGTGGAGAGTTTAAAAGCCACTTATACCCATTTTGTCCCAAAACAGGCTAAAACCAAGAAATCATTGCTTAGAAGCTGTAAAGAGCTATGTTAGTGTTTATGGGGTTAAAATGTGTCTTAATCCAATGCAACTAACTGTTTATAAGAGTTTGAGATAGATGTGGAGAGTTTAAAAGCCACTTATTCCCATTTTGTCCCAATAGAGGCTAAAACCAAGAAAACATTGCTTAGTAGCTGTAAACAGCTATGTTAGTGTTTATGGGGTTAAAATGTGTATTAATCCAATGCAACTAACTAAATATAAGAGTTTGAGATAGATGTGGAGAGTTTAAAAGCCACTTATACCCATTTTGTCCCAAAACAGGCTAAAACCAAGAAAACATTGCTTAGAAGCTTTAAACAGCTATGTTAGTGTTTATGGGGTTAAAATGTGTCTTAATCCAATGCAACTAACTAATTTTAAGAGTTTAAGATAGATGTGGAGAGTTTAAAAGCCACTTATACCCTATTTGTCCCAAAATACGCTAAAACCAAGAAAACATTGCTTAGAAGCTGTAAACAGCTATGTTAGTGTTTATGGGGATAAAATGTGTCTTAATCCAATGCAAGTAACTAATTATAAGAGTTTGAGATAGATGTGGAGAGTTTAAAAGCCACTTATACCCATTTTGTCCCAAAACAGGCTAAAACCAAGAAAACAGTGCTTAGAAGCTGTAAACAGCTATGTTAGTGTTTATGTGGTTAAAATGTGTCTTAATCCAATGCAACTAACTAATTATAAGAGTTTGAGATAGATGTGGAAAGTTTAAAAGCCACTTATACCCATTTTGTCCCAAAACAGGCTAAAACCAAGAAAACATTGCTTAGAAGCTGTAAACAGCTATGTTAGTGTTTCTGGGGTTAAAATGTGTCTTAATCCAATGTAACTAACTAATTATAAGAGTTTGAGATAGATGTGGAGAGTTTAAAAAGCCACTTATACCCATTTTGTCCCAAAACAAACTAACAGCAAGAAAAAATTGCTTAGTAGCTGTAAACAGCTATGTTTGTGTTTATGGGGTTAAAATGTGTCTTAATCCAATGCAACTAACTAAGTATAAGAGTTTGAGATAGATGTGGAGAGTTTAAAAGCCACTTATACCCATTTTGTCCCAAAACAGGCTAAAACCAAGAAAACATTGCTTAGAAGCTGTAAACAGTTATGTTAGTGTTTATGGGGTTAAAATGTGTCTTAATCCAATGCAACTAACTAATTATAAGAGTTTGAGATGAATGTGGAGAGTTTTAAAAGCCACTTATACCCATTTTATCCCAAAACAGGCTAACACCAAGAAAACATTGCTTAGAAGCTGTAAACAGCTATGTTAGTGTTTATGGGGTTAAAATGTGTCTTAATCCAATACAACTAACTAATTATAAGAGTTTGAGATAGATGTGGAGAGTTTAAAAGCCACTTATACCCATTTTGTCCCAAAACAGGCTAAAACCAAGAAGACATTGCTTAGAAGCTGTAAACAGCTATGTTAGTGTTTATGGGGTTAAAATGTGTCTTAATCCAATGCAAGTAACTAATTATAAGAGTTTGAGATAGATGTGGAGAGTTTAAAAGCCACTTATACCCATTTTGTCCCAAAACAGGCTAAAAGCAATAAAACATTGCTTAGAAGCTGTAAACAGCTATGTTAGTGTTTATGGGGTTAAAATGTGTCTTAATCCAATGCAACTAACTAATTATAAGAGTTTGAGATAGATGTGGAGAGTTTAAAAGCCACTTATACCCATTTTGTCCCAAAACAAACTAACAGCAAGAAAAAATTGCTTAGTAGCTGTAAACTGTTGAAATAAGCGGAAGACTTAGAGAGATTTGAGAGGTTTAGAATGAAGAAGAAGAGTTGGTGGCGAATAGTATGAAAGAGAGTGATAATAGATTAGAATTAGGTAGAATATCTCAAATACAACACATGACAAAGGTTTAAATAGGGAGGCAGCTAGGGCGACCACATGACCTAAAATAGAAACAAAAGAAATCGACAATTAGGAGAGAGAGGGGGTAGGTGATCGGTGATAGCGACTTGTCCTAGCCTTCCACTCTTGTCCACTTGCGCTTTCTCCCTAACGGCTACACAAGGGATTCTCGATCCTTCTCATGGGCCGAAGGTAAGCAGGCCTCCTCACTATCCTCACACATAGATGACTCGGCCTTAGTGCTTCACTCGGCCTTATTGCTTGCACGTACGGACGGTACGGACTGTACGGACGCCGTAGGCTTATTCTTGATCAATACTCCCCCTCAAGCTTAGCCTGATGAAATGGCAAAGCTTGGAACCCGTGAAGCAGCACCTCATTGAAAACCTTGACTTAGAAAACCTCATGGGACAAAACTAAGCCAAGGGAAAAAGAGTGTGCTGTCCACGGATTAGGAAAGTTGATCACGGCCGTGTGATGTCTACAAGTCCAAGTTTGCTATGAATATAATCACAAACCTTGGGACTTGCAGATTTGGTGAAGATGTCGGCTAGCTGGTCTTGACTCCTTGTGTGGCATGGTAGAACCGCTCCCTCTTCGATCTTCTCCCTAACCTTGTGGCAGTCGCTCTCAATGTGCTTGGTCTGTTCATGGAAGACTGAGTTAGTGGCTATGTGGATCGCTGCCTCATTGTCACAATGCATTGTCATCGGCTGTCTTGTTTCAATGCCGAGATCCTTAAGTAGACCTTTCAACCATGTCATCTCATTAGTTAGCTTCCTCATAGCTCGGTACTCAGCCTCGGCACTTGAACATGACACCACCTTTTGCTTCTTAGACCTCCATGTAACTAGGTTTCCTCCAACAAAGGTGCAATATCCAGTAGTTGACCGCCTATCCAATGTGTCTCCATTATAGTCCGCATCACAATAACCCACGATCTCAGTGTTGCCGTTTTTACCCATCCAAATGCCTTGACCAGGGCTGCCCTTGAGATAGCTCAAAATCCTCTCCACTTGACTCCATTGATACTTGCTCGGAGCTTGCATGTGCTGACTCACCTGATTCACAGCATAAGAGATATCAGGTCGTGTGATAGTTAAATAGATCAACTTACCTACAAGCCGTCGGTAGCGTGTGACGTCCGGGAACGGCTCGTCCAATGGTTCGCGTGGTTTGCCTTCCTTCGCCCGAATGCTCTCCCCCTTTCGCTTGAGCTGGTAATCTTCATCCAGTGGTGTAGTAGCTGGAACCGTACCAAGTTTGCCTGTCTCAGCCAGCAAGTCAAGAGCATACTTGCGTTGTGAGAGGAAGAGACCCTCCGGGGAACGGCAGATTTCGATGCCGAGGAAGTATTTGAGCTCTCCGAGGTCCTTAATGTCAAAGGCAGACTTGAGAGAGTCTTTAATGGCAACAATACCGGCCTTGTCATCGCCAGTCACGATGATGTCATCGACATAAACCAGCACCACAACCAGGCCAAGTGATGTCTTGAGAGTGAAAAGAGTGTGGTCAGCCTCCGATCGTCTAAAACCATTCGCCTTAAGAGTGGAGCTGAGCTTATGGTACCAGGCGCGTGGTGACTGTTTGAGGCCATAGATGGCCTTGCGTAACCGTAAGACCTTCCCGGGAGCAACAATGTCCTCAAGGCCAGGCGGAGGAGTCATGTACACTTCTTCATCTAGCTCTCCTTGGAGGAACGCGTTCTTCACATCCATTTGCCATAAGTCCCAAGAAAGGTTCACGGCCAACGATAGCACCACTCGCACGGTATGCAATTTGGCCACGGGAGCAAACGTTGCCGTGTAGTCATCTCCATAGGTTTGAGTGAACCCTCGGGCCACCAGCCGCGCCTTATGCCTTTCAATCTCTCCCGTGCTCAAGAACTTGATGGTGAATACCCACTTTGAACTTACGGCCTTCTTCCCTTTGGGGAGGTCAGCCTCATCCCATGTGTGATTTCTGATCATTGCACCAGCTTCATCCTCCACAGCATCTACCCATACCTTATGTTCTTTGGCCTCCTCGTACGTTTGGGGAACCCAGTGTTCATCAACTTGGCCGAAGAAGGCTTGGTGCTCGGCCGGAAGCAGCTCGAGCGAACATACGGCTTGGATAGGATGTGCGACGGCTTGACTGTTGTAGTAGACCCTCTTATCTTTCCATGTAGAGGGGTGAGACCGGACACGCGTGCTTCGTCGTGGAGCTGGTTGAGCTGGCGGCACTGATTGGCTGGACTGAGTGACATCTTCGATGACCGGTTCAGCATCAGGTCGTGTCTCGGTCAGGCTTGAGTTTGGCTCGGGCATCTCATGTGCCTCGGTCATGCTCTGGTTTGGCTCGGGCATCTCATGGTCCGGGGATATCATCTCGGGCATAGCACCTTCCGGCTCGAGCGTATGGTCAATGGAGCTCGGGTTGGGTTCTGGCTGAGGAAGGGCTGTGGCCATAGGCGTATTTCCGAGATGATCAAGGAGGAACTTAAGGCTGGAGGCTCTATCATTTGGTGATGATGAAAGATCCTTCAAGCTGTTCCAGTCTTTGTTATCAAAATAACCCACATTTTCCAAGAACCGAACATCTCTTGATACATACAGCCGGCTTGTCTTTGGGTCAAAACACTTGTATCCCTTTTGAGTAGTGGAGTAGCCGATGAACATACACCTTATGCTTTTAGGATCGAGCTTACTCCGCTGTTCTCCTGGCACAAGTACAAAAGAAACACACCCAAAGACCCGTAAGTGCTCTAGAGATGGTTTAAATCCATTCAATACCTCAAATGGCGATAGGTCATTAAGGACTTTGGTTGGTGTCCGATTGATCAAGTAGCATGCTGTCATCACAGCATCACCCCAATATCGCCTTGTAACGTGTGAATGGAACATCATCGACCGTGCCACCTCCATTAGATGTCGGTTCTTCCTCTCGGCCACACCATTTTGTTGGGGCGTATAGGGACAACTCGTTTGGTGTAGTATGCCGTGTTTTGCTAGGTGTTCTCTGAATTTGTGACTTGTATACTCTCCACCATTGTCTGATCTAAGTACCTTAATTTTAGCATTGAAATGATTAGTAACATAATTTTGAAAGTTTATAAAAGCATCAAACACTCTATCCTTTGAAGGCAACAAAGTAATCCATGTGTACTTAGATTTTTCATCAATAAAAGTCACAAAATATTTATTATTATCTCTAGAAAGGCATGGTGAAGTCCACACATCCGAGTGCACTAAATCAAAACAATGCTCATAAATAGTTTTAGACTTGGGAAAAATAGATTTGCAATGTTTACCAAGAATACAAGACTCACACATTGAACTATCAAAAGAAACACTTGGTAACATTAAAGCAAGGGCACGAGAATGAGGATGGCCTAATCTAGCATGCCACACACTATCCAAATTAACAACAAAACAAGATTTAGTAGATAAACTTGGTGAGGTTTTCTCTAGGACATAGAGATCTCCACTCCCTTGTCCTTCTCCAAGAACTTTTCCAGTCTCAATATCCTGAAAATGAACACTATTAGGACCAAAGATTGCATAACAATTCAAATCATTAGTGGTTCTCTTAACCGATAGAAGATTAGATGTGAAGGTAGGCATAAAGAAAGATTTTGTGGTTTTATCAAATAGTTTCAAGTCCCCTATTCCTTTCACTGGTATTTGTTCTCCATTAGCAATTATAACATTCCCTAAAGCCGGTTTTATATTGTCAATTAGACTAGGATTACTAATCATGTGGTGAGAAGCACCCGAGTCTATGACAAGAGATTTACTAGGCTTAGAGGTAAAGAAAGAGATACCAGACTCCTTGAGTGAGGCAATGGAACGGATGAGCGCCTCAAGGTCTGATTTCCTCACCACTTCTCCATAGGCTGCGGTCATGGCTGCCTCATCTCCTTGCTTTGACGGCCCGGCTCCCCTGTCGCTAACCGCTTCCTTTGAGAGGTTTGCTTTGAACTTGGCCGGTTTGAGATGAGGGTGGAGGACCCAGCACTTGTCTTTCAGATGACCCCGCCTCTTGCAGTGGTCGCATATCCACACCTTCCTCTCCTCTTGCTTGTACACTCCTTTATTAGCCGTAGCCAGCTCCCCCTTACCGCTAAACAAGTCAAGAGAACCTTGCTCTCTTTGGATTTGTGAACAAATGTCTTCAAAAGAGGGAAGTTTCTCTGCCCTGAGGATGTGCTTCAAGAGATCGTTGAAGGATGGGTTTAAAGTAAGAAGGAGACCAAAGATCTTGTCTTGCTCCTTTCTTTCAGTCAACACACTCGGATCGAGTGTACTCGGCCGCAACATGTCAAGCTCGGACCATAAAGCTCGAAACTTGCCAAGATGTTTAGTGAACTCCACATCATCTTGGTTAAGCTCATTTATGGCCTTCTTGACCTCAAAGACCCGAGTCAAGTTGGAGATATTGCCATAGACACCTTTAAGTGTCTCCCACAACTCCTTGGCCGTCTCGCAATATGAGTAGGCCTCAAGGATTGGTGTGTCAAGAGAGTTTTGGAGAACAGATAGGACAACTTGGTCTTCTTGGAACCACTTGGCCTTCCTCTCGCTCTCTTCTTCTACTTCCTCTTCGGAAGCGCCTTCATCTTCTCCTTTGAGGTTTTGTTTTGGAGCATAGTCACTCTCGACATGACTCCAAAGACCACGACCTCCAAGGGCAGTTCTTGTGGTTCTAGTCCACAGCAAGTAGTTTGTTCCTTTGAGAACAACCGGCATGACAATGGGTTTGGCGTTTTCCATGGTTTAACCGCTATGGACCGATGGACAATGCTTTTACCCGGAGAAAAAAGAGAAATAGGACTGAGAATCGAGTGAACAAGAATGAAGAATGGAAGAATAGAAGAGGTAGGTTATCAAGAACGACAACCTAGCTCTGATACCATGTTGAAATAAGCGGAAGACTTAGAGAGATTTGAGAGGTTTAGAATGAAGAAGAAGAGTTGGTGGCGAATAGTAAGAAAGAGAGTGATAATAGATTAGAATTAGGTAGAATATCTCAAATACAACACATGACAAAGGTTTAAATAGGGAGGCAGCTAGGGCGAGCACATGACCTAAAATAGAAACAAAAGAAATCGACAATTAGGAGAGAGAGGGGGTAGGTGATCGGTGATAGCGACTTGTCCTAGCCTTCCACTCTTGTCCACTTGCGCTTTCTCCCTAACGGCTACACAAGGGATTCTCGATCCTTCTCATGGGCCGAAGGTAAGCAGGCCTCCTCACTATCCTCACACATAGATGACTCGGCCTTAGTGCTTCACTCGGCCTTATTGCTTGCACGTACGGACGGTACGGACTGTACGGACGCCGTAGGCTTATTCTTGATCAATATAAACAGCTATGTTTGTGTTTATGGGGTTAAAATGTGTCTTAATCCAATGCAACTAACTAAGTATAAGAGTTTGAGATAGATGTGGAGAGTTTAAAAGCCACTTATACCCATTTTGTCCCAAAACAGGCTAAAACCAAGAAAACATTGCTTAGAAGCTGTAAACAGTTATGTTAGTGTTTATGGGGTTAAAATGTGTCTTAATCCAATGCAACTAACTAATTATAAGAGTTTGAGATGAATGTGGAGAGTTTTAAAAGCCACTTATACCCATTTTATCCCAAAACAGGCTAACACCAAGAAAACATTGCTTAGAAGCTGTAAACAGCTATGTTAGTTTTTATGGGGTTAAAATGTGTCTTAATCCAATGCAACTAACTAATTATAAGAGTTTGAGATAGATGTGGAGAGTTTAAAAGCCACTTATACCCATTTTGTCCCAAAACAGGCTAAAACCAAGAAATCATTGCTTAGAAGCTGTAAAGAGCTATGTTAGTGTTTATGGGGTTAAAATGTGTCTTAATCCAATGCAACTAACTAATTATAAGAGTTTGAGATAGATGTGGAGAGTTTAAAAGCCACTTATTCCCATTTTGTCCCAATAGAGGCTAAAACCAAGAAAACATTGCTTAGTAGCTGTAAACAGCTATGTTAGTGTTTATGGGGTTAAAATGTGTATTAATCCAATGCAACTAACTAAATATAAGAGTTTGAGATAGATGTGGAGAGTTTAAAAGCCACTTATACCCATTTTGTCCCAAAACAGGCTAAAACCAAGAAAACATTGCTTAGAAGCTTTAAACAGCTATGTTAGTGTTTATGGGGTTAAAATGTGTCTTAATCCAATGCAACTAACTAATTTTAAGAGTTTAAGATAGATGTGGAGAGTTTAAAAGCCACTTATACCCTTTTTGTCCCAAAATAGGCTAAAACCAAGAAAACATTGCTTAGAAGCTGTAAACAGCTATGTTAGTGTTTATGGGGATAAAATGTGTCTTAATCCAATGCAAGTAACTAATTATAAGAGTTTGAGATAGATGTGGAGAGTTTAAAAGCCACTTATACCCATTTTATCCCAAAACAGGCTAACACCAAGAAAACATTGCTTAGAAGCTGTAAACAGCTATGTTAGTGTTTATGGGGTTAAAATGTGTCTTAATCCAATACAACTAACTAATTATAAGAGTTTGAGATAGATGTGGAGAGTTTAAAAGCCACTTATACCCATTTTGTCCCAAAACAGGCTAAAACCAAGAAGACATTGCTTAGAAGCTGTAAACAGCTATGTTAGTGTTTATGGGGTTAAAATGTGTCTTAATCCAATGCAAGTAACTAATTATAAGAGTTTGAGATAGATGTGGAGAGTTTAAAAGCCACTTATACCCATTTTGTCCCAAAACAGGCTAAAAGCAATAAAACATTGCTTAGAAGCTGTAAACAGCTATGTTAGTGTTTATGGGGTTAAAATGTGTCTTAATCCAATGCAACTAACTAATTATAAGAGTTTGAGATGAATGTGGAGAGTTTTAAAAGCCACTTATACCCATTTTATCCCAAAACAGGCTAACACCAAGAAAACATTGCTTAGAAGCTGTAAACAGCTATGTTAGTGTTTATGGGGTTAAAATGTGTCTTAATCCAATACAACTAACTAATTATAAGAGTTTGAGATAGATGTGGAGAGTTTAAAAGCCACTTATACCCATTTTGTCCCAAAACAGGCTAAAACCAAGAAGACATTGCTTAGAAGCTGTAAACAGCTATGTTAGTGTTTATGGGGTTAAAATGTGTCTTAATCCAATGCAAGTAACTAATTATAAGAGTTTGAGATAGATGTGGAGAGTTTAAAAGCCACTTATACCCATTTTGTCCCAAAACAGGCTAAAACCAAGAAAACAGTGCTTAGAAGCTGTAAACAGCTATGTTAGTGTTTATGTGGTTAAAATGTGTCTTAATCCAATGCAACTAACTAATTATAAGAGTTTGAGATAGATGTGGAAAGTTTAAAAGCCACTTATACCCATTTTGTCCCAAAACAGGCTAAAACCAAGAAAACATTGCTTAGAAGCTGTAAACAGCTATGTTAGTGTTTCTGGGGTTAAAATGTGTCTTAATCCAATGCAACTAACTAATTATAAGAGTTTGAGATAGATGTGGAGAGTTTAAAAGCCACTTATACCCATTTTGTCCCAAAACAAACTAACAGCAAGAAAAAATTGCTTAGTAGCTGTAAACAGCTATGTTTGTGTTTATGGGGTTAAAATGTGTCTTAATCCAATGCAACTAACTAAGTATAAGAGTTTGAGATAGATGTGGAGAGTTTAAAAGCCACTTATACCCATTTTGTCCCAAAACAGGCTAAAACCAAGAAAACATTGCTTAGAAGCTGTAAACAGTTATGTTAGTGTTTATGGGGTTAAAATGTGTCTTAATCCAATGCAACTAACTAATTATAAGAGTTTGAGATGAATGTGGAGAGTTTTAAAAGCCACTTATACCCATTTTATCCCAAAACAGGCTAACACCAAGAAAACATTGCTTAGAAGCTGTAAACAGCTATGTTAGTGTTTATGGGGTTAAAATGTGTCTTAATCCAATACAACTAACTAATTATAAGAGTTTGAGATAGATGTGGAGAGTTTAAAAGCCACTTATACCCATTTTGTCCCAAAACAGGCTAAAACCAAGAAGACATTGCTTAGAAGCTGTAAACAGCTATGTTAGTGTTTATGGGGTTAAAATGTGTCTTAATCCAATGCAAGTAACTAATTATAAGAGTTTGAGATAGATGTGGAGAGTTTAAAAGCCACTTATACCCATTTTGTCCCAAAACAGGCTAAAAGCAATAAAACATTGCTTAGAAGCTGTAAACAGCTATGTTAGTGTTTATGGGGTTAAAATGTGTCTTAATCCAATGCAACTAACTAATTATAAGAGTTTGAGATAGATGTGGAGAGTTTAAAAGCCACTTATACCCATTTTGTCCCAAAACAAACTAACAGCAAGAAAAAATTGCTTAGTAGCTGCAAACAGCTATGTTTGTGTTTATGGGGTTAAAATGTGTCTTAATCCAATGCAAATAACTAAGTATAAGAGTTTGAGATAGATGTGGAGAGTTTAAAAGCCACTTATACCCATTTTGTCCCAAAAAAGGCTAAAACCAAGAAAACATTGCTTAGAAGCTGTAAACAGTTATGTTAGTGTTTATGGGGTTAAAATGTGTCTTAATCCAATGCAACTAACTAATTATAAGAGTTTGAGATGAATGTGGAGAGTTTTAAAAGCCACTTATACCCATTTTATCCCAAAACAGGCTAACACCAAGAAAACATTGCTTAGAAGCTGTAAACAGCTATGTTAGTTTTTATGGGGTTAAAATGTGTCTTAATCCAATGCAACTAACTAATTATAAGAGTTTGAGATAGATGTGGAGAGTTTAAAAGCCACTTATACCCATTTTGTCCCAAAACAGGCTAAAACCAAGAAAGCATTGCTTAGAAGCTGTAAAGAGCTATGTTAGTGTTTATGGGGTTAAAATGTGTCTTAATCCAATGCAACTAACTAATTATAAGAGTTTGAGATAGATGTGGAGAGTTTAAAAGCCACTTATACCCATTTTGTCCCAAAAAAGGCTAAAACCAAGAAGACATTGCTTAGAAGCTGTAAACAGCTATGTTAGTGTTTATGGGGTTAAAATGTGTCTTAATCCAATGCAAGTAACTAATTATAAGAGTTTGAGATAGATGTGGAGAGTTTAAAAGCCACTTATACCCATTTTGTCCCAAAACAGGCTAAAAGCAATAAAACATTGCTTAGAAGCTGTAAACAGCTATGTTAGTGTTTATGGGGTTAAAATGTGTCTTAATCCAATGCAACTAACTAATTATAAGAGTTAGAGATAGATGTGGAGAGTTTAAAAGCCACTTATACCCATTTTGTCCCAAAAAAGGCTAAAACCAAGAAAACATTGCTTAGAAGCTGTAAACAGCTATGTTAGTGTTTCTGGGGTTAAAATGTGTATTAATCCAATGCAACTAACTAAATATAAGAGTTTGAGATAGATGTGGAGAGTTTAAAAGCCACTTATACCCATTTTGTCCCAAAACAGGCTAAAACCAAGAAAACATTGCTTAGAAGCTTTAAACAGCTATGTTAGTGTTGATGGGGTTAAAATGTGTCTTAATCCAATGCAACTAACTAATTTTAAGAGTTTAAGATAGATGTGGAGAGTTTAAAAGCCACTTATACCCTTTTTGTCCCAAAATAGGCTAAAACCAAGAAAACATTGCTTAGAAGCTGTAAACAGCTATGTTAGTGTTTATGGGGATAAAATGTGTCTTAATCCAATGCAAGTAACTAATTATAAGAGTTTGAGATAGATGTGGAGAGTTTAAAAGCCACTTATACCCATTTTGTCCCAAAACAGGCTAAAAGCAATAAAACATTGCTTAGAAGCTGTAAACAGCTATGTTAGTGTTTATGGGGTTAAAATGTGTCTTAATCCAATGCAACTAACTAATTATACGAGTTTGAGATAGATGTGGAGAGTTTAAAAGCCACTTATACCCATTTTGTCCCAAAACAGGCTAAAACCAAGAAGACATTGCTTAGAAGCTGTAAACAGCTATGTTAGTGTTTATGGGGTTAAAATGTGTCTTAATCCAATGCAAGTAACTAATTATAAGAGTTTGAGATAGATGTGGAGAGTTTAAAAGCCACTTATACCCATTTTGTCCCAAAACAGGCTAAAAGCAATAAAACATTGCTTAGAAGCTGTAAACAGCTATGTTAGTGTTTATGGGGTTAAAATGTGTCTTAATCCAATGCAACTAACTAATTATAAGAGTTTGAGATAGATGTGGAGAGTTTAAAAGCCACTTATACCCATTTTGTCCCAAAACAAACTAACAGCAAGAAAAAATTGCTTAGTAGCTGTAAACAGCTATGTTTGTGTTTATGGGGTTAAAATGTGTCTTAATCCAATGCAACTAACTAAGTATAAGAGTTTGAGATAGATGTGGAGACTTTAAAAGCCACTTATACCCATTTTGTCCCAAAACAGGCTAAAACCAAGAAAACATTGCTTAGAAGCTGTAAACAGTTATGTTAGTGTTTATGGGGTTAAAATGTGTCTTAATCCAATGCAACTAACTAATTATAAGAGTTTGAGATGAATGTGGAGAGTTTTAAAAGCCACTTATACCCATTTTATCCCAAAACAGGCTAACACCAAGAAAACATTGCTTAGAAGCTGTAAACAGCTATGTTAGTTTTTATGGGGTTAAAATGTGTCTTAATCCAATGCAACTAACTAATTATAAGAGTTTGAGATAGATGTGGAGAGTTTAAAAGCCACTTATACCCATTTTGTCCCAAAACAGGCTAAAACCAAGAAATCATTGCTTAGAAGCTGTAAAGAGCTATGTTAGTGTTGATGGGGTTAAAAGTGTCTTAATCCAATGCAACTAACTAATTATAAGAGTTTGAGAGAGATGTGGAGAGTTTAAAAGCCACTTATTCCCATTTTGTCCCAATAGAGGCTAAAACCAAGAAAACATTGCTTAGTAGCTGTAAACAGCTATGTTAGTGTTTATGGGGTTAAAATGTGTATTAATCCAATGCAACTAACTAAATATAAGAGTTTGAGATAGATGTGGAGAGTTTAAAAGCCACTTATACCCATTTTGTCCCAAAACAGGCTAAAACCAAGAAAACATTGCTTAGAAGCTTTAAACAGCTATGTTAGTGTTTATGGGGTTAAAATGTGTCTTAATCCAATGCAACTAACTAATTTTAAGAGTTTAAGATAGATGTGGAGAGTTTAAAAGCCACTTATACCCTTTTTGTCCCAAAATAGGCTAAAACCAAGAAAACATTGCTTAGAAGCTGTAAACAGCTATGTTAGTGTTTATGGGGATAAAATGTGTCTTAATCCAATGCAAGTAACTAATTATAAGAGTTTGAGATAGATGTGGAGAGTTTAAAAGCCACTTATACCCATTTTGTCCCAAAACAGGCTAAAACAAAGAAAACAGTGCTTAGAAGCTGTAAACAGCTATGTTAGTGTTTATGTGGTTAAAATGTGTCTTAATCCAATGCAACTAACTAATTATAAGAGTTTGAGATAGATGTGGAAAGTTTAAAAGCCACTTATACCCATTTTGTCCCAAAACAGGCTAAAACAAAGAAAACATTGCTTAGAAGCTGTAAACAGCTATGTTAGTGTTTCTGGGGTTAAAATGTGTCTTAATCCAATGCAACTAACTAATTATAAGAGTTTGAGATAGATGTGGAGAGTTTAAAAGCCACTTATACCCATTTTGTCCCAAAACAAACTAACAGCAAGAAAAAATTGCTTAGTAGCTGTAAACAGCTATGTTTGTGTTTATGGGGTTAAAATGTTTCTTAATCCAATGCAACTAACTAAGTATAAGAGTTTGAGATAGATGTGGAGAGTTTAAAAGCCACTTATACCCATTTTGTCCCAAAACAGGCTAAAACCAAAAAAACATTGCTTAGAAGCTGTAAACAGTTATGTTAGTGTTTATGGGGTTAAAATGTGTCTTAATCCAATGCAACTAACTAATTATAAGAGTTTGAGATGAATGTGGAGAGTTTTAAAAGCCACTTATACCCATTTTATCCCAAAACAGGCTAACACCAAGAAAACATTGCTTAGAAGCTGTAAACAGCTATGTTAGTGTTTCTGGGGTTAAAATGTGTCTTAATCCAATGCAACTAACTAATTATAAGAGTTTGAGATAGATGTGGAAAGTTTAAAAGCCACTTATACCCATTTTGTCCCAAAACAGGCTAAAACAAAGAAAACATTGCTTAGAAGCTGTAAACAGCTATGTTAGAGTTTCTGGGGTTAAAATGTGTCTTAATCCAATGCAACTAACTAATTATAAGAGTTTGAGATAGATGTGGAGAGTTTAAAAGCCACTTATACCCATTTTGTCCCAAAACAGGCTAAAACCAAGAAAACAGTGCTTAGAAGCTGTAAACAGCTATGTTAGTGTTTATGTGGTTAAAATGTGTCTTAATCCAATGCAACTAACTAATTATAAGAGTTTGAGATAGATGTGGAAAGTTTAAAAGCCACTTATACCCATTTTGTCCCAAAACAGGCTAAAACCAAGAAAACATTGCTTAGAAGCTGTAAACAGCTATGTTAGTGTTTCTGGGGTTAAAATGTGTCTTAATCCAATGCAACTAACTAATTATAAGAGTTTGAGATAGATGTGGAGAGTTTAAAAGCCACTTATACCCATTTTGTCCCAAAACAAACTAAAAGCAAAAAAAATTGCTTAGTAGCTGTAAACAGCTATGTTAGTGTTTATGGGGTTAAAATGTGTCTTAATCCAATGCAACTAACTAAGTATAAGAGTTTGAGATAGATGTGGAGAGTTTAAAAGCCACTTATACCCATTTTGTCCCAAAACAGGCTAAAACCAAGAAAACATTGCTTAGAAGCTGTAAACAGTTATGTTAGTGTTTATGGGGTTAAAATGTGTCTTAATCCAATGCAACTAACTAATTATAAGAGTTTGAGATGAATGTGGAGAGTTTTAAAAGCCACTTATACCCATTTTATCCCAAAACAGGCTAACACCAAGAAAACATTGCTTAGAAGCTGTAAACAGCTATGTTAGTTTTTATGGGGTTAAAATGTGTCTTAATCCAATGCAACTAACTAATTATAAGAGTTTGAGATAGATGTGGAGAGTTTAAAAGCCACTTATACCCATTTTGTCCCAAAACAGGCTAAAACCAAGAAATCATTGCTTAGAAGCTGTAAAGAGCTATGTTAGTGTTTATGGGGTTAAAATGTGTCTTAATCCAATGCAAGTAACTAATTATAAGAGTTTGAGATAGATGTGGAGAGTTTAAAAGCCACTTATTCCCATTTTGTCCCAATAGAGGCTAAAACCAAGAAAACATTGCTTAGTAGCTGTAAACAGCTATGTTAGTGTTTATGGGGTTAAAATGTGTATTAATCCAATGCAACTAACTAAATATAAGAGTTTGAGATAGATGTGGATAGTTTAAAAGCCACTTATACCCATTTTGTCCCAAAACAGGCTAAAACCAAGAAAACATTGCTTAGAAGCTTTAAACAGCTATGTTAGTGTTTATGGGGTTAAAATGTGTCTTAATCCAATGCAACTAACTAATTTTAAGAGTTTAAGATAGATATGGAGAGTTTAAAAGCCACTTATACCCTTTTTGTCCCAAAATAGGCTAAAACCAAGAAAACATTGCTTAGAAGCTGTAAACAGCTATGTTAGTGTTTATGGGGATAAAATGTGTCTTAATCCAATGCAAGTAACTAATTATAAGAGTTTGAGATAGATGTGGAGAGTTTAAAAGCCACTTATACCCATTTTGTCCCAAAACAGGCTAAAAGCAATAAAACATTGCTTAGAAGCTGTAAACAGCTATGTTAGTGTTTATGGGGTTAAAATGTGTCTTAATCCAATGCAACTAACTAATTATAAGAGTTTGAGATAGATGTGGAGAGTTTAAAAGCCACTTATACCCATTTTGTCCCAGAACAGGCTAAAACCAAGAAGACATTGCTTAGAAGCTGTAAACAGCTATGTTAGTGTTTATGGGGTTAAAATGTGTCTTAATCCAATGCAAGTAACTAATTATAAGAGTTTGAGATAGATGTGGAGAGTTTAAAAGCCACTTGTACCCATTTTGTCCCAAAACAGGCTAAAAGCAATAAAACATTGCTTAGAAGCTTTAAACAGCTATGTTAGTGTTTATGGGGTTAAAATGTGTCTTAATCCAATGCAACTAACTAATTATAAGAGTTTGAGATAGATGTGGAGAGTTTAAAAGCCACTTATACCCATTTTGTCCCAAAAAAGGCTAAAACCAAAAAAACATTGCTTAGAAGCTGTAAACAGTTATGTTAGTGTTTCTGGGGTTAAAATGTGTATTAATCCAATGCAACTAACTAAATATAAGAGTTTGAGATAGATGTGGAGAGTTTAAAAGCCACTTATACCCATTTTGTCCCAAAACAGGCTAAAACCAAGAAAACATTGCTTAGAAGCTTTAAACAGCTATGTTAGTGTTTATGGGGTTAAAATGTGTCTTAATCCAATGCAACTAACTAATTTTAAGAGTTTAAGATAGATGTGGAGAGTTTAAAAGCCACTTATACCCTTTTTGTCCCAAAATAGGCTAAAACCAAGAAAACATTGCTTAGAAGCTGTAAACAGCTATGTTAGTGTTTATGGGGATAAAATGTGTCTTAATCCAATGCAAGTAACTAATTATAAGAGTTTGAGATAGATGTGGAGAGTTTAAAAGCCACTTATACCCATTTTGTCCCAAAACAGGCTAAAAGCAATAAAACATTGCTTAGAAGCTGTAAACAGCTATGTTAGTGTTTATGGGGTTAAAATGTGTCTTAATCCAATGCAACTAACTAATTATAAGAGTTTGAGATAGATGTGGAGAGTTTAAAAGCCACTTATACCCATTTTGTCCCAAAACAGGCTAAAACCAAGAAGACATTGCTTAGAAGCTGTAAACAGCTATGTTAGTGTTTATGGGGTTAAAATGTGTCTTAATCCAATGCAAGTAACTAATTATAAGAGTTTGAGATAGATGTGGAGAGTTTAAAAGCCACTTATACCCATTTTGTCCCAAAACAGGCTAAAAGCAATAAAACATTGCTTAGAAGCTGTAAACAGCTATGTTAGTGTTTATGGGGTTAAAATGTGTCTTAATCCAATGCAACTAACTAATTGTAAGAGTTTGAGATAGATGTGGAGAGTTTAAAAGCCACTTATACCCATTTTGTCCCAAAACAAACTAACAGCAAGAAAAAATTGCTTAGTAGCTGTAAACAGCTATGTTTGTGTTTATGGGGTTAAAATGTGTCTTAATCCAATGCAACTAACTAAGTATAAGAGTTTGAGATAGATGTGGAGAGTTTAAAAGCCACTTATACCCATTTTGTCCCAAAACAGGCTAAAACCAAGAAAACATTGCTTAGAAGCTGTAAACAGTTATGTTAGTGTTTATGGGGTTAAAATGTGTCTTAATCCAATGCAACTAACTAATTATAAGAGATTGAGATGAATGTGGAGAGTTTTAAAAGCCACTTATACCCATTTTATCCCAAAACAGGCTAACACCAAGAAAACATTGCTTAGAAGCTGTAAACAGCTATGTTAGTTTTAATGGGGTTAAAATGTGTCTTAATCCAATGCAACTAACTAATTATAAGAGTTTGAGATAGATGTGGAGAGTTTAAAAGCCACTTATACCCATTTTGTCCCAAAACAGGCTAAAACCAAGAAATCATTGCTTAGAAGCTGTAAAGAGCTATGTTAGTGTTTATGGGGTTAAAATGTGTCTTAATCCAATGCAACTAACTAATTATAAGAGTTTGAGATAGATGTGGAGAGTTTAAAAGCCACTTATACCCATTTTGTCCCAAAACAGGCTAAAACCAAGAAAACATTGCTTAGAAGCTTTAAACAGCTATGTTAGTTTTTATGGGGTTAAAATGTGTCTTAATCCAATGCAACTAACTAATTTTAAGAGTTTAAGATAGATGTGGAGAGTTTAAAAGCCACTTATACCCTTTTTGTCCCAATAGAGGCTAAAAGCAATAAAACATTGCTTAGTAGCTGTAAACAGCTATGTTAGTGTTTATGGGGTTAAAATGTGTATTAATCCAATGCAACTAACTAAATATAAGAGTTTGAGATAGATGTGGAGAGTTTAAAAGCCACTTATACCCACTTTGTCCCAAAAGAGGCTAAAACCAAGAAGACATTGCTTAGAAGCTGTAAACAGCTATGTTAGTGTTTATGGGGTTAAAATGTGTCTTAATCCAATGCAAGTAACTAATTATAAGAGTTTGATATAGATGTGGAGAGTTTAAAAGCCACTTATACCCATTTTGTCCCAAAACAGGCTAAAACCAAGAAAACATTGCTTAGAAGCTGTAAACAGCTATGTTAGTGTTTCTGGGGTTAAAATGTGTCTTAATCCAATGCAACTAACTAATTATAAGAGTTTGAGATAGATGTGGAGAGTTTAAAAGCCACTTATGCCCATTTTGTCCCAAAACAAACTAACAGCAAGAAAAAATTGCTTAGTAGCTGTAAACAGCTATGTTAGTGTTTATGGGGTTAAAATGTGTCTTAATCCAATGCAAGTAACTAATTATAAGAGTTTGAGATAGATGTGGAGAGTTTAAAAGCCACTTATACCCATTTTGTCCCAAAACAGGCTAAAACCAAGAATACATTGCTTAGAAGCTTTAAACAGCTATGTTAGTGTTTATGGGGTTAAAATGTGTCTTAATCCAATGCAACTAACTAATTTTAAGAGTTTAAGATAGATGTGGAGAGTTTAAAAGCCACTTATACCCTTTTTGTCCCAAAATAGGCTAAAACCAAGAAAACATTGCTTAGAAGCTGTAAACAGCTATGTTAGTGTTTATGGGGATAAAATGTGTCTTAATCCAATGCAAGTAACTAATTATAAGAGTTTGAGATAGATGTGGAGAGTTTAAAAGCCACTTATACCCATTTTGTCCCAAAACAGGCTAAAAGCAATAAAACATTTTTTAGAAGCTGTAAACAGCTATGTTAGTGTTTATGGGGTTAAAATGTGTCTTAATCCAATGCAACTAACTAATTATAAGAGTTTGAGATAGATGTGGAGAGTTTAAAAGCCACTTATACCCATTTTGTCCCAAAACAGGCTAAAACCAAGAAGACATTGCTTAGAAGCTGTAAACAGCTATGTTAGTGTTTATGGGGTTAAAATGTGTCTTAATCCAATGCAACTAACTAATTATAAGAGTTTGAGATAGATGTGGAGAGTTTAAAAGCCACTTATACCCATTTTGTCCCAAAACAGGCTAAAAGCAATAAAACATTGCTTAGAAGCTGTAAACAGCTATGTTAGTGTTTATGGGGTTAAAATGTGTCTTAATCCAATGCAACTAACTAATTATAAGAGTTTGAGATAGATGTGGAGAGTTTAAAAGCCACTTATACCCATTTTGTCCCAAAACAAACTAACAGCAAGAAAAAATTGCTTAGTAGCTGTAAACAGCTATGTTTGTGTTTATGGGGTTAAAATGTGTCTTAATCCAATGCAACTAACTAAGTATAAGAGTTTGAGATAGATGTGGAGAGTTTAAAAGCCACTTATACCCATTTTGTCCCAAAACAGGCTAAAACCAAGAAAACATTGCTTAGAAGCTGTAAACAGTTATGTTAGTGTTTATGGGGTTAAAATGTGTCTTAATCCAATGCAACTAACTAATTATAAGAGATTGAGATGAATGTGGAGAGTTTTAAAAGCCACTTATACCCATTTTATCCCAAAACAGGCTATCACCAAGAAAACATTGCTTAGAAGCTGTAAACAGCTATGTTAGTTTTTATGGGGTTAAAATGTGTCTTAATCCAATGCAACTAACTAATTATAAGAGTTTGAGATAGATGTGGAGAGTTTAAAAGCCACTTATACCCATTTTGTCCCAAAACAGGCTAAAACCAAGAAATCATTGCTTAGAAGCTGTAAAGAGCTATGTTAGTGTTTATGGGGTTAAAATGTGTCTTAATCCAATGCAACTAACTAATTATAAGAGTTTGAGATAGATGTGGAGAGTTTAAAAGCCACTTATTCACATTTTGTCCCAATAGAGGCTAAACCAAGAAAACATTGCTTAGTAGCTGTAAACAGCTATGTTAGTGTTTATGGGGTTAAAATGTGTATTAATCCAATGCAACTAACTAAATATAAGAGTTTGAGATAGATGTGGAGAGTTTAAAAGCCACTTATACCCATTTTGTCCCAAAACAGGCTAAAACCAAGAAAACATTGCTTAGAAGCTTTAAACAGCTATGTTAGTGTTTATGGGGTTAAAATGTGTCTTAATCCAATGCAACTAACTAATTTTAAGAGTTTAAGATAGATGTGGAGAGTTTAAAAGCCACTTATACCCTTTTTGTCCCAATAGAGGCTTAAACCAAGAAAACATTGCTTAGTAGCTGTAAACAGCTATGTTAGTGTTTATGGGGTTAAAATGTGTATTAATTCAATGCAACTAACTAAATATAAGAGTTTGAGATAGATGTGGAGAGTTTAAAAGCCACTTATACCCATTTTGTCCCAAAACAGACTAAAACCAAGAAGACATTGCTTAGAAGCTGTAAACAGCTATGTTAGTGTTTATGGGGTTAAAATGTGTCTTAATCCAATGCAAGTAACTAATTATAAGAGTTTGAGATAGATGTGGAGAGTTTAAAAGCCACTTATACCCATTTTGTCCCAAAACAGGCTAAAAGCAATAAAACATTTCTTAGAAGCTGTAAACAGCTATGTTAGTGTTTATGGGGTTAAAATGTGTCTTAATCCAATGCAACTAACTAATTATAAGAGTTTGAGATAGATGTGGAGAGTTTAAAAGCCACTTATACCCATTTTGTCCCAAAACAAACTAACAGCAAGAAAAAATTGCTTAGTAGCTGTAAACAGCTATGTTTGTGTTTATGGGGTTAAAATGTGTCTTAATCCAATGCAACTAACTAAGTATAAGAGTTTGAGATAGATGTGGAGAGTTTAAAAGCCACTTATACCCATTTTGTCCCAAAACAGGCTAAAACCAAGAAAACATTGCTTAGAAGCTGTAAACAGTTATGTTAGTGTTTATGGGGTTAAAATGTGTCTTAATCCAATGCAACTAACTAATTATAAGAGATTGAGATGAATGTGGAGAGTTTTAAAAGCCACTTATACCCATTTTATCCCAAAACAGGCTATCACCAAGAAAACATTGCTTAGAAGCTGTAAACAGCTATGTTAGTTTTTATGGGGTTAAGATGTGTCTTAATCCAATGCAACTAACTAATTATAAGAGTTTGAGATAGATGTGGAGAGTTTAAAAGCCACTTATACCCATTTTGTCCCAAAACAGGCTAAAACCAAGAAATCATTGCTTAGAAGCTGTAAAGAGCTATGTTAGTGTTTATGGGGTTAAAATGTGTCTTAATCCAATGCAACTAACTAATTATAAGAGTTTGAGATAGATGTGGAGAGTTTAAAAGCCACTTATTCACATTTTGTCCCAATAGAGGCTAAACCAAGAAAACATTGCTTAGTAGCTGTAAACAGCTATGTTAGTGTTTATGGGGTTAAAATGTGTATTAATCCAATGCAACTAACTAAATATAAGAGTTTGAGATAGATGTGGAGAGTTTAAAAGCCACTTATACCCATTTTGTCCCAAAACAGGCTAAAACCAAGAAAACATTGCTTAGAAGCTTTAAACAGCTATGTTAGTGTTTATGGGGTTAAAATGTGTCTTAATCCAATGCAACTAACTAATTTTAAGAGTTTAAGATAGATGTGGAGAGTTTAAAAGCCACTTATACCCTTTTTGTCCCAATAGAGGCTTAAACCAAGAAAACATTGCTTAGTAGCTGTAAACAGCTATGTTAGTGTTTATGGGGTTAAAATGTGTATTAATTCAATGCAACTAACTAAATATAAGAGTTTGAGATAGATGTGGAGAGTTTAAAAGCCACTTATACCCATTTTGTCCCAAAACAGACTAAAACCAAGAAGACATTGCTTAGAAGCTGTAAACAGCTATGTTAGTGTTTATGGGGTTAAAATGTGTCTTAATCCAATGCAAGTAACTAATTATAAGAGTTTGAGATAGATGTGGAGAGTTTAAAAGCCACTTATACCCATTTTGTCCCAAAACAGGCTAAAACCAAGAAAACATTGCTTAGAAGCTGTAAACAGCTATGTTAGTGTTTCTGGGGTTAAAATGTGTCTTAATCCAATGCAACTAACTAATTATAAGAGTTTGAGATAGATGTGGAGAGTTTAAAAGCCACTTATACCCATTTTGTCCCAAAACAAACTAACAGCAAGAAAAAATTGCTTAGTAGCTGTAAACAGCTATGTTTGTGTTTATGGGGTTAAAATGTGTCTTAATCCAATGCAACTTGTAGGGATTTATGAGACAAAGCTCACAAGAGAGGGTAGACAAACACTTGGTGAATGAATCCCCCTTTACCCACAACAAACTAACTCATTCTCAAGGGGGAGGAGAGAACATCAACTTGTGATGAACTCCCCATAAACAAGCTAGATAGAACCCAAATACTAGAGAGTAAGCGGATCCTAACTAGGAGAAGCACTAGTTTGAGACTTATCCTCTTCTAGTATCACAACACTTAGAGTTTGTGTACTTAGGAGAAGGAGGATTAAGAATCAGTAATCTAGGCTAAGTAAAGCAGTAAATAAGAAGAGTTTAGGTGGATTTGAGAAGAGAATAGGCTGCCTTAAGGGCAGCCTCTAACCGCTAATCTCCTAAACACTCTACATTGTTGATATGAACAAGAACACAAGTAGAGAGGGAAAACGGTTTCTCTTCTTTTAATAATATTGTGATGTGTTCCAAAATGAGAGATTACAATGCTTAATATAGGAGAACAAATGTATATGGCCGTTTGAGATAAATGAGAGGTGAGAGTGACATATAGCCGTTGGTGCACAAGTGGGTGTATGGTGACAGGAACAGCTCCTTCCCTTGGTTGTCTCATTCTTCACCAACCAAGGTCTCACATGCTTCCTTCCTTCCCTTCTTTTCCCTTTGTGAGACATTTAACTTCTTCTTGGGCCTCTTCTTCTTATAAGGCCTTTACTTCACAATTCTTCTCACATTGCTCTTATGGCCTTGCTGACCACTCTCATTGTTCTCACGGCCCACATGGCCTTATTGGCCACTCTTATTGTGCTCACGGCCTTACTGGCCGCTCCCACACCACTCATGGCCTTACCGGCCACACTTCTTGTACTAGCAGCCTTACCGGCCACTCTCTTCTTCCTTGTGCAGCTCGGCCTCACCGGCCTCACTCTCTCTTCTCCTTCATATATACTAATAGTACGGACGGGCCTGTACGGACGGGCCTGTACGGACGGGCCTGTACGGACGGGCCTGCTCTTCAATGTGTTCACGGCCTAACTGGCCGCTCTCCGGACATGGGTCCGTTCACGGACACGGTACATGGTACCGGACACGGTACATGGTCGCTCACGGACACGGACATGGCCTTACCGGCCTTTACATGGCCTTTCCGGCCTTTCTTCTCTTCTTCCAAGGTTCGGCCTTACCGGCCTCTCCTCTCTCCTCCTTGGTACATTCTAATACTCCCCCGCACGCTTGATCGGTGGGACACCATGGGGACCAAAGATCAAGGGTGGACTAGTGTCATCTACCTCATTAAAAACCTCAACAAAGAAAACCTCTTGGGATAAAACTTTGTTAAGGGAAAAAGAGTATAGACTCCACTATCCATGATGTCCCCTGACCTTGGTTTGCAAAGAACTAGCTCCCTTCTCTTCATGAATTGAACCGCTCCTACTCCTTAGCCCACCTTGCCTTTAGCACATTCCTTATGATCTCCATCCTTGCGCCTTTAGAATTTCTTTGAGGCTCTCATAGTCTCCTTTACCCCTTAAACAAGTGATAACGAAGAAAAGAATAAGTGTTTGCTATGAGGAATATCAAGGAAAATTTCTAAAAATGTGACAATTTAAGAGAACATATTAAAGAGTAAAGACTAGTAAAGAAGCTAAGGTAATGAATTTATGAATTAAAATAGAGAAGGGTTTAGAGCACAGCCTTTATGGTGTTTTGATGGATAGGAAGGAGAGAGTTGATCACTGATGCGGTTTGGAATTCCTCCTTGAGACCGCTTCTCTAACCATGGTTTTTAAACCCGGCCAGTTTTATCTGTCAGACTGATACATGCCCACTGAATCGGACATAACTTTCGAACGGCTGCTCGGATTGGTATGATTCCACTTCCACTGGCAAGATGACTCTGTGGTCTCGAACTTTAATGAAGAACGCGGAAGCCGAATCGCAGTGGAAGGGTTTCGTCCGAGTCAATCTTTGAGACGCTTCGGCTGAGCTTTAAGTAAAGACTTTTGCTTGTGGCCGAGCAGAATCTGTGAGGTACGGTCTGAAGTCACTTGATCTCCCCCGTAACCTTTACTTGATGATGGGCTGAAACCTCATCACCTCAGTTGAAGCCTTGTGCATCACCGTTCTTGTGCACATCCAATCAACAGTTGAAACCTTGTGCATCACCTTTCCTAAAGACCATTGTGCACATCCGATCAACAACTTGGCACTAACACACATGCTCTTGGACTGATTCATCACCTTCCACCAGCTTAACAAAGACTTGGTGGCCCTTGGTTCTAACTCCAGGCATTGTGCTGCGCTCTCCTCATGGCTATCTTGTAGCCTTCAACCTCGCCACTTCTTCTCCTTGAGATAGTGAGCGAGCTCCACACAATCTTCAGTGCTGAAACTGAAACCAAAAATCAATGGAACAGATTCTAAACAAGAGATTGTTAGAGATTAGAGTATAGAGAATAATACTGAAATTAAATAGAGAATTTAGAGAATTAATAAGAGTATATATGGAGAATAGAAAGTGAGAGTATAAGGGAGAGTATTGGCGGTAGTATAAGATGAATGGAGAGTAGAATAGAGAATCTGCTCAAGAGTTCTTATGGACAGAGTTTAACTCTGTTTTCTTGAGTTGAAAGAAGCTTTGACAGCCAAGAACATCCAAGAAGACAATCTCTTTTGGTGCTTTAATGGCTGAAACACAATGGACCTTATGGAAAATTAGTTTCTCCAAAGGTTTAACAACAAAACTCCTTGTAGAATCACTTAAACAAGTGTTCTTCAAGAGATTAAGGCTTTAGATCCACGAAGATAACATATAGAAGATGTTTTTCGTGGTCCCAAGCAAAGAAGAAACAACAAAAGCCTTTGGAACAGCCTATTGTCCAACGGTTAAAAGAATGCATCTTGGAACAGCTTTAGTCTAGTTGACCAAGCGGACATGAGATGCGAAAATTAAGATCTCTCTCTTCTTCAAGCTTGAATCTGGACACACCATAGGGCCAGAAACAAAACTTTCTCAACATTGAGAAGAAGAAGTAGCGATTTAGTAATTAAGCCTTTAAAGGAAATTTAACAAAAGCAAAAATTAAACCTTTAGAGGAAAATTAACTAAATCCTAAGAGAACTAAATCCTAAGAATTTCGTGGCTCATACAAGCACACAAAAACGTGAATCCTTACCAAGAACAAAACCGATTTGCTCCTTGGTTCATCACCACCTCATTTAAACCCAAGCTTTCACCAAATCGGTAAGCCTAAAGATGAGGTTTTAAAATCGATTTCTTTCACACACTTGGTCTACAAATTCTAACAAGACAAGAGACCAAGCTTACTCAACAATGAGCTGCTAGAGAATCGATTTAACAACAAAAGCAAAATTAAAGCTTTAAAGAACTAAGCTAAGCGAATTAACACCTAAGCTAGGATTAAAACTTTAACTAAGCTAACTCCTAAGAAAACGACATTGAGAATGAGTTTGAATCACCAAGAACAGAACCTGCTCTGATACCATGTAGGGATTTATGAGACAAAGCTCACAAGAGAGGGTAGACAAACACTTGGTGAATGAATCCCCCTTTACCCACAACAAACTAACTCATTCTCAAGGGGGAGGAGAGAACATCAACTTGTGATGAACTCCCCATAAACAAGCTAGATAGAACCCAAATACTAGAGAGTAAGCGGATCCTAACTAGGAGAAGCACTAGTTTGAGACTTATCCTCTTCTAGTATCACAACACTTAGAGTTTGTGTACTTAGGAGAAGGAGGATTAAGAATCAGTAATCTAGGCTAAGTAAAGCAGTAAATAAGAAGAGTTTAGGTGGATTTGAGAAGAGAATAGGCTGCCTTAAGGGCAGCCTCTAACCGCTAATCTCCTAAACACTCTACATTGTTGATATGAACAAGAACACAAGTAGAGAGGGAAAACGGTTTCTCTTCTTTTAATAATATTGTGATGTGTTCCAAAATGAGAGATTACAATGCTTAATATAGGAGAACAAATGTATATGGCCGTTTGAGATAAATGAGAGGTGAGAGTGACATATAGCCGTTGGTGCACAAGTGGGTGTATGGTGACAGGAACAGCTCCTTCCCTTGGTTGTCTCATTCTTCACCAACCAAGGTCTCACATGCTTCCTTCCTTCCCTTCTTTTCCCTTTGTGAGACATTTAACTTCTTCTTGGGCCTCTTCTTCTTATAAGGCCTTTACTTCACAATTCTTCTCACATTGCTCTTATGGCCTTGCTGACCACTCTCATTGTTCTCACGGCCCACATGGCCTTATTGGCCACTCTTATTGTGCTCACGGCCTTACTGGCCGCTCCCACACCACTCATGGCCTTACCGGCCACACTTCTTGTACTAGCAGCCTTACCGGCCACTCTCTTCTTCCTTGTGCAGCTCGGCCTCACCGGCCTCACTCTCTCTTCTCCTTCATATATACTAATAGTACGGACGGGCCTGTACGGACGGGCCTGTACGGACGGGCCTGTACGGACGGGCCTGCTCTTCAATGTGTTCACGGCCTAACTGGCCGCTCTCCGGACATGGGTCCGTTCACGGACACGGTACATGGTACCGGACACGGTACATGGTCGCTCACGGACACGGACATGGCCTTACCGGCCTTTACATGGCCTTTCCGGCCTTTCTTCTCTTCTTCCAAGGTTCGGCCTTACCGGCCTCTCCTCTCTCCTCCTTGGTACATTCTAATACAACTAACTAAGTATAAGAGTTTGAGATAGATGTGGAGAGTTTAAAAGCTACTTATACCCATTTTGTCCCAAAACAGGCTAAAACCAAGAAAACATTGCTTAGAAGCTGTAAACAGTTATGTTAGTGTTTATGGGGTTAAAATGTGTCTTAATCCAATGCAACTAACTAATTATAAGAGTTTGAGATGAATGTGGAGAGTTTTAAAAGCCACTTATACCCATTTTATCCCAAAACAGGCTAACACCAAGAAAACATTGCTTAGAAGCTGTAAACAGCTATGTTAGTTTTTATGGGGTTAAAATGTGTCTTAATCCAATGCAACTAACTAATTATAAGAGTTGGAGATAGATGTGGAGAGTTTAAAAGCCACTTATACCCATTTTGTCCCAAAACAGGCTAAAACCAAGAAATCATTGCTTAGAAGCTGTAAAGAGCTATGTTAGTGTTTATGGGGTTAAAATGTGTCTTAATCCAATGCAACTAACTAATTATAAGAGTTTGAGATAGATGTGGAGAGTTTAAAAGCCACTTATTCCCATTTTGTCCCAATAGAGGCTAAAACCAAGAAAACATTGCTTAGTAGCTGTAAACAGCTATGTTAGTGTTTATGGGGTTAAAATGTGTATTAATCCAATGCAACTAACTAAATATAAGAGTTTGAGATAGATGTGGAGAGTTTAAAAGCCACTTATACCCATTTTGTCCCAAAACAGGCTAAAACCAAGAAAACATTGCTTAGAAGCTTTAAACAGCTATGTTAGTGTTTATGGGGTTAAAATGTGTCTTAATCCAATGCAACTAACTAATTTTAAGAGTTTAAGATAGATGTGGAGAGTTTAAAAGCCACTTATACCCTTTTTGTCCCAAAATAGGCTAAAACCAAGAAAACATTGCTTAGAAGCTGTAAACAGCTATGTTAGTGTTTATGGGGATAAAATGTGTCTTAATCCAATGCAAGTAACTAATTATAAGAGTTTGAGATAGATGTGGAGAGTTTAAAAGCCACTTATACCCATTTTGTCCCAAAACAGGCTAAAAGCAATAAAACATTGCTTAGACGCTGTAAACAGCTATGTTAGTGTTTATGGGGTTAAAATGTGTCTTAATCCAATGCAACTAACTAATTATAAGAGTTTGAGATAGATGTGGAGAGTTTAAAAGCCACTTATACCCATTTTGTCCCAGAACAGGCTAAAACCAAGAAGACATTGCTTAGAAGCTGTAAACAGCTATGTTAGTGTTTATGGGGTTAAAATGTGTCTTAATCCAATGCAAGTAACTAATTATAAGAGTTTGAGATAGATGTGGAGAGTTTAAAAGCCACTTATACCCATTTTGTCCCAAAACAGGCTAAAACCAAGAAATCATTGCTTAGAAGCTTTAAACAGCTATGTTAGTGTTTATGGGGTTAAAATGTGTCTTAATCCAATGCAACTAACTAATTATAAGAGTTTGAGATAGATGTGGAGAGTTTAAAAGCTACTTATACCCATTTTGTCCCAAAACAGGCTAAAACCAAGAAAACATTGCTTAGAAGCTGTAAACAGTTATGTTAGTGTTTATGGGGTTAAAATGTGTCTTAATCCAATGCAACTAACTAATTATAAGAGTTTGAGATGAATGTGGAGAGTTTTAAAAGCCACTTATACCCATTTTATCCCAAAACAGGCTAACACCAAGAAAACATTGCTTAGAAGCTGTAAACAGCTATGTTAGTTTTTATGGGGTTAAAATGTGTCTTAATCCAATGCAACTAACTAATTATAAGAGTTTGAGATAGATGTGGAGAGTTTAAAAGCCACTTATACCCATTTTGTCCCAAAACAGGCTAAAACCAAGAAATCATTGCTTAGAAGCTGTAAAGAGCTATGTTAGTGTTTATGGGGTTAAAATGTGTCTTAATCCAATGCAACTAACTAATTATAAGAGTTTGAGATAGATGTGGAGAGTTTAGAAGCCACTTATTCCCATTTTGTCCCAATAGAGGCTAAAACCAAGAAAACATTGCTTAGTAGCTGTAAACAGCTATGTTAGTGTTTATGGGATTAAAATGTGTATTAATTCAATGCAACTAACTAAATATAAGAGTTTGAGATAGATGTGGAGAGTTTAAAAGCCACTTATACCCATTTTGTCCCAAAACAGGCTAAAACCAAGAAAACATTGCTTAGAAGCTTTAAACAGCTATGTTAGTGTTTATGGGGTTAAAATGTGTCTTAATCCAATGCAACTAACTAATTTTAAGAGTTTAAGATAGATGTGGAGAGTTTAAAAGCCACTTATACCCTTTTTGTCCCAAAATAGGCTAAAACCAAGAAAACATTGCTTAGAAGCTGTAAACAGCTATGTTAGTGTTTATGGGGATAAAATGTGTCTTAATCCAATGCAAGTAACTAATTATAAGAGTTTGAGATAGATGTGGAGAGTTTAAAAGCCACTTATACCCATTTTGTCCCAAAACAGGCTAAAAGCAATAAAACATTGCTTAGACGCTGTAAAAAGCTATGTTAGTGTTTATGGGGTTAAAATGTGTCTTAATCCAATGCAAGTAACTAATTATAAGAGTTTGAGATAGATGTGGAGAGTTTAAAAGCCACTTATACCCATTTTGTCCCAAAACAGGCTAAAAGCAATAAAACATTGCTTAGAAGCTGTAAACAGCTATGTTAGTGTTTATGGGGTTAAAATGTGTCTTAATCCAATGCAACTAACTAATTATAAGAGTTTGAGATAGATGTGGAGAGTTTAAAAGCCACTTATACCCATTTTGTCCCAAAACAGGCTAAAACCAAGAAAACATTGCTTAGAAGCTTTAAACAGCTATGTTAGTGTTTATGGGGTTAAAATGTGTCTTAATCCAATGCAACTAACTAATTTTAAGAGTTTAAGATAGATGTGGAGAGTTTAAAAGCCACTTATACCCTTTTTGTCCCAAAATAGGCTAAAACCAAGAAAACATTGCTTAGAAGCTGTAAACAGCTATGTTAGTGTTTATGGGGATAAAATGTGTCTTAATCCAATGCAAGTAACTAATTATAAGAGTTTGAGATAGATGTGGAGAGTTTAAAAGCCACTTATACCCATTTTGTCCCAAAACAGGCTAAAACCAAGAAAACAGTGCTTAGAAGCTGTAAACAGCTATGTTAGTGTTTATGTGGTTAAAATGTGTCTTAATCCAATGCAACTAACTAATGATAAGTGTTTGAGATAGTTTGAGATAGATGTGGAGAGTTTCAAACCCACTTATACCCATTTTGTTGGGATTTATGAGACAAAGCTCACAAGAGAGGGTAGACAAACACTTGGTGAATGAATCCCCCTTTACCCACAACAAACTAACTCATTCTCAAGGGGGAGGAGAGAACATCAACTTGTGATGAACTCCCCATAAACAAGGCTTAGTAAAGCAATAAATAAGAAGAATTTAGGTGGGATTTGATAAGAGAATAGGCTGCCTTAAGGGCAGCCCCTAACCGCTAATCCTACACCACTCTACATTGCTCATATGGACAAGAACACAAGGTAGAGAGGGAATCGGTTTCTCTTATTCAATAATAATGTTGTGATAGATTACATATGAGAGATTACACATTAATATAGGAGAACAAGGTCTTGTGACCGTTAGAGAGAAGAAGAAGGTGATAGGGACGTTCCCACTTGCTTCACCATGTGACTCGATTTCTCCTTGTGCTTCCTAACGGTTGGATTAGAAGCTTAGAGAAGCTTCTTGATCACAAGATGGGCCTCGTGTTCCTTCTTTATAACTCACACTCGGCCTTATTTCTCCCTTGTACGGACGGCCTCATTGTTTCCTTGTACGGACGGCCCACATGACTTTCTTGCCATAGTTGTTCCAATGGCCTCCTAGTTGTACCAACACTCCTCTTCTTGTTCTCACGGCCTTACTGGCCTTTCTTATTGTGCTCACGGCCTTACTGGCCGCTCTCACACCACTCATGGCCTTACCGGCCACACTTCTTGTACTAGCAGCCTTACCGGCCACTCTCTTCTTCCTTGTGCAGCTCGGCCTCACCGGCCTCACTCTCTTTTCTCCTCCTCATATACACTAATACTCCCCCGCACGCTTGATCTGCAGGGCACCATGGGGACCAAAGATCAAGGGTGGACTCGTGTCGACTACCTCATTAAAAACCTTAACAAAGAAAACCACTTGGGAAAAACTTTGTTAAGTAAAAAGAGTGTAGTTTCCACGGTCCTTGATGTCCCATTGATCTTGGTTGATCATTGTTGCGGTTTGAATTCTCCTCTTGAGACCGCTTCTTCATTGTTGCGGTTTGAAAAAACCACTTGATCATTGTTGCGGTTTGAATTCTCCTCTTGAGACCGCTTCTTCTAAGTCGCGTCAGAATGGTATACGTCCACTGAATCGGACATAACTCTCGAACGGCTGCTCGGATTGGTATGATTCCACTTCCACTGGCAAGATGACTCTGTGGTCTCGAACTTTGATGAAGAACGCGGAAGCTGAATCTCAGTGGAAGGGTTTCGTCCGAGTCGTTCTTTGAGACGCTTCCTTGAAGAACATGATTTTGAACTTTGGTACACCAACGACTTTGAAAGTCTTGTGCACCTCCAAACTTCGACACTCATCAAACGTGGGATTGATTCAGCACTTCACACCAGTTTTCCTTTCTCCCCTTGCTTATCTACCATAGACCATTCCCTTGAACAACTTCTTGAGTTCGCCGGCCGGACTCCCTCTTGGTGTTGCCTTGAGCTTTGACTTGGTTAGATTCGCCTAAGAGAGCATCACTTCTGGTTGCGAATGGTTCTAGCTCCCCCGTAAGCTTCTAGTGCCTCCATTTGGCTGTTGACACCACCACACATACTTTGGAGCTGATTCATCGCCTTCCACCAACTCGATGGCCATCGGTTCTAACTTCCAAGCATTGTAATGCGCCAACCACTTCACCATCTTTAAATCAGGAACCTGTTTGAGATCAAGACAGATTCTAAACAAGAGATGGTGAGAGATTAGAGAATAGAGAATATTACAGAAAAATAAAATAGAATTTATAGAATAAGTAACCAAGAATTAGAGAATTAAAAGAGGATAAGTGGAAGTATAAGAGAATGGCGAGTAGAATAGAGAATTTGCTCAAGAGTTCTTATGGACAGAGCATACTCTGTTTTCTTGAGTTGAGAGAAGCTTTAGGCAGCCTTGAACAGCCCAGAACTTTAGGGAGTAACACACCATGGTGTTTGTTTACTCGAGTACTTGGGCGTTTTAGTGGCTGGAGCTTCTACGGACCATGGGGTTTTGAGACTCCCACGGTTTAACAACAAGGCTCATGGTAGAATCACCTAAACAGAGTGTTCTCCAAGAGCTTAAGGCTATAGATCCACGAAGATAACATATAGAAGATGTTTCTCGTGTTCACAAGCAAAGAAGAAACAAAAGAAAGCCTTTGGAACAACCTATTGTCCAACGGTTAAAAGAATGCATCTTGGACCAACTTGAATCTATTTGACCAAGCGGGCCATACATGCTAAAAACAAGAACTCTCTCTTCCTCAAGCTCGAATCTGGACACACCACGGCCAGAAACAAAGCTTTCTCAACCTTGAGAAGAAGAAGTAGCGATTTAGCAACTAAACCTTTAAAGGAAAATTAACTTAAAGCAAAATTAAACCTTTAAAGGAAAATTAACTAAATCCTAAGAGAATCCTAAGAAAATCCTAAGAATTTCGTGGCTCATACAAGCACACAAGAACCGTGAATCCTCACCATGAACAACATAGTTTGCTCAATGGTTCATCACTTCCCCATTTAAACAAGGCTATTACCAAATCGGTAAAGCTTAAGAATGGGGTTTACAAATCGATTTCTTTCACACACTTGGCCTACGAATTCTATCAAGACCCAAGACCAAGCTTTCTCAACAATGAGCTGCTAGAGAATCGATTTAACAATAAAAGCAAAATTAAAGCTTTAAAGAACTAAGCTAAGCGAATTAACACTTAAGCGAAATTTAAAAGCTTTAACTAAGCGAATCCTAAGATGAATTGAATTGAGAACGAGTTTGAATCACCAAGAACAGAGCCTGCTCTGATACCATGTTGGGATTTATGAGACAAAGCTCACAAGAGAGGGTAGACAAACACTCGGTGAATGAATCCCCCTTTACCCACAACAAACTAACTCGATCTCAAGGGGGAGGAGAGAACATCAACTTGTGATGAACTCCCCATAATCTAGGCTTAGTAAAGCAATAAATAAGAAGAGTTTAGGTGGGATTTGAGAAGAGAATAGGCTGCCTTAAGGGCAGCCCCTAACCGCTAATCCTAAACTCTCTACATTGGAAATAAGAACAAGAACACAAGGTGTAGAGAGGGAATCGGATCTCTTCTATTCAATAATAATGTTGTGATACATATGAGAGATTACACATTAATATAGGAGAACAAGGTCTTGTGACCGTTAGAGAGAAGAAGAAGGTGATAGGGACGTTCCCACTTGCTTCGCCATGTGACTCGATTTCTCCTTGTGCTTCCTAACGGTTGGATTAGAAGCTTAGAGAAGCTTCTTGATCACAAGATGGGCCTCGTGTTCCTTCTTTATAACTCACACTCGGCCTTATTTCTCCCTTGTACGGACGGCCTCATTGTTTCCTTGTACGGACGGCCCACATGACTTTCTTGCCATAGTTGTTCCAATGGCCTCCTAGTTGTACCAACACTCCTCTTCTTGTTCTCACGGCCTTACTGGCCTTTCTTATTGTGCTCACGGCCTTACTGGCCGCTCTCACACCACTCATGGCCTTACCGGCCACACTTCTTGTACTAGCAGCCTTACCGGCCACTCTCTTCTTCCTTGTGCAGCTCGGCCTCACCGGCCTCACTCTCTTTTCTCCTCCTCATATACACTAATACATTTTGTCCCAAAACAGGCTAAAACCAAGAAAACAGTGCTTAGAAGCTGTAAACAGATATGTTAGTGTTTATGTGGTTAAAATGTGTCTTAATCCAATGCAACTAACTAATTATAAGAGTTTGAGATAGGTGTGGAAAGTTTAAAAGCCACTTATACCCATTTTGTCCCAAAACAGGCTAAAACCAAGAAAACATTGCTTAGAAGCTGTAAACAGCTATGTTAGTGTTTCTGGGGTTAAAATGTGTCTTAATCCAATGCAACTAACTAATTATAAGAGTTTGAGATAGATGTGGAGAGTTTAAAAGCCACGTATACCCATTTTGTCCCAAAACAAACTAACAGCAAGAAAAAATTGCTTAGTAGCTGTAAACAGCTATGTTTGTGTTTATGGGGTTAAAATGTGTCTTAATCCAATGCAACTAACTAAGTATAAGAGTTTGAGATAGATGTGGAGAGTTTAAAAGCCACTTATACCCATTTTGTCCCAAAACAGGCTAAAACCAAGAAAATATTGCTTAGAAGCTGTAAACAGTTATGTTAGTGTTTATGGGGTTAAAATGTGTCTTAATCCAATGCAACTAACTAATTATAAGAGTTTGAGATGAATGTGGAGAGTTTTAAAAGCCACTTATACCCATTTTATCCCAAAACAGGCTAACACCAAGAAAACATTGCTTAGAAGCTGTAAACAGCTATGTTAGTTTTTATGGGGTTAAAATGTGTCTTAATCCAATGCAACTAACTAATTATAAGAGTTTGAGATAGATGTGGAGAGTTTAAAAGCCACTTATACCCATTTTGTCCCAAAACAGGCTAAAACCAAGAAATCATTGCTTAGAACCTGTAAAGAGCTATGTTAGTGTTTATGGGGTTAAAATGTGTCTTAATCCAATGCAACTAACTAATTATAAGAGTTTGAGATAGATGTGGAGAGTTTAAAAGCCACTTATTCCCATTTTGTCCCAATAGAGGCTAAAACCAAGAAAACATTGCTTAGAAGCTTTAAACAGCTATGTTAGTGTTTATGGGGTTAAAATGTGTCTTAATCCAATGCAACTAACTAATTTTAAGAGTTTAAGATAGATGTGGAGAGTTTAAAAGCCACTTATACCCTTTTTGTCCCAAAATAGGCTAAAACCAAGAAAACATTGCTTAGAAGCTGTAAACAGCTATGTTAGTGTTTATGGGGTTAAAATGTGTCTTAATCCAATGCAACTAACTAATTATAAGAGTTTGAGATAGATGTGGAGAGTTTAAAAGCCACTTATACCCATTTTGTCCCAAAACAGGCTAAAACCAAGAAATCATTGCTTAGAAGCTGTAAAGAGCTATGTTAGTGCTTATGGGGTTAAAATGTGTCTTAATCCAATGCAACTAACTAATTATAAGAGTTTGAGATAGATGTGGAGAGTTTAAAAGCCATTTATACCCATTTTGTCCCAAAACAGGCTAAAACCAAGAAAACATTGCTTAGAAGCTGTAAACAGCTATGTTAGTGTTTCTGGGGTTAAAATGTGTCTTAATCAAATGCAACTAACTAATTATAAGAGTTTGAGATAGATGTGGAGAGTTTAAAAGCCACTTATACCCATTTTGTCCCAAAACAGGCTAAGACCAAGAAAACATTGCTTAGTAGCTGTAAACAGCTATGTTAGTGTTTATGGGGATAAAATGTGTCTTAATCTAATGCAACTAACTAAGTATAAGAGTTTGAGATGAATGTGGAGAGTTTAAAAACCACTTATACCCATTTTATCCCAAAACAGGCTAACACAAAGAAAAAATTGCTTAGAAGCTGTAAACAGCTATGTTAGTGTTTATGGGGTTAAAATGTGTCTTAATCCAATGCAACTAACTAATTATAAGAGTTTAAGATAGATGTGGAGAGTTTAAAAGCCACTTATACCCTTTTTGTCCCAAAACAGGCTAAAACCAAGAAAACATTGCTTAGAAGCTGTAAACAGCTATGTTAGTGTTTATGGGGTTAAAATGTATCTTAATCCAATGCAACTAACTAATTATAAGAGTTTGAGATAGATGTGGAGAGTTTAAAAGCCACTTATACCCATTTTGTCCCAAAACAGGCTAAAACCAAGAAATCATTGCTTAGAAGCTGTAAACAGCTATGTTAGTGTTTATGGGGTTAAAATGTGTCTTAATCCAATGCAACTAACTAATTACAAGAGTTTGAGATAGATGTGGAGAGTTTAAAAGTCACTTATTCCCATTTTGTCCCAATAGAGGCTAAAACCAAGAAAACATTGCTTAGTAGCTGTAAACAGCTATGTTAGTGTTTATGGGGTTAAAATGTGTATTAATCCAATGCAACTAACTAAATATAAGAGTTTGAGATAGATGTGGAGAGTTTAAAAGCCACTTATACCCATTTTGTCCCAAAACAGGCTAAAACCAAGAAAACATTGCTTAGAAGCTGTAAACAGCTATGTTAGTGTTTATGGGGGTAAAATGTGTCTTAATCGAATGCAACTAACTAATTATAAGAGTTTAAGATAGATGTGGAGAGTTTAAAAGCCACTTATACCCTTTTTGTCCCAAAATAGGCTAAAACCCAGAAAACATTGCTTAGAAGCTGTAAACAGCTAGGTTAGTGTTTCTGGGGTTAAAATGTGTCTTAATCCAATGCAACTATCTAATTATAAGAGTTTGAGATAGATGTGGAGAGTTTAAAAGCCACTTATATCCATTTTGTCCCAAAACAAGCTAACAGCAAGAAAACATTGCTTAGTAGCTGTAAATAGCTATGTTTGTGTTTATGGGGTTAAAATGTGTCTTAATCCAATGCAACTAACTAAGTATAAGAGTTTGAGATAGATGTGGAGAGTTTAAAAGCCACTTATACCCATTTTGCACCAAAACAGGCTAAAACCAAGAAAACATTGCTTAGAAGCTGTAAACAGCTATGTTAGTGTTTTTGGGGTTAAAATGTGTCTTAATCCAATGCAACTATCTAATTATAAGAGTTTGAGGTAGATGTGGAGAGTTTAAAAGCCACTTGTACCCATTTTGTCCCAAAACAGGCTAACAGCAAGAAAACATTGCTTAGTAGCTGTAAACAGCTATGTTTGTGTTTATGGGGTTAAAATGTGTCTTAATCCAATGCAACTAACTAAGTATAAGAGTTTGAGATAGATGTGGAGAGTTTAAAAGCCACTTATACCCATTTTGTCCCAAAACAGGCTAAAACCAAGAAAACAGTGCTTAGAAGCTGTAAACAGCTATGTTAGTGTTTATGTGGTTAAAATGTGTCTTAATCCAATGCAACTAACTAATTATAAGAGTTTGAGATAGATGTGGAGAGTTTAAAAGCCACTTATACCCATTTTGCACCAAAACAGGCTAAAAGCAAGAAAACATTGCTTAGAAGCTGTAAACAGCTATGTTAGTGTTTTTGGGGTTAAAATGTGTCTTAATCCAATGGAACTATCTAATTATAAGAGTTTGAGGTAGATGTGGAGAGTTTAAAAGCCACTTGTACCCATTTTGTCCCAAAACAGGCTAACAGCAAGAAAACATTGCTTAGTAGCTGTAAACAGCTATGTTTGTGTTTATGGGGTTAAAATGTGTCTTAATCCAATGCAACTAACTAAGTATAAGAGTTTGAGATAGATGTGGAGAGTTTAAAAGCCACTTATACCCATTTTGTCCCAAAACAGGCTAAAACCAAGAAAACAGTGCTTAGAAGCTGTAAACAGCTATGTTAGTGTTTATGTGGTTAAAATGTGTCTTAATCCAATGCAACTAACTAATTATAAGAGTTTGAGATAGATGTGGAGAGTTTAAAAGCCACTTATACCCATTTTGTCCCAAAACAGGCTAAAACCAAGAAAACATTGCTTAGAAGCTGTAAACAGCTATGTTAGTGTTTCTGGGGTTAAAATGTGTCTTAATCCAATGCAACTAACTAATTATAAGAGTTTGAGATAGATGTGGAGAGTTTAAAAGCCACTGATACCCATTTTGTCCCAAAACAAACTAACAGCAAGAAAAAATTGCTTAGTAGCTGTAAACAGCTATGTTTGTGTTTATGGGGTTAAAATGTGTCTTAATCCAATGCAACTAACTAATTATAAGACATTGAGATAGATGTGGAGAGTTTAAAACCCACTTGTACCCATTTTGTCCCAAAACAGGCTAAAACCAAGAAGACATTGCTTAGAAGCTGTAAACAGTTATGTTAGTGTTTATGGGGTTAAAATGTGTCTTAATCCAATGCAACTAACTAATTTTAAGAGTTTAAGATAGATGTGGAGAGTTTAAAAGCCACTTATACCCTTTTTGTCCCAAAATAGGCTAAAACCAAGAAAACATTGCTTAGAAGCTGTAAACAGCTATGTTAGTGTTTATGGGGTTAAAATGTGTCTTAATCCAATGCAACTAACTAATTATAAGAGTTTGAGATAGATGTGGAGAGTTTAAAAGCCACTTATACCCATTTTGTCCCAAAACAGGCTAAAACCAAGAAAACATTGCTTAGAAGCTGTAAACAGCTATGTTAGTGTTTCTGGGGTTAAAATGTGTCTTAATCCAATGCAACTAACTAATTATAAGAGTTTGAGATAGATGTGGAGAGTTTAAAAGCCACTTATACCCATTTTGTCCCAAAACAAACTAACAGCAAGAAAAAATTGCTTAGTAGCTGTAAACAGCTATGTTTGTGTTTATGGGGTTAAAATGTGTCTTAATCCAATGCAACTAACTAAGTATAAGAGTTTGAGATAGATGTGGAGAGTTTAAAAGCCACTTATACCCATTTTGTCCCAAAACAGGCTAAAACCAAGAAAACATTGCTTAGAAGCTGTAAACAGTTATGTTAGTGTTTATGGGGTTAAAATGTGTCTTAATCCAATGCAACTAACTAATTATAAGAGTTTGAGATAGATGTGGAGAGTTTAAAAGCCACTTATACCCATTTTGTCCCAAAACAGGCTAAAACCAAGAAAACATTGCTTAGAAGCTGTAAACAGCTATGTTAGTGTTTATGGGGTTAAAATGTGTTTTAATCCAATGCAACTAACTAATTTTAAGAGTTTAAGATAGATGTGGAGAGTTTAAAAGCCACTTATACCCTTTTTGTCCCAAATAGGCTAAAACCAAGAAAACATTGCTTAGAAGCTGTAAACAGCTATGTTAGTGTTTATGGGGTTAAAATGTGTCTTAATCCAATGCAACTAACTAAATATAAGAGTTTGAGATAGATGTGGAGAGTTTAAAAGCCACTTATACCCATTTTGTCCCAAAACAGGCTAAAACCAAGAAATCATTGCTTAGAAGCTGTAAAGAGCTATGTTAGTGTTTATGGGGTTAAAATGTGTCTTAATCCAATGCAACTAACTAATTATAAGAGTTTGAGATAGATGTGGAGAGTTTAAAAGCCACTTATACCCATTTTGTCCCAAAACAGGCTAAAACCAAGAAAACATTGCTTAGAAGCTGTAAACAGCTATGTTAGTGTTTCTGGGGTTAAAATGTGTCTTAATCAAATGCAATTAACTAATTATAAGAGTTTGAGATAGATGTGGAGAGTTTAAAAGCCACTTATACCCATTTTGTCCCAAAACAGGCTAACACCAAGAAAACATTGCTTAGTAGCTGTAAACAGCTATGTTAGTGTTTATGGGGATAAAATGTGTCTTAATCTAATGCAACTAACTAAGTATAAGAGTTTGAGATGAATGTGGAGAGTTTAAAAACCACTTATACCCATTTTATCCCAAAACAGGCTAACACAAAGAAAACATTGCTTAGAAGCTGTAAACAGCTATGTTAGTGTTTATGGGGTTAAAATGTGTCTTAATCCAATGCAACTAACTAATTATAAGAGTTTAAGATAGATGTGGAGAGTTTAAAAGCCACTTATACCCTTTTTGTCCCAAAACAGGCTAAAACCAAGAAAACATTGCTTAGAAGCTGTAAACAGCTATGTTAGTGTTTATGGGGTTAAAATGTGTCTTAATCCAATGCAACTAACTAATTATAAGAGTTTGAGATAGATGTGGAGAGTTTAAAAGCCACTTATACCCATTTTGTCCCAAAACAGGCTAAAACCAAGAAAACATTGCTTAGAAGCTGTAAACAGCTATGTTAGTGTTTATGGGGTTAAAATGTGTCTTAATCCAATGCAACTAACTAATTTTAAGAGTTTAAGATAGATGTGGAGAGTTTAAAAGCCACTTATACCCATTTTGTCCCAAAACAGGCTAAAACCAAGAAAACATTGCTTAGAAGCTGTAAACAGCTATGTTAGTGTTTATGGGGTTAAAATGTGTCTTAATCCAATGCAACTAACTAATTATAAGAGTTTGAGATAGATGTGGAGAGTTTAAAAGCCACTTATACCCATTTTGTCCCAAAACAGGCTAAAACCAAGAAATCATTGCTTAGAAGCTGTAAACAGCTATGTTAGTGTTTATGGGGTTAAAATGTGTCTTAATCCAATGTAACTAACTAATTACAAGAGTTTGAGATAGATGTGGAGAGTTTAAAAGTCACTTATTCCCATTTTGTCCCAATAGAGGCTAAAACCAAGAAAACATTGCTTAGTAGCTGTAAACAGCTATGTTAGTGTTTATGGGGTTAAAATGTGTATTAATCCAATGCAACTAACTAAATATAAGAGTTTGAGATAGATGTGGAGAGTTTAAAAGCCACTTATACCCATTTTGTCCCAAAACAGGCTAAAACCAAGAAAACATTGCTTAGAAGCTGTAAACAGCTATGTTAGTGTTTATGGGGGTAAAATGTGTCTTAATCCAATGCAACTAACTAATTATAAGAGTTTAAGATAGATGTGGAGAGTTTAAAAGCCACTTATACCCTTTTTGTCCCAAAATAGGCTAAAACCCAGAAAACATTGCTTAGAAGCTGTAAACAGCTAGGTTAGTGTTTCTGGGGTTAAAATGTGTCTTAATCCAATGCAACTATCTAATTATAAGAGTTTGAGTGATATGTCTATACTTTGTCTCTCCTTAGCCTATTTTTATCATGCATTTAGCTAGGATAACTCATTGGTTTGCATCATTTTTTAGTTCTTTCTATACACTTTGCACGTCTAGGTAGCTCTTGCATCATCCTTGCATACATTGTGCATCTTGGAGTATTTCAGGTATTTAGGAAACATTGGAAGCCGTTCTCGTCCGAGCCATGGTCACCATCTGCATTTCGTCCGAGCCATGGTCACCATCTCCGTTTTGTCCGAGCCATTGTCACCATCTTCATTCTCGTCCGAGCCATGGTCACCATCTTCGTTTCGTCCGAGCCATGGTCACCATCTTCATTCTCGTCCGAGCCATGGTCACCATCTTCATTCTCGTCCGAGCCATGGTCACCATCTTCGTTTCGTCCAAGCCATGGTCACCATCTTCATTCTCGTCCGAGCCATGGTCACCATCTCCGTCTCGTCCGAGCCATTGTCACCATCTCCGTTCCGTCCGAGCTATCCGTCCAAGCCATGCTCCTCAGCCTTCCATCCGAGCTATGATGACATTGGATTCCATTCGACGCACATGGACTTGATCGCACATGTCGGGAAGAAAGACGTTTGGTTTCACATGCTTCAGGAGATTACCGAACCGACGCTTTACCTTGTCGTTTTAAGTTTTAGGGCTTTCCATGTTGGACTACTATATATACATTTTGTTAAGTCTTTGCAGAGACATCTTATCTTTTAATCTCGTTTTCGTTCCCAGAAGGTTTTTAACCTAGCATCCAAAACACGTTCTCAGACTTGTATTCCGATATCGTTGAGATTTATTGAGATTTTCCATTTGATTCCTTCTACAAAGTTGTTAATCTTATTTTTATCTATCTTATTATGCTTGATTCAATGATTTCTGTGTTTGCATCCTTGACTATGATTTTCGGATCTGAGTAGTGTGGTAGTTCCTGAGGATGGGATAGATTAGGTGGAGGATCTTAGGATGTAGAGTGTTTAAGCTTTGATTGTAAAATTCCCTTCTGGACTAGAGTTAGAATTACTTGTTTCTCTCTGATCAATTGGAACTAGGTTCGAGACATTTCCGCACCCAAAAGGTGTTTGATGAAATGTCTGACCAACTAGTGCCAGAGACTTACGTTCCTAGCCTAAGAGATTAGTTGTCTAGGATGTTTGTTGACACGAATGAACTTGTCTGTCATGCCTGCTCGACCACGTTTCTCTAGCGAGAGCTAGGTATGGAAGTGGTTGCGTCTGAGTAGCTTTTGCCAAGAGATTGGATTAGCTAAGTTGTGATGTTCATTGTTTAGGGATACTTTGCTTATGGTATGTTAAACACTCCTTAGACTAGGATACTCCACCGACATCAATTACCCCATCCTTAGGACTTCTTTCTTTCTGATTTTTATTACATTCCTGGAACTGTTTCGTTTGTTCATGCTTAGAATCTTTTACGTTTTTATTCACTTTCGCTTCTCGTCATGCATTCTTGTTTCTAGTTCTGTGACTCATTTCCGTTTTGCATTTTGATCATTCTAGGACTGTTAGATAAAAACATTCTTCGAATTGGCTTGACTTGTGATAGCTTGATTGCATCTTGAGTGATAGTAAACATTCCCAACTGGATTGACACCTTAAGTACTACAACTACATAAGGTTAATTGAACCTACTAGGAGACATAAAAAAATCTTAGTATCAATTTGGCGCCGTTGCCATTTGGGATTCGTATTGTTACATTTGAGATTTCAAGTTTTGCAAGATTAAGTTCTGTTACACTTATCATTCTGAGTACTGACTTGTTTTGGTTGTTTGCTTGTTTGTTTTGCATCTCAGGAACCTGTTGATTGCAACCTTGCATGCACACCAGATCAAGAGGGCATCAGAATCTCCTTCCTGTGATCGACGAAATCAACCGGTTGCAACGCCCACGACAAGCTCGTCAACCCGTTGAGCATCTCGCACACGTCACTATGGACCAACAGCATGAACCACATCAGGGACCGCGAAACATTGGTGCTGGGGATGCACCGAACACTCACACTCAACGTGCTGGAATCGTCCCTCCCGCCGTGCCGAACAACAACTTCGAGATCAAAAGTGGTCTGATTACCATGATCCAAGGAAACAAGTTTCACGGGTTGCCTATGGAGGATCCACTCGACCACTTGGACGAGTTCGACCGTCTTTGTGGTCTCACCAAGATCAACGGCGTGAGTGAGGATGGTTACAAGTTGCGCCTCTTCCCTTTCTCCCTGGGAGACAAGGCTCATCAATGGGAGAAAAACCTTCCCAAGGGCTCAATCACCACCTGGGATGGCTGCAAGAAGGCATTCTTGGCCAAGTTTTTCTCTAACTCCAGAACGGCACGTCTCAGGAATGAGATTTCCAGCTTCACTCAGAAGAGCTCAGAATCGTTCTGTGAAGCCTGGGAGCGTTTCAAGGGTTACCACAGCCAGTGTCCACACCATGGTTTCAGCAACGAGTCACTGCTGAGCACTCTATACCGTGGTGTACTTCCAAAAATCCGCATGCTGCTTGATACTGCTTCTAACGGTAATTTCTTGAACAAAAACGTTGAGGAAGGATGGCAACTGGTTGAGAATCTCGCTCAGTCTGACGGCAACTACAATGAGGATTATGACCGCACAGTTCGCGGCGACGCTGGGTCTGAGGAGAAGTACAAGAGGGACCTTAAGAATGTCAATGACAAGCTTGACCGCCTCTTGCTAAGTCAGCAGCAGACTGTCCATTTTGTATCTGAGGATGACCCTTTTCAAGTTCAGGATGGGAAGGGTGAGCAGTCTGAAGAAATCAACTACGTCCAGAATCAAGGTGGATACAACAAGGGTTATAACCCCTACAAGACGAACCCCAATTCGTCTTACCGGAGCACCAATGTTGCAAATCCACAAGATCAGGTGTACCCTCCTCAGCAGCAACAACAAGGTATGCAAAAGCCTTTTGTTCCTTACAATCAAGGATTCATGCCTAAGCAACAATTCCAGCAAAGTTCTCACGCTCCTTCCGGACCACCACCTGGATTTTCACCTCAACAAGTTCAACCTACTCAAGGTCCAGATCAAGAAATGAAGCACATGCTACAACAACTTCTTCAAGGTCAAGCTAGTGGTTCTCTGGATACTGCTAAGAAGTTTGCTGAACTCAGTCAGCGGATGGAATTCTCTTACAATGATCTGAATGTCAAGTTTGAAGCTCTTAACTCCAAGATGAAGTATATGGAAGGTAAGACTGTTTCTACTTCTACCCCAACAACTGGCCAACTACCTGGAAAAGCAGTTCAAAACCCCAAGGACTATGCTACTATGCATGCCATCACCACCCAAGCTGTAGATGTACGGCTCACTGAGGACACTGAGAGTTTAGATGGGGAGGATTTTCTTCAATATGAAATTGAGATAAAGGATCCTGTCGAGGTGCTCAAGGATCCAATTGAGTCAGCAAAACAATCTGATCCTGAAGCTACTAAAGAACCCACTGCTCCCAAGGATAAACCTGTGAGATTCATTCCTCCACCATACAAGCCACCACTACCATTTCCAGTGAGGTTTAAGAAGCAGCTTACTGAGAAGTACAAAGCTCTGTTCGAAAACCAAGTCAAGGAGATTGAACTTAGGATGCCTTTGCTTGATGCATTTGCACTTGTGCCTCAATATCAAAAGTTTTTAACTGACTTGGTAACCGAAAAGACCAAAGAGAAGGAGGAGATAGCTAAAGGAGCTCAAGCTAAGGCTCTGGAAGATGAGAGGGTAGGGCATGACATAGGTGGGGTTATTCATGAATGCAAGGCTGTCATTCAGAAGATGATTATCCCAAAGAAGCTAGAGGACCCTGGTTCTTTCACCTTGCCTTGTTCTCTAGGTCCATTGGCCTTCAAAAAGTGCCTATGTGATCTTGGTGCTTCAGTAAGCCTCATGCCACTGTCTGTAGCTCAGAGGCTAGGATTCAACGAATACAAGTCATGCAACCTCCGCTTAATATTGGCTGATAGGACTACTAGATTGCCTCATGGTCTATTAAAGAACTTGCCCATCAAAATTGGACAAGCTGAGATTCCTACTGACTTTGTAGTGCTAGGAATGGATGAAGAGCCTAAAGATCCACTAATCCTAGGAAGACCTTTCTTAGCTACAGTTGGCGCAGTCATTGATGTCAAGAATGGGATGATTGATCTCAATCTGGGTAAAAACTTCACGATGAAGTTTGATATCAGGGATTCTAGGAAGAAACCAACTATTGATGGACATACCTTTGTGATTGAAGAGAAAGATCAAAAATCTGGGTTTGACATCTTTGAGGATGTGAATGAGGCAGAAACTGAGGTTTTGGTAACCAAAGAGAAAACTCAAAGTGTCACTCGACCATTCTCCAAATCGAGTGCAGTCGTTACCCTCCCTAAGCGTCAAGACCTGCTTCCTAAACCTCACCAACCGCAAGAGTCACGTCCTCCCGCGCTTAACAGTTTGTATGAACTACAAAATACTCAGATTCTAAGGGATTCAGTGAAAGAGTTAACAGCTATGGTGAAGAAGATGAGTGGGAAAATCAAGAAGCTCCAAGGTACAATGAGAAGTTCTCCTCCAAGGAAATTAAGGAAGAGGTTTGGGATAATGAAGAAGAGGTGTTGCAGAGTTCAACCACCACTGTGCGTTCTCAACCATCATCGACTCGAACAAGGTTCAACCGACAGCGTGGAATCAGACTCGACCCATCCTGAGAGGTTCATCACTCTGCACTCGTTCGAGCCATGCCTCCGCTGTCACGCTCGAGCCAATTTCACTCCGCACATGCTCCAACTACCACACTCGATCCACTCAAGCCAACACCCGATCGAGCCCCTCTCTCGAGCCACACACAAAGTCTCCAGCGAGCCAACTCGTCAGAGAACACTCTCTCCGGTTCCCTCCCTAGCACGTCAATCTTCATATGTGTCACGGGAGCGTCCGCCTTCACCCGCTCCTTCACGCTACTCATCACATGAGTCCAGGGAGAGAAGGAGACGCGGTTCGCGAGATTCCAGAGCCTCTTCTAGTCACCGATCAGTGCGTTGTTCTGCAGCTCGAGATGAGCATGAGGTTGAGGTTGAGCGGCGAGTTGAAGCTCAAGGTGATCATCAGGGCACGCAAGCGGTTGAGCAGCAAGTCGACCAACCAGCTGATGTCACATCCGCGGATCCCGAACAAGGCGAAGGACAGAGTCAGTTTCACGCTCCTCCTTGGGCGAACACGGACTCCTTTTTCTACTACTGAGGTACTCCTACCTTCCTTTGTATATACCATTTCATTTCTGCATTGTTTGTATTGTGATTCTTAAATCCTCCAGCAAATTTTTCTTACACAGGAGACTGTGTATTTTAAGTTTGGGGGAGGGTTTGAGATGATGTATCTAATGTCGTGTTTTGTGATTCTTATTTCAAATCTTTGCATCATATCATGTTTGAGTCTGCATCCATCTATTTGCATAGAAAAACCATAAAAAAATTTGAAAAAAAAAATTTTCGAAAATTTCCACAAAAACAGAGTGTTCATGTAGTTTGCAATTGCATATTAGGATTGAGTCTAGGTTTATTCATATAGGGTTGTTGCATTTAGCATAGGGGTTTATGATGATTGTAACCTTGTTAGCATGCTGGATTCAATAGGATAGGATCAAGGCCCTTGTTCTTAGTTCTTTGATGCTTGTTGATTGAACCTGAAAAGTTAAGATTGAAGCATGTTTCGAATTGATATCATTCCCTATCTACTTGAACCTAATCCTGACTTGCAATTATCCTGTTATGCATTGAAGTTGAACTCATGGATACCATATACATACTTGGATTGTCTTTCACATTTTTACCACCCTTGTCAATCCAAGTAGCTGATTCCCATCTTTGGAACAGTTCCCCGCACCCTTAACCAACCGTTCTTCCAAGCCAATTGTATTTTTGAGTGTCAGGTCTTTTTCCGAGTTGAGCTTGTTAGAAAGTGTTAGGTTCTAACCGACAAGAGTAGGATCCTGTGTAGTTCTAGTTCGCGTTATCCGGACTAGTAGGACTAGGTGAGAACTCGATTTTGGGTATTGGGTATAGATTTGTGCAGAAGAGTGAAGTGTAAAAAGAAAGTAAAAGGGAGAAAGTCTTTAGGAGGAGGATGTGTTTTCAAGGTTTACAAGTCTAGTAAAGGATTTGGGTTGAGCAAAACAATGAGTTATTGGTTCTGGGCATAAAACGAAAAGATTAGACAAAGAAAAGAAAGTAAAAATGCTTATGATGTCTAGAGTCCTTAGAAGAAAAGAAAAAGAACCATAGTGATAATAAAGATCACCCAATCTGCTAGAATGATAATAAGTTAACTTCTCCTAAGACCAAGTATAAAGAGTGAAAGAATGGGTTTGAGATGATGTTTCTGATGAAGGGTAGAGATAGGACCAACTTCCGTTTGGAATGTTCTTTGGGTAGACAGGACGCTGCTCTTGTATGTATCAGTTGGTTTCAACCTTTAGCCTTCTCTTAAGCTCAACTCATTTTTGTGAGAGAACCTTGTCATGTATTGATGAAACCGCTCGAGAAGGAGACCATCTAAATCTCCAACCCTTCACCCTAGCCAAATGAGTTCAACGACATTGCTTAGCTTGATTCACGGTTCTCTGTCAATGAATGTTAAAGGGAATGATTGATAGGATTGCATGTGTAGAAAAAATATAGAGTTCCTTCACCATGCATCATAGAACTAAAAACAAGGACATTGATTCTAACTATTTTATTTAGCATGTTTTAGGTTCTGAGACCCCATCTTCACACCTCTTCTCCATACTCTATTCTTGATTGTTTGCTTGAGGGCAAGCAAAGAGTAAGTTTGGGGGAGTTGATATGTCTATACTTTGTCTCTCCTTAGCCTATTTTTATCATGCATTTAGCTAGGATAACTCATTGGTTTGCATCATTTTTTAGTTCTTTCTATACACTTTGCACGTCTAGGTAGCTCTTGCATCATCCTTGCATACATTGTGCATCTTGGAGTATTTCAGGTATTTAGGAAACATTGGAAGCCGTTCTCGTCCGAGCCATGGTCACCATCTGCGTTTCGTCCGAGCCATGGTCACCATCTCCGTTTTGTCCGAGCCATTGTCACCATCTTCATTCTCGTCCGAGCCATGGTCACCATCTTCGTTTCGTCCGAGCCATGGTCACCATCTTCATTCTCGTCCGAGCCATGGTCACCATCTTCATTCTCGTCCGAGCCATGGTCACCATCTTCGTTTCGTCCAAGCCATGGTCACCATCTTCATTCTCGTCCGAGCCATGGTCACCATCTCCGTCTCGTCCGAGCCATTGTCACCATCTCCGTTCCGTCCGAGCTATCCGTCCAAGCCATGCTCCTCAGCCTTCCATCCGAGCTATGATGACATTGGATTCCATTCGACGCACATGGACTTGATCGCACATGTCGGGAAGAAAGACGTTTGGTTTCACATGCTTCAGGAGATTACCGAACCGACGCTTTACCTTGTCGTTTTAAGTTTTAGGGCTTTCCATGTTGGACTACTATATATACATTTTGTTAAGTCTTTGCAGAGACATCTTATCTTTTAATCTCGTTTTCGTTCCCAGAAGGTTTTTAACCTAGCATCCAAAACACGTTCTCAGACTTGTATTCCGATATCGTTGAGATTTATTGAGATTTTCCATTTGATTCCTTCTACAAAGTTGTTAATCTTATTTTTATCTATCTTATTATGCTTGATTCAATGATTTCTGTGTTTGCATCCTTGACTATGATTTTCGGATCTGAGTAGTGTGGTAGTTCCTGAGGATGGGATAGATTAGGTGGAGGATCTTAGGATGTAGAGTGTTTAAGCTTTGATTGTAAAATTCCCTTCTGGACTAGAGTTAGAATTACTTGTTTCTCTCTGATCAATTGGAACTAGGTTCGAGACATTTCCGCACCCAAAAGGTGTTTGATGAAATGTCTGACCAACTAGTGCCAGAGACTTACGTTCCTAGCCTAAGAGATTAGTTGTCTAGGATGTTTGTTGACACGAATGAACTTGTCTGTCATGCCTGCTCGACCACGTTTCTCTAGCGAGAGCTAGGTATGGAAGTGGTTGCGTCTGAGTAGCTTTTGCCAAGAGATTGGATTAGCTAAGTTGTGATGTTCATTGTTTAGGGATACTTTGCTTATGGTATGTTAAACACTCCTTAGACTAGGATACTCCACCGACATCAATTACCCCATCCTTAGGACTTCTTTCTTTCTGATTTTTATTACATTCCTGGAACTGTTTCGTTTGTTCATGCTTAGAATCTTTTACGTTTTTATTCACTTTCGCTTCTCGTCATGCATTCTTGTTTCTAGTTCTGTGACTCATTTCCGTTTTGCATTTTGATCATTCTAGGACTGTTAGATAAAAACATTCTTCGAATTGGCTTGACTTGTGATAGCTTGATTGCATCTTGAGTGATAGTAAACATTCCCAACTGGATTGACACCTTAAGTACTACAACTACATAAGGTTAATTGAACCTACTAGGAGACATAAAAAAATCTTAGTATCATTGAGATAGATGTGGACAGTTTAAAAGCCACTTATATCCATTTTGTCCCAAAACAAGCTAACAGCAAGAAAACATTGCTTAGTAGCTGTAAATAGCTATGTTTGTGTTTATGGGGTTAAAATGTGTCTTAATCCAATGCAACTAACTAATTATAAGAGTTTAAGATAGATGTGGAGAGTTTAAAAGCCACTTATACCCTTTTTGTCCCAAAATAGGCTAAAACCAAGAAAACATTGCTTAGAAGCTGTAAACAGCTATGTTAGTGTTTATGGGGTTAAAATGTGTCTTAATCCAATGCAACTAACTAAATATAAGAGTTTGAGATAGATGTGGAGAGTTTAAAAGCCACTTATACCCATTTTGTCCCAAAACAGGCTAAAACCAAGAAATCATTGCTTAGAAGCTGTAAAGAGCTATGTTAGTGTTTATGGGGTTAAAATGTGTCTTAATCCAATGCAACTAACTAATTATAAGAGTTTGAGATAGATGTGGAGAGTTTAAAAGCCACTTATACCCATTTTGTCCCAAAACAGGCTAAAACCAAGAAAACATTGCTTAGAAGCTGTAAACAGCTATGTTAGTGTTTCTGGGGTTAAAATGTGTCTTAATCAAATGCAATTAACTAATTATAAGAGTTTGAGATAGATGTGGAGAGTTTAAAAGCCACTTATACCCATTTTGTCCCAAAACAGGCTAACACCAAGAAAACATTGCTTAGAAGCTGTAAACAGCTATGTTAGTGTTTATGGGGTTAAAATGTGTCTTAATCCAATGCAACTAACTAATTATAAGAGTTTAAGATAGATGTGGAGGGTTTAAAAGCCACTTATACCCTTTTTGTCCCAAAACAGGCTAAAACCAAGAAAACAATGCTTAGAAGCTGTAAACAGCTATGTTAGTGTTTATGGGGTTAAAATGTGTCTTAATCCAATGCAACTAACTAATTATAAGAGTTTGAGATAGATGTGGAGAGTTTAAAAGCCACTTATACCCATTTTGTCCCAAAACAGGCTAAAACCAAGAAAACATTGCTTAGAAGCTGTAAACAGCTATGTTAGTGTTTATGGGGTTAAAATGTGTCTTAATCCAATGCAACTAACTAATTATAAGAGTTTAAGATAGATGTGGAGAGTTTAAAAGCCACTTATACCCATTTTGTCCCAAAACAGGCTAAAACCAAGAAAACATTGCTTAGAAGCTGTAAACAGCTATGTTAGTGTTTATGGGGTTAAAATGTGTCTTAATCCAATGCAACTAACTAATTATAAGAGTTTGAGATAGATGTGGAGAGTTTAAAAGTCACTTATTCCCATTTTGTCCCAATAGAGGCTAAAACCAAGAAAACATTGCTTAGTAGCTGTAAACAGCTATGTTAGTGTTTATGGGGTTAAAATGTGTATTAATCCAATGCAACTAACTAAATATAAGAGTTTGAGATAGATGTGGAGAGTTTAAAAGCCACTTATACCCATTTTGTCCCAAAACAGGCTAAAACCAAGAAAACATTGCTTAGAAGCTGTAAACAGCTATGTTAGTGTTTATGGGGGTAAAATGTGTCTTAATCCAATGCAACTAACTAATTATAAGAGTTTGAGATAGATGTGGAGAGTTTAAAAGCCACTTATACCCATTTTGTCCCAAAACAGGCTAAAACCAAGAAAACATTGCTTAGAAGCTGTAAACAGCTATGTTAGTGTTTATGGGGGTAAAATGTGTCTTAATCCAATGCAACTAACTAATTATAAGAGTTTGAGATAGATGTGGAGAGTTTAAAAGCCACTTATACCCATTTTGTCCCAAAACAGGCTAAAACCAAGAAAAAATTGCTTAGTAGCTGTAAACAGCTATGTTAGTGTTTATGGGGTTAAAATGTGTCTTAATCCAATGCAACTAACTAATTATAAGAGTTTGAGATAGATGTGGAGAGTTTAAAAGCCACTTATACCCATTTTGTCCCAAAACAGGCTAAAACCAAGAAATCATTGCTTAGAAGCTGTAAACAGCTATGTTAGTGTTTATGGGGTTAAAATGTGTCTTAATCCAATGTAACTAACTAATTACAAGAGTTTGAGATAGATGTGGAGAGTTTAAAAGTCACTTATTCCCATTTTGTCCCAATAGAGGCTAAAACCAAGAAAACATTGCTTAGTAGCTGTAAACAGCTATGTTAGTGTTTATGGGGTTAAAATGTGTATTAATCCAATGCAACTAACTAAATATAAGAGTTTGAGATAGATGTGGAGAGTTTAAAAGTCACTTATTCCCATTTTGTCCCAATAGAGGCTAAAACCAAGAAAACATTGCTTAGTAGCTGTAAACAGCTATGTTAGTGTTTATGGGGTTAAAATGTGTATTAATCCAATGCAACTAACTAAATATAAGAGTTTGAGATAGATGTGGAGAGTTTAAAAGCCACTTATACCCATTTTGTCCCAAAACAGGCTAAAACCAAGAAAACATTGCTTAGAAGCTGTAAACAGCTATGTTAGTGTTTATGGGGGTAAAATGTGTCTTAATCCAATGCAACTAACTAATTATAAGAGTTTGAGATAGATGTGGAGAGTTTAAAAGCCACTTATACCCATTTTGTCCCAAAACAGGCTAAAACCAAGAAAAAATTGCTTAGTAGCTGTAAACAGCTATGTTAGTGTTTATGGGGTTAAAATGTGTCTTAATCCAATGCAACTAACTAATTATAAGAGTTTGAGATAGATGTGGAGAGTTTAAAAGCCACTTATACCCATTTTGTCCCAAAACAGGCTAAAACCAAGAAATCATTGCTTAGAAGCTGTAAACAGCTATGTTAGTGTTTATGGGGTTAAAATGTGTCTTAATCCAATGTAACTAACTAATTACAAGAGTTTGAGATAGATGTGGAGAGTTTAAAAGTCACTTATTCCCATTTTGTCCCAATAGAGGCTAAAACCAAGAAAACATTGCTTAGTAGCTGTAAACAGCTATGTTACTGTTTATGGGGTTAAAATGTGTATTAATCCAATGCAACTAACTAAATATAAGAGTTTGAGATAGATGTGGAGAGTTTAAAAGCCACTTATACCCATTTTGTCCCAAAACAGGCTAAAACCAAGAAAACATTGCTTAGAAGCTGTAAACAGCTATGTTAGTGTTTATGGGGGTAAAATGTGTCTTAATCCAATGCAACTAACTAATTATAAGAGTTTAAGATAGATGTGGAGAGTTTAAAAGCCACTTATACCCTTTTTGTCCCAAAATAGGCTAAAACCCAGAAAACATTGCTTAGAAGCTGTAAACAGCTAGGTTAGTGTTTCTGGGGTTAAAATGTGTCTTAATCCAATGCAACTATCTAATTATAAGAGTTTGAGATAGATGTGGACAGTTTAAAAGCCACTTATATCCATTTTGTCCCAAAACAAGCTAACAGCAAGAAAACATTGCTTAGTAGCTGTAAATAGCTATGTTTGTGTTTATGGGGTTAAAATGTGTCTTAATCCAATGCAACTAACTAATTATAAGAGTTTAAGATAGATGTGGAGAGTTTAAAAGCCACTTATACCCTTTTTGTCCCAAAATAGGCTAAAACCAAGAAAACATTGCTTAGAAGCTGTAAACAGCTATGTTAGTGTTTATGGGGTTAAAATGTGTCTTAATCCAATGCAACTAACTAAATATAAGAGTTTGAGATAGATGTGGAGAGTTTAAAAGCCACGTATACCCATTTTGTCCCAAAACAGGCTAAAACCAAGAAATCATTGCTTAGAAGCTGTAAAGAGCTATGTTAGTGTTTATGGGGTTAAAATGTGTCTTAATCCAATGCAACTAACTAATTATAAGAGTTTGAGATAGATGTGGAGAGTTTAAAAGCCACTTATACCCATTTTGTCCCAAAACAGGCTAAAACCAAGAAAACATTGCTTAGTGTAGGGATTTATGAGACAAAGCTCACAAGAGAGGGTAGACAAACACTTGGTGAATGAATCCCCCTTTACCCACAACAAACTAACTCATTCTCAAGGGGGAGGAGAGAACATCAACTTGTGATGAACTCCCCATAAACAAGCTAGATAGAACCCAAATACTAGAGAGTAAGCGGATCCTAACTAGGAGAAGCACTAGTTTGAGACTTATCCTCTTCTAGTATCACAACACTTAGAGTTTGTGTACTTAGGAGAAGGAGGATTAAGAATCAGTAATCTAGGCTAAGTAAAGCAGTAAATAAGAAGAGTTTAGGTGGATTTGAGAAGAGAATAGGCTGCCTTAAGGGCAGCCTCTAACCGCTAATCTCCTAAACACTCTACATTGTTGATATGAACAAGAACACAAGTAGAGAGGGAAAACGGTTTCTCTTCTTTTAATAATATTGTGATGTGTTCCAAAATGAGAGATTACAATGCTTAATATAGGAGAACAAATGTATATGGCCGTTTGAGATAAATGAGAGGTGAGAGTGACATATAGCCGTTGGTGCACAAGTGGGTGTATGGTGACAGGGACAGCTCCTTCCCTTGGTTGTCTCATTCTTCACCAACCAAGGTCTCACATGCTTCCTTCCTTCCCTTCTTTTCCCTTTGTGAGACATTTAACTTCTTCTTGGGCCTCTTCTTCTTATAAGGCCTTTACTTCACAATTCTTCTCACATTGCTCTTATGGCCTTGCTGACCACTCTCATTTTTCTCACGGCCCACATGGCCTTATTGGCCACTCTTATTGTGCTCACGGCCTTACTGGCCGCTCCCACACCACTCATGGCCTTACCGGCCACACTTCTTGTACTAGCAGCCTTACCGGCCACTCTCTTCTTCCTTGTGCAGCTCGGCCTCACCGGCCTCACTCTCTCTTCTCCTTCATATATACTAATAGTACGGACGGGCCTGTACGGACGGGCCTGTACGGACGGGCCTGTACGGACGGGCCTGTACGGACGGGCCTGCTCTTCAATGTGTTCACGGCCTAACTGGCCGCTCTCCGGACATGGGTCCGTTCACGGACACGGTACATGGTACCGGACACGGTACATGGTCGCTCACGGACACGGACATGGCCTTACCGGCCTTTACATGGCCTTTCCGGCCTTTCTTCTCTTCTTCCAAGGTTCGGCCTTACCGGCCTCTCCTCTCTCCTCCTTGGTACATTCTAATACTCCCCCGCACGCTTGATCGGTGGGACACCATGGGGACCAAAGATCAAGGGTGGACTAGTGTCATCTACCTCATTAAAAACCTCAACAAAGAAAACCTCTTGGGATAAAACTTTGTTAAGGGAAAAAGAGTATAGACTCCACTATCCATGATGTCCCCTGACCTTGGTTTGCAAAGAACTAGCTCCCTTCTCTTCATGAATTGAACCGCTCCTACTCCTTAGCCCACCTTGCCTTTAGCACATTCCTTATGATCTCCATCCTTGCGCCTTTAGAATTTCTTTGAGGCTCTCATAGTCTCCTTTACCCCTTAAACAAGTGATAACGAAGAAAAGAATAAGTGTTTGCTATGAGGAATATCAAGGAAAATTTCTAAAAATGTGACAATTTAAGAGAACATATTAAAGAGTAAAGACTAGTAAAGAAGCTAAGGTAATGAATTTATGAATTAAAATAGAGAAGGGTTTAGAGCACAGCCTTTATGGTGTTTTGATGGATAGGAAGGAGAGAGTTGATCACTGATGCGGTTTGGAATTCCTCCTTGAGACCGCTTCTCTAACCATGGTTTTTAAACCCGGCCAGTTTTATCTGTCAGACTGATACATGCCCACTGAATCGGACATAACTTTCGAACGGCTGCTCGGATTGGTATGATTCCACTTCCACTGGCAAGATGACTCTGTGGTCTCGAACTTTAATGAAGAACGCGGAAGCCGAATCGCAGTGGAAGGGTTTCGTCCGAGTCAATCTTTGAGACGCTTCGGCTGAGCTTTAAGTAAAGACTTTTGCTTGTGGCCGAGCAGAATCTGTGAGGTACGGTCTGAAGTCACTTGATCTCCCCCGTAACCTTTACTTGATGATGGGCTGAAACCTCATCACCTCAGTTGAAGCCTTGTGCATCACCGTTCTTGTGCACATCCAATCAACAGTTGAAACCTTGTGCATCACCTTTCCTAAAGACCATTGTGCACATCCGATCAACAACTTGGCACTAACACACATGCTCTTGGACTGATTCATCACCTTCCACCAGCTTAACAAAGACTTGGTGGCCCTTGGTTCTAACTCCAGGCATTGTGCTGCGCTCTCCTCATGGCTATCTTGTAGCCTTCAACCTCGCCACTTCTTCTCCTTGAGATAGTGAGCGAGCTCCACACAATCTTCAGTGCTGAAACTGAAACCAAAAATCAATGGAACAGATTCTAAACAAGAGATTGTTAGAGATTAGAGTATAGAGAATAATACTGAAATTAAATAGAGAATTTAGAGAATTAATAAGAGTATATATGGAGAATAGAAAGTGAGAGTATAAGGGAGAGTATTGGCGGTAGTATAAGATGAATGGAGAGTAGAATAGAGAATCTGCTCAAGAGTTCTTATGGACAGAGTTTAACTCTGTTTTCTTGAGTTGAAAGAAGCTTTGACAGCCAAGAACATCCAAGAAGACAATCTCTTTTGGTGCTTTAATGGCTGAAACACAATGGACCTTATGGAAAATTAGTTTCTCCAAAGGTTTAACAACAAAACTCCTTGTAGAATCACTTAAACAAGTGTTCTTCAAGAGATTAAGGCTTTAGATCCACGAAGATAACATATAGAAGATGTTTTTCGTGGTCCCAAGCAAAGAAGAAACAACAAAAGCCTTTGGAACAGCCTATTGTCCAACGGTTAAAAGAATGCATCTTGGAACAGCTTTAGTCTAGTTGACCAAGCGGACATGAGATGCGAAAATTAAGATCTCTCTCTTCTTCAAGCTTGAATCTGGACACACCATAGGGCCAGAAACAAAACTTTCTCAACATTGAGAAGAAGAAGTAGCGATTTAGTAATTAAGCCTTTAAAGGAAATTTAACAAAAGCAAAAATTAAACCTTTAGAGGAAAATTAACTAAATCCTAAGAGAACTAAATCCTAAGAATTTCGTGGCTCATACAAGCACACAAAAACGTGAATCCTTACCAAGAACAAAACCGATTTGCTCCTTGGTTCATCACCACCTCATTTAAACCCAAGCTTTCACCAAATCGGTAAGCCTAAAGATGAGGTTTTAAAATCGATTTCTTTCACACACTTGGTCTACAAATTCTAACAAGACAAGAGACCAAGCTTACTCAACAATGAGCTGCTAGAGAATCGATTTAACAACAAAAGCAAAATTAAAGCTTTAAAGAACTAAGCTAAGCGAATTAACACCTAAGCTAGGATTAAAACTTTAACTAAGCTAACTCCTAAGAAAACGACATTGAGAATGAGTTTGAATCACCAAGAACAGAACCTGCTCTGATACCATGTAGGGATTTATGAGACAAAGCTCACAAGAGAGGGTAGACAAACACTTGGTGAATGAATCCCCCTTTACCCACAACAAACTAACTCATTCTCAAGGGGGAGGAGAGAACATCAACTTGTGATGAACTCCCCATAAACAAGCTAGATAGAACCCAAATACTAGAGAGTAAGCGGATCCTAACTAGGAGAAGCACTAGTTTGAGACTTATCCTCTTCTAGTATCACAACACTTAGAGTTTGTGTACTTAGGAGAAGGAGGATTAAGAATCAGTAATCTAGGCTAAGTAAAGCAGTAAATAAGAAGAGTTTAGGTGGATTTGAGAAGAGAATAGGCTGCCTTAAGGGCAGCCTCTAACCGCTAATCTCCTAAACACTCTACATTGTTGATATGAACAAGAACACAAGTAGAGAGGGAAAACGGTTTCTCTTCTTTTAATAATATTGTGATGTGTTCCAAAATGAGAGATTACAATGCTTAATATAGGAGAACAAATGTATATGGCCGTTTGAGATAAATGAGAGGTGAGAGTGACATATAGCCGTTGGTGCACAAGTGGGTGTATGGTGACAGGGACAGCTCCTTCCCTTGGTTGTCTCATTCTTCACCAACCAAGGTCTCACATGCTTCCTTCCTTCCCTTCTTTTCCCTTTGTGAGACATTTAACTTCTTCTTGGGCCTCTTCTTCTTATAAGGCCTTTACTTCACAATTCTTCTCACATTGCTCTTATGGCCTTGCTGACCACTCTCATTTTTCTCACGGCCCACATGGCCTTATTGGCCACTCTTATTGTGCTCACGGCCTTACTGGCCGCTCCCACACCACTCATGGCCTTACCGGCCACACTTCTTGTACTAGCAGCCTTACCGGCCACTCTCTTCTTCCTTGTGCAGCTCGGCCTCACCGGCCTCACTCTCTCTTCTCCTTCATATATACTAATAGTACGGACGGGCCTGTACGGACGGGCCTGTACGGACGGGCCTGTACGGACGGGCCTGTACGGACGGGCCTGCTCTTCAATGTGTTCACGGCCTAACTGGCCGCTCTCCGGACATGGGTCCGTTCACGGACACGGTACATGGTACCGGACACGGTACATGGTCGCTCACGGACACGGACATGGCCTTACCGGCCTTTACATGGCCTTTCCGGCCTTTCTTCTCTTCTTCCAAGGTTCGGCCTTACCGGCCTCTCCTCTCTCCTCCTTGGTACATTCTAATACTTAGAAGCTGTAAACAGCTATGTTAGTGTTTCTGGGGTTAAAATGTGTCTGAATCAAATGCAATTAACTAATTATAAGAGTTTGAGATAGATGTGGAGAGTTTAAAAGCCACTTATACCCATTTTGTCCCAAAACAGGCTAACACCAAGAAAACATTGCTTAGTAGCTGTAAACAGCTATGTTAGTGTTTATGGGGATAAAATGTGTCTTAATCTAATGCAACTAACTAAGTATAAGAGTTTGAGATGAATGTGGAGAGTTTAAAAACCACTTATACCCATTTTATCCCAAAACAGGCTAACACAAAGAAAACATTGCTTAGAAGCTGTAAACAGCTATGTTAGTGTTTATGGGGTTAAAATGTGTCTTAATCCAATGCAACTAACTAATTATAAGAGTTTAAGATAGATGTGGAGGGTTTAAAAGCCACTTATACCCTTTTTGTCCCAAAACAGGCTAAAACCAAGAAAACATTGCTTAGAAGCTGTAAACAGCTATGTTAGTGTTTATGGGGTTAAAATGTGTCTTAATCCAATGCAACTAACTAATTATAAGAGTTTGAGATAGATGTGGAGAGTTTAAAAGCCACTTATACCCATTTTGTCCCAAAACAGGCTAAAACCAAGAAAACATTGCTTAGAAGCTGTAAACAGCTATGTTAGTGTTTATGGGGTTAAAATGTGTCTTAATCCAATGCAACTAACTAATTATAAGAGTTTAAGATAGATGTGGAGAGTTTAAAAGCCACTTATACCCATTTTGTCCCAAAACAGGCTAAAACCAAGAAAACATTGCTTAGAAGCTGTAAACAGCTATGTTAGTGTTTATGGGGTTAAAATGTGTCTTAATCCAATGCAAATAACTAATTATAAGAGTTTGAGATAGATGTGGAGAGTTTAAAAGCCACTTATACCCATTTTGTCCCAAAACAGGCTAAAACCAAGAAATCATTGCTTAGAAGCTGTAAACAGCTATGTTAGTGTTTATGGGGTTAAAATGTGTCTTAATCCAATGCAACTAACTAATTACAAGAGTTTGAGATAGATGTGGAGAGTTTAAAAGTCACTTATTCCCATTTTGTCCCAATAGAGGCTAAAACCAAGAAAACATTGCTTAGTAGCTGTAAACAGCTATGTTAGTGTTTATGGGGTTAAAATGTGTATTAATCCAATGCAACTAACTAAATATAAGAGTTTGAGATAGATGTGGAGAGTTTAAAAGCCACTTATACCCATTTTGTCCCAAAACAGGCTAAAACCAAGAAAACATTGCTTAGAAGCTGTAAACAGCTATGTTAGTGTTTATGGGGGTAAAATGTGTCTTAATCCAATGCAACTAACTAATTATAAGAGTTTAAGATAGATGTGGAGAGTTTAAAAGCCACTTATACCCTTTTTGTCCCAAAATAGGCTAAAACCCAGAAAACATTGCTTAGAAGCTGTAAACAGCTAGGTTAGTGTTTCTGGGGTTAAAATGTGTCTTAATCCAATGCAACTATCTAATTATAAGAGTTTGAGATAGATGTGGACAGTTTAAAAGCCACTTATATCCATTTTGTCCCAAAACAAGCTAACAGCAAGAAAACATTGCTTAGTAGCTGTAAATAGCTATGTTTGTGTTTATGGGGTTAAAATGTGTCTTAATCCAATGCAACTAACTAATTATAAGAGTTTAAGATAGATGTGGAGAGTTTAAAAGCCACTTATACCCTTTTTGTCCCAAAATAGGCTAAAACCAAGAAAACATTGCTTAGAAGCTGTAAACAGCTATGTTAGTGTTTATGGGGTTAAAATGTGTCTTAATCCAATGCAACTAACTAAATATAAGAGTTTGAGATAGATGTGGAGAGTTTAAAAGCCACTTATACCCATTTTGTCCCAAAACAGGCTAAAACCAAGAAATCATTGCTTAGAAGCTGTAAAGAGCTATGTTAGTGTTTATGGGGTTAAAATGTGTCTTAATCCAATGCAACTAACTAATTATAAGAGTTTGAGATAGATGTGGAGAGTTTAAAAGCCACTTATACCCATTTTGTCCCAAAACAGGCTAAAACCAAGAAAACATTGCTTAGAAGCTGTAAACAGCTATGTTAGTGTTTCTGGGGTTGAAATGTGTCTTAATCAAATGCAATTAACTAATTATAAGAGTTTGAGATAGATGTGGAGAGTTTAAAAGCCACTTATACCCATTTTGTCCCAAAACAGGCTAACACCAAGAAAACATTGCTTAGTAGCTGTAAACAGCTATGTTAGTGTTTAAGGGGATAAAATGTGTCTTAATCTAATGCAACTAACTAAGTATAAGAGTTTGAGATGAATGTGGAGAGTTTAAAAACCACTTATCCCCATTTTATCCCAAAACAGGCTAACACAAAGAAAACATTGCTTAGAAGCTGTAAACAGCTATGTTAGTGTTTATGGGGTTAAAATGTGTCTTAATCCAATGCAACTAACTAATTATAAGAGTTTAAGATAGATGTGGAGAGTTTAAAAGCCACTTATACCCTTTTTGTCCCAAAACAGGCTAAAACCAAGAAAACATTGCTTAGAAGCTGTAAACAGCTATGTTAGTGTTTATGGGGTTAAAATGTGTCTTAATCCAATGCAACTAACTAATTATAAGAGTTTGAGATAGATGTGGAGAGTTTAAAAGCCACTTATACCCATTTTGTCCCAAAACAGGCTAAAACCAAGAAATCATTGCTTAGAAGCTGTAAACAGCTATGTTAGTGTTTATGGGGTTAAAATGTGTCTTAATCCAATGCAACTAACTAATTACAAGAGTTTGAGATAGATGTGGAGAGTTTAAAAGTCACTTATTCCCATTTTGTCCCAATAGAGGCTAAAACCAAGAAAACATTGCTTAGTAGCTGTAAACAGCTATGTTAGTGTTTATGGGGTTAAAATGTGTATTAATCCAATGCAACTAACTAAATATAAGAGTTTGAGATAGATGTGGAGAGTTTAAAAGCCACTTATACCCATTTTGTCCCAAAACAGGCTAAAACCAAGAAAACATTGCTTAGAAGCTGTAAACAGCTATGTTAGTGTTTATGGGGGTAAAATGTGTCTTAATCCAATGCAACTAACTAATTATAAGAGTTTAAGATAGAAGTGGAGAGTTTAAAAGCCACTTATACCCTTTTTGTCCCAAAATAGGCTAAAACCCAGAAAACATTGCTTAGAAGCTGTAAACAGCTAGGTGTAGGGATTTATGAGACAAAGCTCACAAGAGAGGGTAGACAAACACTTGGTGAATGAATCCCCCTTTACCCACAACAAACTAACTCATTCTCAAGGGGGAGGAGAGAACATCAACTTGTGATGAACTCCCCATAAACAAGCTAGATAGAACCCAAATACTAGAGAGTAAGCGGATCCTAACTAGGAGAAGCACTAGTTTGAGACTTATCCTCTTCTAGTATCACAACACTTAGAGTTTGTGTACTTAGGAGAAGGAGGATTAAGAATCAGTAATCTAGGCTAAGTAAAGCAGTAAATAAGAAGAGTTTAGGTGGATTTGAGAAGAGAATAGGCTGCCTTAAGGGCAGCCTCTAACCGCTAATCTCCTAAACACTCTACATTGTTGATATGAACAAGAACACAAGTAGAGAGGGAAAACGGTTTCTCTTCTTTTAATAATATTGTGATGTGTTCCAAAATGAGAGATTACAATGCTTAATATAGGAGAACAAATGTATATGGCCGTTTGAGATAAATGAGAGGTGAGAGTGACATATAGCCGTTGGTGCACAAGTGGGTGTATGGTGACAGGGACAGCTCCTTCCCTTGGTTGTCTCATTCTTCACCAACCAAGGTCTCACATGCTTCCTTCCTTCCCTTCTTTTCCCTTTGTGAGACATTTAACTTCTTCTTGGGCCTCTTCTTCTTATAAGGCCTTTACTTCACAATTCTTCTCACATTGCTCTTATGGCCTTGCTGACCACTCTCATTGTTCTCACGGCCCACATGGCCTTATTGGCCACTCTTATTGTGCTCACGGCCTTACTGGCCGCTCCCACACCACTCATGGCCTTACCGGCCACACTTCTTGTACTAGCAGCCTTACCGGCCACTCTCTTCTTCCTTGTGCAGCTCGGCCTCACCGGCCTCACTCTCTCTTCTCCTTCATATATACTAATAGTACGGACGGGCCTGTACGGACGGGCCTGTACGGACGGGCCTGTACGGACGGGCCTGTACGGACGGGCCTGCTCTTCAATGTGTTCACGGCCTAACTGGCCGCTCTCCGGACATGGGTCCGTTCACGGACACGGTACATGGTACCGGACACGGTACATGGTCGCTCACGGACACGGACATGGCCTTACCGGCCTTTACATGGCCTTTCCGGCCTTTCTTCTCTTCTTCCAAGGTTCGGCCTTACCGGCCTCTCCTCTCTCCTCCTTGGTACATTCTAATACTCCCCCGCACGCTTGATCGGTGGGACACCATGGGGACCAAAGATCAAGGGTGGACTAGTGTCATCTACCTCATTAAAAAACCTCAACAAAGAAAACCTCTTGGGATAAAACTTTGTTAAGGGAAAAAGAGTATAGACTCCACTATCCATGATGTCCCCTGACCTTGGTTTGCAAAGAACTAGCTCCCTTCTCTTCATGAATTGAACCGCTCCTACTCCTTAGCCCACCTTGCCTTTAGCACATTCCTTATGATCTCCATCCTTGCGCCTTTAGAATTTCTTTGAGGCTCTCATAGTCTCCTTTACCCCTTAAACAAGTGATAACGAAGAAAAGAATAAGTGTTTGCTATGAGGAATATCAAGGAAAATTTCTAAAAATGTGACAATTTAAGAGAACATATTAAAGAGTAAAGACTAGTAAAGAAGCTAAGGTAATGAATTTATGAATTAAAATAGAGAAGGGTTTAGAGCACAGCCTTTATGGTGTTTTGATGGATAGGAAGGAGAGAGTTGATCACTGATGCGGTTTGGAATTCCTCCTTGAGACCGCTTCTCTAACCATGGTTTTTAAACCCGGCCAGTTTTATCTGTCAGACTGATACATGCCCACTGAATCGGACATAACTTTCGAACGGCTGCTCGGATTGGTATGATTCCACTTCCACTGGCAAGATGACTCTGTGGTCTCGAACTTTAATGAAGAACGCGGAAGCCGAATCGCAGTGGAAGGGTTTCGTCCGAGTCAATCTTTGAGACGCTTCGGCTGAGCTTTAAGTAAAGACTTTTGCTTGTGGCCGAGCAGAATCTGTGAGGTACGGTCTGAAGTCACTTGATCTCCCCCGTAACCTTTACTTGATGATGGGCTGAAACCTCATCACCTCAGTTGAAGCCTTGTGCATCACCGTTCTTGTGCACATCCAATCAACAGTTGAAACCTTGTGCATCACCTTTCCTAAAGACCATTGTGCACATCCGATCAACAACTTGGCACTAACACACATGCTCTTGGACTGATTCATCACCTTCCACCAGCTTAACAAAGACTTGGTGGCCCTTGGTTCTAACTCCAGGCATTGTGCTGCGCTCTCCTCATGGCTATCTTGTAGCCTTCAACCTCGCCACTTCTTCTCCTTGAGATAGTGAGCGAGCTCCACACAATCTTCAGTGCTGAAACTGAAACCAAAAATCAATGGAACAGATTCTAAACAAGAGATTGTTAGAGATTAGAGTATAGAGAATAATACTGAAATTAAATAGAGAATTTAGAGAATTAATAAGAGTATATATGGAGAATAGAAAGTGAGAGTATAAGGGAGAGTATTGGCGGTAGTATAAGATGAATGGAGAGTAGAATAGAGAATCTGCTCAAGAGTTCTTATGGACAGAGTTTAACTCTGTTTTCTTGAGTTGAAAGAAGCTTTGACAGCCAAGAACATCCAAGAAGACAATCTCTTTTGGTGCTTTAATGGCTGAAACACAATGGACCTTATGGAAAATTAGTTTCTCCAAAGGTTTAACAACAAAACTCCTTGTAGAATCACTTAAACAAGTGTTCTTCAAGAGATTAAGGCTTTAGATCCACGAAGATAACATATAGAAGATGTTTTTCGTGGTCCCAAGCAAAGAAGAAACAACAAAAGCCTTTGGAACAGCCTATTGTCCAACGGTTAAAAGAATGCATCTTGGAACAGCTTTAGTCTAGTTGACCAAGCGGACATGAGATGCGAAAATTAAGATCTCTCTCTTCTTCAAGCTTGAATCTGGACACACCATAGGGCCAGAAACAAAACTTTCTCAACATTGAGAAGAAGAAGTAGCGATTTAGTAATTAAGCCTTTAAAGGAAATTTAACAAAAGCAAAAATTAAACCTTTAGAGGAAAATTAACTAAATCCTAAGAGAACTAAATCCTAAGAATTTCGTGGCTCATACAAGCACACAAAAACGTGAATCCTTACCAAGAACAAAACCGATTTGCTCCTTGGTTCATCACCACCTCATTTAAACCCAAGCTTTCACCAAATCGGTAAGCCTAAAGATGAGGTTTTAAAATCGATTTCTTTCACACACTTGGTCTACAAATTCTAACAAGACAAGAGACCAAGCTTACTCAACAATGAGCTGCTAGAGAATCGATTTAACAACAAAAGCAAAATTAAAGCTTTAAAGAACTAAGCTAAGCGAATTAACACCTAAGCTAGGATTAAAACTTTAACTAAGCTAACTCCTAAGAAAACGACATTGAGAATGAGTTTGAATCACCAAGAACAGAACCTGCTCTGATACCATGTAGGGATTTATGAGACAAAGCTCACAAGAGAGGGTAGACAAACACTTGGTGAATGAATCCCCCTTTACCCACAACAAACTAACTCATTCTCAAGGGGGAGGAGAGAACATCAACTTGTGATGAACTCCCCATAAACAAGCTAGATAGAACCCAAATACTAGAGAGTAAGCGGATCCTAACTAGGAGAAGCACTAGTTTGAGACTTATCCTCTTCTAGTATCACAACACTTAGAGTTTGTGTACTTAGGAGAAGGAGGATTAAGAATCAGTAATCTAGGCTAAGTAAAGCAGTAAATAAGAAGAGTTTAGGTGGATTTGAGAAGAGAATAGGCTGCCTTAAGGGCAGCCTCTAACCGCTAATCTCCTAAACACTCTACATTGTTGATATGAACAAGAACACAAGTAGAGAGGGAAAACGGTTTCTCTTCTTTTAATAATATTGTGATGTGTTCCAAAATGAGAGATTACAATGCTTAATATAGGAGAACAAATGTATATGGCCGTTTGAGATAAATGAGAGGTGAGAGTGACATATAGCCGTTGGTGCACAAGTGGGTGTATGGTGACAGGGACAGCTCCTTCCCTTGGTTGTCTCATTCTTCACCAACCAAGGTCTCACATGCTTCCTTCCTTCCCTTCTTTTCCCTTTGTGAGACATTTAACTTCTTCTTGGGCCTCTTCTTCTTATAAGGCCTTTACTTCACAATTCTTCTCACATTGCTCTTATGGCCTTGCTGACCACTCTCATTGTTCTCACGGCCCACATGGCCTTATTGGCCACTCTTATTGTGCTCACGGCCTTACTGGCCGCTCCCACACCACTCATGGCCTTACCGGCCACACTTCTTGTACTAGCAGCCTTACCGGCCACTCTCTTCTTCCTTGTGCAGCTCGGCCTCACCGGCCTCACTCTCTCTTCTCCTTCATATATACTAATAGTACGGACGGGCCTGTACGGACGGGCCTGTACGGACGGGCCTGTACGGACGGGCCTGTACGGACGGGCCTGCTCTTCAATGTGTTCACGGCCTAACTGGCCGCTCTCCGGACATGGGTCCGTTCACGGACACGGTACATGGTACCGGACACGGTACATGGTCGCTCACGGACACGGACATGGCCTTACCGGCCTTTACATGGCCTTTCCGGCCTTTCTTCTCTTCTTCCAAGGTTCGGCCTTACCGGCCTCTCCTCTCTCCTCCTTGGTACATTCTAATACTAGGTTAGTGTTTCTGGGGTTAAAATGTGTCTTAATCCAATGCAACTATCTAATTATAAGAGTTTGAGATAGATGTGGACAGTTTAAAAGCCACTTATATCCATTTTGTCCCAAAACAAGCTAACAGCAAGAAAACATTGCTTAGTAGCTGTAAATAGCTATGTTTGTGTTTATGGGGTTAAAATGTGTCTTAATCCAATGCAACTAACTAATTATAAGAGTTTAAGATAGATGTGGAGAGTTTAAAAGCCACTTATACCCTTTTTGTCCCAAAATAGGCTAAAACCAAGAAAACATTGCTTAGAAGCTGTAAACAGCTATGTTAGTGTTTATGGGGTTAAAATGTGTCTTAATCCAATGCAACTAACTAAATATAAGAGTTTGAGATAGATGTGGAGAGTTTAAAAGCCACTTATACCCATTTTGTCCCAAAACAGGCTAAAACCAAGAAATCATTGCTTAGAAGCTGTAAAGAGCTATGTTAGTGTTTATGGGGTTAAAATGTGTCTTTATCCAATGCAACTAACTAATTATAAGAGTTTGAGATAGATGTGGAGAGTTTAAAAGCCACTTATACCCATTTTGTCCCAAAACAGGCTAAAACCAAGAAAACATTGCTTAGAAGCTGTAAACAGCTATGTTAGTGTTTCTGGGGTTAAAATGTGTCTTAATCAAATGCAATTAACTAATTATAAGAGTTTGAGATAGATGTGGAGAGTTTAAAAGCCACTTATACCCATTTTGTCCCAAAACAGGCTAACACCAAGAAAACATTGCTTAGAAGCTGTAAACAGCTATGTTAGTGTTTATGGGGGTAAAATGTGTCTTAATCCAATGCAACTAACTAATTATAAGAGTTTAAGATAGATGTGGAGAGTTTAAAAGCCACTTATACCCTTTTTGTCCCAAAATAGGCTAAAACCCAGAAAACATTGCTTAGAAGCTGTAAATAGCTAGGTTAGTGTTTCTGGGGTTAAAATGTGTCTTAATCCAATGCAACTATCTAATTATAAGAGTTTGAGATAGATGTGGACAGTTTAAAAGCCACTTATATCCATTTTGTCCCAAAACAAGCTAACAGCAAGAAAACATTGCTTAGTAGCTGTAAATAGCTATGTTTGTGTTTATGGGGTTAAAATGTGTCTTAATCCAATGCAACTAACTAATTATAAGAGTTTAAGATAGATGTGGAGAGTTTAAAAGCCACTTATACCCTTTTTGTCCCAAAATAGGCTAAAACCAAGAAAACATTGCTTAGAAGCTGTAAACAGCTATGTTAGTGTTTATGGGGTTAAAATGTGTCTTAATCCAATGCAACTAACTAAATATAAGAGTTTGAGATAGATGTGGAGAGTTTAAAAGCCACTTATACCCATTTTATACCAAAACAGGCTAAAACCAAGAAATCATTGCTTAGAAGCTGTAAAGAGCTATGTTAGTGTTTATGGGGTTAAAATGTGTCTTAATCCAATGCAACTAACTAATTATAAGAGTTTGAGATAGATGTGGAGAGTTTAAAAGCCACTTATACCCATTTTGTCCCAAAACAGGCTAAAACCAAGAAAACATTGCTTAGAAGCTGTAAACAGCTATGTTAGTGTTTCTGGGGTTAAAATGTGTCTTAATCAAATGCAATTAACTAATTATAAGAGTTTGAGATAGATGTGGAGAGTTTAAAAGCCACTTATACCCATTTTGTCCCAAAACTGGCTAACACCAAGAAAACATTGCTTAGAAGCTGTAAACAGCTATGTTAGTGTTTATGGGGGTAAAATGTGTCTTAATCCAATGCAACAAACTAATTATAAGAGTTTAAGATAGATGTGGAGAGTTTAAAAGCCACTTATACCCTTTTTGTCCCAAAATAGGCTAAAACCCAGAAAACATTGCTTAGAAGCTGTAAACAGCTAGGTTAGTGTTTCTGGGGTTAAAATGTGTCTTAATCCAATGCAACTATCTAATTATAAGAGTTTGAGATAGATATGGACAGTTTAAAAGCCACTTATATCCATTTTGTCCCAAAACAAGCTAACAGCAAGAAAACATTGCTTAGTAGCTGTAAATAGCTATGTTTGTGTTTATGGGGTTAAAATGTGTCTTAATCCAATGCAACTAACTAATTATAAGAGTTTAAGATAGATGTGGAGAGTTTAAAAGCCACTTATACCCTTTTTGTCCCAAAATAGGCTAAAACCAAGAAAACATTGCTTAGAAGCTGTAAACAGCTATGTTAGTGTTTATGGGGTTAAAATGTGTCTTAATCCAATGCAACTAACTAAATATAAGAGTTTGAGATAGATGTGGAGAGTTTAAAAGCCACTTATACCCATTTTGTCCCAAAATAGGCTAAAACCAAGAAAACATTGCTTAGAAGCTGTAAACAGCTATGTTAGTGTTTATGGGGTTAAAATGTGTCTTAATCCAATGCAACTAACTAATTATAAGAGTTTGAGATAGATGTGGAGAGTTTAAAAGCCACTTATACCCATTTTGTCCCAAAACAGGCTAAAACCAAGAAAACATTGCTTAGAAGCTGTAAACAGCTATGTTAGTGTTTCTGGGGTTAAAATGTGTCTTAATCAAATGCAATTAACTAATTATAAGAGTTTGAGATAGATGTGGAGAGTTTAAAAGCCACTTATACCCATTTTGTCCCAAAACAGGCTAACACCAAGAAAACATTGCTTAGTAGCTGTAAACAGCTATGTTAGTGTTTATGGGGATAAAATGTGTCTTAATCTAATGCAACTAACTAAGTATAAGAGTTTGAGATGAATATGGAGAGTTTAAAAACCACTTATACCCATTTTATCCCAAAACAGGCTAACACAAAGAAAACATTGCTTAGAAGCTGTAAACAGCTATGTTAGTGTTTATGGGGTTAAAATGTGTCTTAATCCAATGCAACTAACTAATTATAAGAGTTTAAGATAGATGTGGAGAGTTTAAAAGCCACTTATACCCTTTTTGTCCCAAAACAGGCTAAAACCAAGAAATCATTGCTTAGAAGCTGTAAACAGCTATGTTAGTGTTTATGGGGTTAAAATGTGTCTTAATCCAATGCAACTAACTAATTACAAGAGTTTGAGATAGATGTGGAGAGTTTAAAAGTCACTTATTCCCATTTTGTCCCAATAGAGGCTAAAACCAAGAAAACATTGCTTAGTAGCTGTAAACAGCTATGTTAGTGTTTATGGGGTTAAAATGTGTATTAATCCAATGCAACTAACTAAATATAAGAGTTTGAGATAGATGTGGAGAGTTTAAAAGCCACTTATACCCATTTTGTCCCAAAACAGGCTAAAACCAAGAAAACATTGCTTAGAAGCTGTAAACAGCTATGTTAGTGTTTATGGGGGTAAAATGTGTCTTAATCCAATGCAACTAACTAATTATAAGAGTTTAAGATAGAAGTGGAGAGTTTAAAAGCCACTTATACCCTTTTTGTCCCAAAATAGGCTAAAACCCAGAAAACATTGCTTAGAAGCTGTAAACAGCTAGGTTAGTGTTTATGGGGTTAAAATGTGTCTTAATCCAATGCAACTAACTAAATATAAGAGTTTGAGATAGATGTGGAGAGTTTAAAAGCCACTTATACCCATTTTGTCCCAAAACAGGCTAAAACCAAGAAATCATTGCTTAGAAGCTGTAAAGAGCTATGTTAGTGTTTATGGGGGTAAAATGTGTCTTAATCCAATGCAACTAACTAATTATAAGAGTTTAAGATAGATGTGGAGAGTTTAAAAGCCACTTATACCCATTTTGTCCCAAAACAGGCTAAAACCAAGAAAACATTGCTTAGAAGCTGTAAACAGCTATGTTAGTGTTTCTGGGGTTAAAATGTGTCTTAATCAAATGCAATTAACTAATTATAAGAGTTTGAGATAGATGTGGAGAGTTTAAAAGCCACTTATACCCATTTTGTCCCAAAACAGGCTAACACCAAGAAAACATTGCTTAGTAGCTGTAAACAGCTATGTTAGTGTTTATGGGGATAAAATGTGTCTTAATCTAATGCAACTAACTAAGTATAAGAGTTTGAGATGAATATGGAGAGTTTAAAAACCACTTATACCCATTTTATCCCAAAACAGGCTAACACAAAGAAAACATTGCTTAGAAGCTGTAAACAGCTATGTTAGTGTTTCTGGGGTTAAAATGTGTCTTAATCCAATGCAACTATCTAATTATAAGAGTTTGAGATAGATGTGGACAGTTTAAAAGCCACTTATATCCATTTTGTCCCAAAACAAGCTAACAGCAAGAAAACATTGCTTAGTAGCTGTAAATAGCTATGTTTGTGTTTATGGGGTTAAAATGTGTCTTAATCCAATGCAACTAACTAATTATAAGAGTTTAAGATAGATGTGGAGAGTTTAAAAGCCACTTATACCCTTTTTGTCCCAAAATAGGCTAAAACCAAGAAAACATTGCTTAGAAGCTGTAAACAGCTATGTTAGTGTTTATGGGGTTAAAATGTGTCTTAATCCAATGCAACTAACTAAATATAAGAGTTTGAGATAGATGTGGAGAGTTTAAAAGCCACTTATACCCATTTTGTCCCAAAACAGGCTAAAACCAAGAAATCATTGCTTAGAAGCTGTAAAGAGCTATGTTAGTGTTTATGGGGTTAAAATGTGTCTTTATCCAATGCAACTAACTAATTATAAGAGTTTGAGATAGATGTGGAGAGTTTAAAAGCCACTTATACCCATTTTGTCCCAAAACAGGCTAAAACCAAGAAAACATTGCTTAGAAGCTGTAAACAGCTATGTTAGTGTTTCTGGGGTTAAAATGTGTCTTAATCAAATGCAATTAACTAATTATAAGAGTTTGAGATAGATGTGGAGAGTTTAAAAGCCACTTATACCCATTTTGTCCCAAAACAGGCTAACACCAAGAAAACATTGCTTAGAAGCTGTAAACAGCTATGTTAGTGTTTATGGGGGTAAAATGTGTCTTAATCCAATGCAACTAACTAATTATAAGAGTTTAAGATAGATGTGGAGAGTTTAAAAGCCACTTATACCCTTTTTGTCCCAAAATAGGCTAAAACCCAGAAAACATTGCTTAGAAGCTGTAAATAGCTAGGTTAGTGTTTCTGGGGTTAAAATGTGTCTTAATCCAATGCAACTATCTAATTATAAGAGTTTGAGATAGATGTGGACAGTTTAAAAGCCACTTATATCCATTTTGTCCCAAAACAAGCTAACAGCAAGAAAACATTGCTTAGTAGCTGTAAATAGCTATGTTTGTGTTTATGGGGTTAAAATGTGTCTTAATCCAATGCAACTAACTAATTATAAGAGTTTAAGATAGATGTGGAGAGTTTAAAAGCCACTTATACCCTTTTTGTCCCAAAATAGGCTAAAACCAAGAAAACATTGCTTAGAAGCTGTAAACAGCTATGTTAGTGTTTATGGGGTTAAAATGTGTCTTAATCCAATGCAACTAACTAAATATAAGAGTTTGAGATAGATGTGGAGAGTTTAAAAGCCACTTATATTAGAGAGTAAGGAGGAAGAGAGAGGAGAGGCCAGTAAGGCCGAGCCATGGAAGATGAAGAGGAGTGGCCGGTGAGGCTGCCAACACAAGAAGGATGGCCGGTAAGGCCGTGTGCACCAAGAAGAGTGGCTGTGAGGCCATGAGTGGTGTGTGAGCGGCCAGTAAGGCCGTGAGCACAATGAGAGAGGCTGGTAAGGAAGTGTGGGCCGTGTGAGCAAGGAGAGAGGCCAGCAAGGCCATAAGTGCAATATAAGAAGAACAAAGGCCTTATAAGAAGAACAAATGCCTTATAAGAAGAAGAAGCCCAAGAAGAAGGAAATATCTCACAAGGAAGGGAAGAAGGATCCAATGGCCATAAGGGAAGGAGATCTAACGGTCACAAGGCATGGAAGGGAAGGAAATCACGTGTGGCTTTGGTTGGGAAGCATAGCGAGTCAACCAAAGACAAGGAGCTGTCCCTTTCATCTCTCCTTTGAATCCCTTGTGTGCCTAACGGCTCTATGCCTTTGTTTTCTCTATATTAAGCTGTAATTCTCTCATATGTATCATATCACAACATTATCTAATAGAAGAGATCCGATTTCCCCTCTTTTACCTTGTGTTCTTGTTCTTAGCTTCAATGTAGATAGTTTAGGGAATCGGTTAGGGGCTGCCCTTAAGGCAGCCTATTCTCTTCTCAAATCCCACCTAAACTCTTCTTATTTATTGCTTTACTAAGTCTAGATTATGGGGAGTTCATCACAAGTTGATGTTCTCTCCTCCCCCTTGAGAATGAGTTAGTTTGTTGTGGGTAAAGGGGGATTCATTCACCAAGTGTTTGTCTACCCTCTCTTGTGAGCTTTGTCTCATAAATCCCAACATGGTATCAGAGCAGGTTCTGTTCTTGGTGTTTTAAACTCATTCTCAAAGTCGTTTTCTTAGGAGTTAGCTTAGTTAAAGTTTTAGACTTTGCTTAGGTGTTAAATCGCTTAGCTTAGTTTCTTTAAAGCTTTAATTTTGCTTTTGTTGATTAAATCGATTCTCTAGCAGCTCATTGTTGAGTAAGCTTGGTCTCTTGTCTTGTTAGAATTTGTAGACCAAGTGTGTGGAAAGAAATCGATTTTACAAGCCCCATCCTTAAGCTTTACCGATTTGGTAATAGCTTTGTTTATTTTGGGATGTGTGGGAAGTGATGAACCATTGAGCAAATTGTGTTGTTCATGGTGAGGATTCACGGTTCTTGTGTGCTTGTATGAGCCACGAAATTCTTAGGATTTAGTTCTCTTAGGATTTAGTTAATTTTCCTCTAAAGGTTTAATTTTGCTTTTGTTAAATTTCCTTTAAAGGCTTAATTACTAAATCGCTTCTTCTTCTTCTCAAGGTTGAGAAAGCTTTGTTTCTGGCCATATGGTGTGTCCAGATTCGAGTTTGAGGAAGAGAGAGACTTTATTTTAGCATGTATAGCCCGCTTGGTCAAATAGATTCAAGTTGGTTCAAGATGCATTCTTTTAACCGTTGGACAATAGGTTGTTCCAAAGGCTTTTGTTGTTTCTTCTTTGCTTGGGACCACGAAAAACATCTTCTATATGTTATCTTCGTGGATCTAAAGCCTGAATCTCTTGGAGAACACTCTGTTTTAGGTGATTCTACCATGAGTTTTGTTGTTAAACCGTGGGAAACTCAAAATCCCATGGTCCTTAGAAGTTGCAGCCGCTAAACTCCCATGTTCTTGAGTAAACAAACACCATAGTGTGATACTCCCTAAAGTTCTGGGTTGTTCAAGGCTGTTTTCAAAGCTTGTTTCAACTCAAGAAAAACAGAGTTAATCTCTGTCCATAAGAACTCTTGAGCAAATTCTCTATTCTACTCACCATTCTCTTATACTTCCGCCATTATTCTCTTTAATTCTCTAATTCTTGGTTACTTATTCTCTAAATTCTATTTTATTTTCAGTAATATTCTATATTCTCTATTCTCTAATCTCTAACAATCTCTTGTTTAGAATCTGTTCCATTGAATTTGGTTTCAGCTTCAGCCTTGAAGATTGTGTGGAGCTCGCCTACTATCTCAAGAAGAAGAAGTGGCGAGGTTGAAGGCTACAAGATAGTCATGAGGAGAGCGCAGCACAATGCCTGGAGTTAGAACCAAGGGCCACCAAGTCTTTGTTAAGCTGGTGGAATGTGATGAATCAGTCCAAGAGCATGTGTGTTAGTGCCAAGTTGTTGATCGGATGTGCACAATGGTCTTTAAGAAAGGTGATGCACAAGGTTTCAACTGTTGATCGGATGTGCACAAGAACGGTGATGCACAAGGTTTCAACTGAGGTGATGAGGTTTCAGCCCATCATCAAGTAAAGGTTACGGGGGAGATCAACTATCAAGTGACTTCAGACCGTACCTCACAGATTCTGCTCGGCCACAAGCAAAAGTTTTTACTTAAAGCTCAGCCGAATCGTCTCAAAGATCGACTCGGACGAAACCCTTCCACTGCGATTCAGCTTCCGCGTTCTTCAACAAAGTTCGAGACCATGGAGTCATCTTGCCAGTGGAAGTGGAATCATACCAATCCGAGCAGCCGTTCAAAAGTTATGTCCGATTCAGTGGGCATATGTCAGTCTGACGATAAAACTGGCCGGGTTTAAAAACCATGGTTAGAGAAGCGGTCTCAAGGAGGAATTCCAAACCGCATCAGTGATCAACTCTCTCCTTCCTATCCATCAAAACACCATAAAGGCTGTGCTCTAAACTCTACTCTATTTAAATTTCTTAAATTCATTACCTTAGCTTCATTACTAGTCTTTACTCTTTAATATGTTCTCTTAAATTGTCACACTTTTAGAAATTTTCTTTGATATTCCTCATAGCAAACACTTATTCTTTTCTTCTTTATCACTTGTTTAAGGGTAAAGGAGACTATGAGAGCCTCAAAGAAATTCTAAAGGAACAAGGATGGAGATCATAAGGAATGTGCTAAAGGCAAGGAGGGCTAAGGAAGTGTAGCGGTTCAAAGGCTTAAAGAGAAGAGAGCTGGTTCTTGACAAACCAAGATCAATGGAACATCAAGGACCGTGGAAACTACACTCTTTTTACTTAACAAAGTTTTTCCCAAGTGGTTTTCTTTGTTAAGGTTTTTAATGAGGTAGTCGACACGAGTCCACCCTTGATCTTTGGTCCCCATGGTGCCCTGCAGATCAAGCGTGCGGGGGAGTATTAGAGAGTAAGGAGGAAGAGAGAGGAGAGGCCAGTAAGGCCGAGCCATGGAAGATGAAGAGGAGTGGCCGGTGAGGCTGCCAACACAAGAAGGATGGCCGGTAAGGCCGTGTGCACCAAGAAGAGTGGCTGTGAGGCCATGAGTGGTGTGTGAGCGGCCAGTAAGGCCGTGAGCACAATGAGAGAGGCTGGTAAGGAAGTGTGGGCCGTGTGAGCAAGGAGAGAGGCCAGCAAGGCCATAAGTGCAATATAAGAAGAACAAAGGCCTTATAAGAAGAACAAATGCCTTATAAGAAGAAGAAGCCCAAGAAGAAGGAAATATCTCACAAGGAAGGGAAGAAGGATCCAATGGCCATAAGGGAAGGAGATCTAACGGTCACAAGGCATGGAAGGGAAGGAAATCACGTGTGGCTTTGGTTGGGAAGCATAGCGAGTCAACCAAAGACAAGGAGCTGTCCCTTTCATCTCTCCTTTGAATCCCTTGTGTGCCTAACGGCTCTATGCCTTTGTTTTCTCTATATTAAGCTGTAATTCTCTCATATGTATCATATCACAACATTATCTAATAGAAGAGATCCGATTTCCCCTCTTTTACCTTGTGTTCTTGTTCTTAGCTTCAATGTAGATAGTTTAGGGAATCGGTTAGGGGCTGCCCTTAAGGCAGCCTATTCTCTTCTCAAATCCCACCTAAACTCTTCTTATTTATTGCTTTACTAAGTCTAGATTATGGGGAGTTCATCACAAGTTGATGTTCTCTCCTCCCCCTTGAGAATGAGTTAGTTTGTTGTGGGTAAAGGGGGATTCATTCACCAAGTGTTTGTCTACCCTCTCTTGTGAGCTTTGTCTTAAGGCCGAGCCATGGAAGATGAAGAGGAGTGGCCGGTGAGGCTGCCAACACAAGAAGGATGGCCGGTAAGGCCGTGTGCACCAAGAAGAGTGGCTGTGAGGCCATGAGTGGTGTGTGAGCGGCCAGTAAGGCCGTGAGCACAATGAGAGAGGCTGGTAAGGAAGTGTGGGCCGTGTGAGCAAGGAGAGAGGCCAGCAAGGCCATAAGTGCAATATAAGAAGAACAAAGGCCTTATAAGAAGAACAAATGCCTTATAAGAAGAAGAAGCCCAAGAAGAAGGAAATATCTCACAAGGAAGGGAAGAAGGATCCAATGGCCATAAGGGAAGGAGATCTAACGGTCACAAGGCATGGAAGGGAAGGAAATCACGTGTGGCTTTGGTTGGGAAGCATAGCGAGTCAACCAAAGACAAGGAGCTGTCCCTTTCATCTCTCCTTTGAATCCCTTGTGTGCCTAACGGCTCTATGCCTTTGTTTTCTCTATATTAAGCTGTAATTCTCTCATATGTATCATATCACAACATTATCTAATAGAAGAGATCCGATTTCCCCTCTTTTACCTTGTGTTCTTGTTCTTAGCTTCAATGTAGATAGTTTAGGGAATCGGTTAGGGGCTGCCCTTAAGGCAGCCTATTCTCTTCTCAAATCCCACCTAAACTCTTCTTATTTATTGCTTTACTAAGTCTAGATTATGGGGAGTTCATCACAAGTTGATGTTCTCTCCTCCCCCTTGAGAATGAGTTAGTTTGTTGTGGGTAAAGGGGGATTCATTCACCAAGTGTTTGTCTACCCTCTCTTGTGAGCTTTGTCTCATAAATCCCAACAACTTATACCCATTTTATACCAAAACAGGCTAAAACCAAGAAATCATTGCTTAGAAGCTGTAAAGAGCTATGTTAGTGTTTATGGGGTTAAAATGTGTCTTAATCCAATGCAACTAACTAATTATAAGAGTTTGAGATAGATGTGGAGAGTTTAAAAGCCACTTATACCCATTTTGTCCCAAAACAGGCTAAAACCAAGAAAACATTGCTTAGAAGCTGTAAACAGCTATGTTAGTGTTTCTGGGGTTAAAATGTGTCTTAATCAAATGCAATTAACTAATTATAAGAGTTTGAGATAGATGTGGAGAGTTTAAAAGCCACTTATACCCATTTTGTCCCAAAACTGGCTAACACCAAGAAAACATTGCTTAGAAGCTGTAAACAGCTATGTTAGTGTTTATGGGGGTAAAATGTGTCTTAATCCAATGCAACAAACTAATTATAAGAGTTTAAGATAGATGTGGAGAGTTTAAAAGCCACTTATACCCTTTTTGTCCCAAAATAGGCTAAAACCCAGAAAACATTGCTTAGAAGCTGTAAACAGCTAGGTTAGTGTTTCTGGGGTTAAAATGTGTCTTAATCCAATGCAACTATCTAATTATAAGAGTTTGAGATAGATATGGACAGTTTAAAAGCCACTTATATCCATTTTGTCCCAAAACAAGCTAACAGCAAGAAAACATTGCTTAGTAGCTGTAAATAGCTATGTTTGTGTTTATGGGGTTAAAATGTGTCTTAATCCAATGCAACTAACTAATTATAAGAGTTTAAGATAGATGTGGAGAGTTTAAAAGCCACTTATACCCTTTTTGTCCCAAAATAGGCTAAAACCAAGAAAACATTGCTTAGAAGCTGTAAACAGCTATGTTAGTGTTTATGGGGTTAAAATGTGTCTTAATCCAATGCAACTAACTAAATATAAGAGTTTGAGATAGATGTGGAGAGTTTAAAAGCCACTTATACCCATTTTGTCCCAAAATAGGCTAAAACCAAGAAAACATTGCTTAGAAGCTGTAAACAGCTATGTTAGTGTTTATGGGGTTAAAATGTGTCTTAATCCAATGCAACTAACTAATTATAAGAGTTTGAGATAGATGTGGAGAGTTTAAAAGCCACTTATACCCATTTTGTCCCAAAACAGGCTAAAACCAAGAAAACATTGCTTAGAAGCTGTAAACAGCTATGTTAGTGTTTCTGGGGTTAAAATGTGTCTTAATCAAATGCAATTAACTAATTATAAGAGTTTGAGATAGATGTGGAGAGTTTAAAAGCCACTTATACCCATTTTGTCCCAAAACAGGCTAACACCAAGAAAACATTGCTTAGTAGCTGTAAACAGCTATGTTAGTGTTTATGGGGATAAAATGTGTCTTAATCTAATGCAACTAACTAAGTATAAGAGTTTGAGATGAATATGGAGAGTTTAAAAACCACTTATACCCATTTTATCCCAAAACAGGCTAACACAAAGAAAACATTGCTTAGAAGCTGTAAACAGCTATGTTAGTGTTTATGGGGTTAAAATGTGTCTTAATCCAATGCAACTAACTAATTATAAGAGTTTAAGATAGATGTGGAGAGTTTAAAAGCCACTTATACCCTTTTTGTCCCAAAACAGGCTAAAACCAAGAAATCATTGCTTAGAAGCTGTAAACAGCTATGTTAGTGTTTATGGGGTTAAAATGTGTCTTAATCCAATGCAACTAACTAATTACAAGAGTTTGAGATAGATGTGGAGAGTTTAAAAGTCACTTATTCCCATTTTGTCCCAATAGAGGCTAAAACCAAGAAAACATTGCTTAGTAGCTGTAAACAGCTATGTTAGTGTTTATGGGGTTAAAATGTGTATTAATCCAATGCAACTAACTAAATATAAGAGTTTGAGATAGATGTGGAGAGTTTAAAAGCCACTTATACCCATTTTGTCCCAAAACAGGCTAAAACCAAGAAAACATTGCTTAGAAGCTGTAAACAGCTATGTTAGTGTTTATGGGGGTAAAATGTGTCTTAATCCAATGCAACTAACTAATTATAAGAGTTTAAGATAGAAGTGGAGAGTTTAAAAGCCACTTATACCCTTTTTGTCCCAAAATAGGCTAAAACCCAGAAAACATTGCTTAGAAGCTGTAAACAGCTAGGTTAGTGTTTATGGGGTTAAAATGTGTCTTAATCCAATGCAACTAACTAAATATAAGAGTTTGAGATAGATGTGGAGAGTTTAAAAGCCACTTATACCCATTTTGTCCCAAAACAGGCTAAAACCAAGAAATCATTGCTTAGAAGCTGTAAAGAGCTATGTTAGTGTTTATGGGGTTAAAATGTGTCTTAATCCAATGCAACTAACTAATTATAAGAGTTTGAGATAGATGTGGAGAGTTTAAAAGCCACTTATACCCATTTTGTCCCAAAACAGGCTAAAACCAAGAAAACATTGCTTAGAAGCTGTAAACAGCTATGTTAGTGTTTCTGGGGTTAAAATGTGTCTGAATCAAATGCAATTAACTAATTATAAGAGTTTGAGATAGATGTGGAGAGTTTAAAAGCCACTTATACCCATTTTGTCCCAAAACAGGCTAACACCAAGAAAACATTGCTTAGTAGCTGTAAACAGCTATGTTAGTGTTTATGGGGATAAAATGTGTCTTAATCTAATGCAACTAACTAAGTATAAGAGTTTGAGATGAATGTGGAGAGTTTAAAAACCACTTATACCCATTTTATCCCAAAACAGGCTAACACAAAGAAAACATTGCTTAGAAGCTGTAAACAGCTATGTTAGTGTTTATGGGGTTAAAATGTGTCTTAATCCAATGCAACTAACTAATTATAAGAGTTTAAGATAGATGTGGAGGGTTTAAAAGCCACTTATACCCTTTTTGTCCCAAAATAGGCTAAAACCCAGAAAACATTGCTTAGAAGCTGTAAACAGCTAGGTTAGTGTTTCTGGGGTTAAAATGTGTCTTAATCCAATGCAACTATCTAATTATAAGAGTTTGAGATAGATGTGGACAGTTTAAAAGCCACTTATATCCATTTTGTCCCAAAACAAGCTAACAGCAAGAAAACATTGCTTAGTAGCTGTAAATAGCTATGTTTGTGTTTATGGGGTTAAAATGTGTCTTAATCCAATGCAACTAACTAATTATAAGAGTTTAAGATAGATGTGGAGAGTTTAAAAGCCACTTATACCCTTTTTGTCCCAAAATAGGCTAAAACCAAGAAAACATTGCTTAGAAGCTGTAAACAGCTATGTTAGTGTTTATGGGGTTAAAATGTGTCTTAATCCAATGCAACTAACTAAATATAAGAGTTTCAGATAGATGTGGAGAGTTTAAAAGCCACTTATACCCATTTTGTCCCAAAACAGGCTAAAACCAAGAAATCATTGCTTAGAAGCTGTAAAGAGCTATGTTAGTGTTTATGGGGTTAAAATGTGTCTTAATCCAATGCAACTAACTAATTATAAGAGTTTGAGATAGATGTGGAGAGTTTAAAAGCCACTTATACCCATTTTGTCCCAAAACAGGCTAAAACCAAGAAAACATTGCTTAGAAGCTGTAAACAGCTATGTTAGTGTTTCTGGGGTTAAAATGTGTCTGAATCAAATGCAATTAACTAATTATAAGAGTTTGAGATAGATGTGGAGAGTTTAAAAGCCACTTATACCCATTTTGTCCCAAAACAGGCTAACACCAAGAAAACATTGCTTAGTAGCTGTAAACAGCTATGTTAGTGTTTATGGGGATAAAATGTGTCTTAATCTAATGCAACTAACTAAGTATAAGAGTTTGAGATGAATGTGGAGAGTTTAAAAACCACTTATACCCATTTTATCCCAAAACAGGCTAACACAAAGAAAACATTGCTTAGAAGCTGTAAACAGCTATGTTAGTGTTTATGGGGTTAAAATGTGTCTTAATCCAATGCAACTAACTAATTATAAGAGTTTAAGATAGATGTGGAGGGTTTAAAAGCCACTTATACCCTTTTTGTCCCAAAACAGGCTAAAACCAAGAAAACATTGCTTAGAAGCTGTAAACAGCTATGTTAGTGTTTATGGGGTTAAAATGTGTCTTAATCCAATGCAACTAACTAATTATAAGAGTTTGAGATAGATGTGGAGAGTTTAAAAGCCACTTATACCCATTTTGTCCCAAAACAGGCTAAAACCAAGAAAACATTGCTTAGAAGCTGTAAACAGCTATGTTAGTGTTTATGGGGTTAAAATGTGTCTTAATCCAATGCAACTAACTAATTATAAGAGTTTAAGATAGATGTGGAGAGTTTAAAAGCCACTTATACCCATTTTGTCCCAAAACAGGCTAAAACCAAGAAAACATTGCTTAGAAGCTGTAAACAGCTATGTTAGTGTTTATGGGGTTAAAATGTGTCTTAATCCAATGCAACTAACTAATTATAAGAGTTTGAGATAGATGTGGAGAGTTTAAAAGCCACTTATACCCATTTTGTCCCAAAACAGGCTAAAACCAAGAAATCATTGCTTAGAAGCTGTAAAAAGCTATGTTAGTGTTTATGGGGTTAAAATGTGTCTTAATCCAATGCAACTAACTAATTACAAGAGTTTGAGATAGATGTGGAGAGTTTAAAAGTCACTTATTCCCATTTTGTCCCAATAGAGGCTAAAACCAAGAAAACATTGCTTAGTAGCTGTAAACAGCTATGTTAGTGTTTATGGGGTTAAAATGTGTATTAATCCAATGCAACTAACTAAATATAAGAGTTTGAGATAGATGTGGAGAGTTTAAAAGCCACTTATACCCATTTTGTCCCAAAACAGGCTAAAACCAAGAAAACATTGCTTAGAAGCTGTAAACAGCTATGTTAGTGTTTATGGGGGTAAAATGTGTCTTAATCCAATGCAACTAACTAATTATAAGAGTTTAAGATAGATGTGGAGAGTTTAAAAGCCACTTATACCCTTTTTGTCCCAAAATAGGCTAAAACCCAGAAAACATTGCTTAGAAGCTGTAAACAGCTAGGTTAGTGTTTCTGGGGTTAAAATGTGTCTTAATCCAATGCAACTATCTAATTATAAGAGTTTGAGATAGATGTGGACAGTTTAAAAGCCACTTATATCCATTTTGTCCCAAAACAAGCTAACAGCAAGAAAACATTGCTTAGTAGCTGTAGTAGCTGTAAATAGCTATGTTTGTGTTTATGGGGTTAAAATGTGTCTTAATCCAATGCAACTAACTAATTATAAGAGTTTAAGATAGATGTGGAGAGTTTAAAAGCCACTTATACCCTTTTTGTCCCAAAATAGGCTAAAACCAAGAAAACATTGCTTAGAAGCTGTAAACAGCTATGTTAGTGTTTATGGGGTTAAAATGTGTCTTAATCCAATGCAACTAACTAAATATAAGAGTTTGAGATAGATGTGGAGAGTTTAAAAGCCACTTATACCCATTTTGTCCCAAAACAGGCTAAAACCAAGAAATCATTGCTTAGAAGCTGTAAAGAGCTATGTTAGTGTTTATGGGGTTAAAATGTGTCTTAATCCAATGCAACTAACTAATTATAAGAGTTTGAGATAGATGTGGAGAGTTTAAAAGCCACTTATACCTATTTTGTCCCAAAACAGGCTAAAACCAAGAAAACATTGCTTAGAAGCTGTAAACAGCTATGTTAGTGTTTATGGGGTTAAAATGTGTCTTAATCCAATGCAACTAACTAATTATAAGAGTTTGAGATAGATGTGGAGAGTTTAAAAGCCACTTATATCCATTTTGTCCCAAAACAGGCTAAAACCAAGAAAACATTGCTTAGAAGCTGTAAACAGCTATGTTAGTGTTTATGGGGTTAAAATGTGTCTTAATCCAATGCAACTAACTAATTATAAGAGTTTAAGATAGATGTGGAGAGTTTAAAAGCCACTTATACCCATTTTGTCCCAAAACAGGCTAAAACCAAGAAAACATTGCTTAGAAGCTGTAAACAGCTATGTTAGTGTTTCTGGGGTTAAAATGTGTCTTAATCAAATGCAATTAACTAATTATAAGAGTTTGAGATAGATGTGGAGAGTTTAAAAGCCACTTATACCCATTTTGTCCCAAAACAGGCTAACACCAAGAAAACATTGCTTAGTAGCTGTAAACAGCTATGTTAGTGTTTATGGGGATAAAATGTGTCTTAATCTAATGCAACTAACTAAGTATAAGAGTTTGAGATGAATGTGGAGAGTTTAAAAACCACTTATACCCATTTTATCCCAAAACAGGCTAACACAAAGAAAACATTGCTTAGAAGCTGTAAACAGCTATGTTAGTGTTTATGGGGTTAAAATGTGTCTTAATCCAATGCAACTAACTAATTATAAGAGTTTAAGATAGATGTGGAGAGTTTAAAAGCCACTTATACCCTTTTTGTCCCAAAACAGGCTAAAACCAAGAAAACATTGCTTAGAAGCTGTAAACAGCTATGTTAGTGTTTATGGGGTTAAAATGTGTCTTAATCCAATGCAACCAACTAATTATAAGAGTTTGAGATAGATGTGGAGAGTTTAAAAGCCACTTATACCCATTTTGTCCCAAAACAGGCTAAAACCAAGAAAACATTGCTTAGAAGCTGTAAACAGCTATGTTAGTGTTTATGGGGTTAAAATGTGTCTTAATCCAATGCAACTAACTAATTATAAGAGTTTAAGATAGATGTGGAGAGTTTAAAAGCCACTTATACCCATTTTGTCCCAAAACAGGCTAAAACCAAGAAAACATTGCTTAGAAGCTGTAAACAGCTATGTTAGTGTTTATGGGGTTAAATGTGTCTTAATCCAATGCAACTAACTAATTATAAGAGTTTGAGATAGATGTGGAGAGTTTAAAAGCCACTTATACCCATTTTGTCCCAAAACAGGCTAAAACCAAGAAATCATTGCTTAGAAGCTGTAAACAGCTATGTTAGTGTTTATGGGGTTAAAATGTGTCTTAATCCAATGCAACTAACTAATTACAAGAGTTTGAGATAGATGTGGAGAGTTTAAAAGTCACTTATTCCCATTTTGTCCCAATAGAGGCTAAAACCAAGAAAACATTGCTTAGTAGCTGTAAACAGCTATGTTAGTGTTTATGGGGTTAAAATGTGTATTAATCCAATGCAACTAACTAAATATAACAGTTTGAGATAGATGTGGAGAGTTTAAAAGCCACTTATACCCATTTTGTCCCAAAACAGGCTAAAACCAAGAAAACATTGCTTAGAAGCTGTAAACAGCTATGTTAGTGTTTATGGGGGTAAAATGTGTCTTAATCCAATGCAACTAACTAATTATAAGAGTTTAAGATAGATGTGGAGAGTTTAAAAGCCACTTATACCCTTTTTGTCCCAAAATAGGCTAAAACCCAGAAAACATTGCTTAGAAGCTGTAAACAGCTAGGTTAGTGTTTCTGGGGTTAAAATGTGTCTTAATCCAATGCAACTATCTAATTATAAGAGTTTGAGATAGATGTGGACAGTTTAAAAGCCACTTATATCCATTTTGTCCCAAAACAGGCTAACACCAAGAAAACATTGCTTAGTAGCTGTAAACAGCTATGTTAGTGTTTATGGGGATAAAATGTGTCTTAATCTAATGCAACTAACTAAGTATAAGAGTTTGAGATGAATGTGGAGAGTTTAAAAACCACTTATACCCATTTTATCCCAAAACAGGCTAACACAAAGAAAACATTGCTTAGAAGCTGTAAACAGCTATGTTAGTGTTTATGGGGTTAAAATGTGTCTTAATCCAATGCAACTAACTAATTATAAGAGTTTAAGATAGATGTGGAGAGTTTAAAAGCCACTTATACCCTTTTTGTCCCAAAACAGGCTAAAACCAAGAAAACATTGCTTAGAAGCTGTAAACAGCTATGTTAGTGTTTATGGGGTTAAAATGTGTCTTAATCCAATGCAACTAACTAATTATAAGAGTTTGAGATAGATGTGGAGAGTTTAAAAGCCACTTATACCCATTTTGTCCCAAAACAGGCTAAAACCAAGAAATCATTGCTTAGAAGCTGTAAAAAGCTATGTTAGTGTTTATGGGGTTAAAATGTGTCTTAATCCAATGCAACTAACTAATTACAAGAGTTTGAGATAGATGTGGAGAGTTTAAAAGTCACTTATTCCCATTTTGTCCCAATAGAGGCTAAAACCAAAAAAACATTGCTTAGTAGCTGTAAACAGCTATGTTAGTGTTTATGGGGTTAAAATGTGTATTAATCCAATGCAACTAACTAAATATAAGAGTTTGAGATAGATGTGGAGAGTTTAAAAGCCACTTATACCCATTTTGTCCCAAAACAGGCTAAAACCAAGAAAACATTGCTTAGAAGCTGTAAACAGCTATGTTAGTGTTTATGGGGGTAAAATGTGTCTTAATCCAATGCAACTAACTAATTATAAGAGTTTAAGATAGATGTGGAGAGTTTAAAAGCCACTTATACCCTTTTTGTCCCAAAATAGGCTAAAACCCAGAAAACATTGCTTAGAAGCTGTAAACAGCTAGGTTAGTGTTTCTGGGGTTAAAATGTGTCTTAATCCAATGCAACTATCTAATTATAAGAGTTTGAGATAGATGTGGACAGTTTAAAAGCCACTTATATCCATTTTGTCCCAAAACAAGCTAACAGCAAGAAAACATTGCTTAGTAGCTGTAAATAGCTATGTTTGTGTTTATGGGGTTAAAATGTGTCTTAATCCAATGCAACTAACTAATTATAAGAGTTTAAGATAGATGTGGAGAGTTTAAAAGCCACTTATACCCTTTTTGTCCCAAAATAGGCTAAAACCAAGAAAACATTGCTTAGAAGCTGTAAACAGCTATGTTAGTGTTTATGGGGTTAAAATGTGTCTTAATCCAATGCAACTAACTAAATATAAGAGTTTGAGATAGATGTGGAGAGTTTAAAAGCCACTTATACCCATTTTGTCCCAAAACAGGCTAAAACCAAGAAATCATTGCTTAGAAGCTGTAAAGAGCTATGTTAGTGTTTATGGGGTTAAAATGTGTCTTAATCCAATGCAACTAACTAATTATAAGAGTTTGAGATAGATGTGGAGAGTTTAAAAGCCACTTATACCCATTTTGTCCCAAAACAGGCTAAAACCAAGAAAACATTGCTTAGAAGCTGTAAACAGCTATGTTAGTGTTTCTGGGGTTAAAATGTGTCTTAATCAAATGCAATTAACTAATTATAAGAGTTTGAGATAGATGTGGAGAGTTTAAAAGCCACTTATACCCATTTTGTCCCAAAACAGGCTAACACCAAGAAAACATTGCTTAGTAGCTGTAAACAGCTATGTTAGTGTTTATGGGGATAAAATGTGTCTTAATCTAATGCAACTAACTAAGTATAAGAGTTTGAGATGAATGTGGAGAGTTTAAAAACCACTTATACCCATTTTATCCCAAAACAGGCTAACACAAAGAAAACATTGCTTAGAAGCTGTAAACAGCTATGTTAGTGTTTATGGGGTTAAAATGTGTCTTAATCCAATGCAACTAACTAATTATAAGAGTTTAAGATAGATGTGGAGAGTTTAAAAGCCACTTATACCCTTTTTGTCCCAAAACAGGCTAAAACCAAGAAAACATTGCTTAGAAGCTGTAAACAGCTATGTTAGTGTTTATGGGGTTAAAATGTGTCTTAATCCAATGCAACCAACTAATTATAAGAGTTTGAGATAGATGTGGAGAGTTTAAAAGCCACTTATACCCATTTTGTCCCAAAACAGGCTAAAACCAAGAAAACATTGCTTAGAAGCTGTAAACAGCTATGTTAGTGTTTATGGGGTTAAAATGTGTCTTAATCCAATGCAACTAACTAATTATAAGAGTTTAAGATAGATGTGGAGAGTTTAAAAGCCACTTATACCCATTTTGTCCCAAAACAGGCTAAAACCAAGAAAACATTGCTTAGAAGCTGTAAACAGCTATGTTAGTGTTTATGGGGTTAAATGTGTCTTAATCCAATGCAACTAACTAATTATAAGAGTTTGAGATAGATGTGGAGAGTTTAAAAGCCACTTATACCCATTTTGTCCCAAAACAGGCTAAAACCAAGAAATCATTGCTTAGAAGCTGTAAACAGCTATGTTAGTGTTTATGGGGTTAAAATGTGTCTTAATCCAATGCAACTAACTAATTACAAGAGTTTGAGATAGATGTGGAGAGTTTAAAAGTCACTTATTCCCATTTTGTCCCAATAGAGGCTAAAACCAAGAAAACATTGCTTAGTAGCTGTAAACAGCTATGTTAGTGTTTATGGGGTTAAAATGTGTATTAATCCAATGCAACTAACTAAATATAAGAGTTTGAGATAGATGTGGAGAGTTTAAAAGCCACTTATACCCATTTTGTCCCAAAACAGGCTAAAACCAAGAAAACATTGCTTAGAAGCTGTAAACAGCTATGTTAGTGTTTATGGGGGTAAAATGTGTCTTAATCCAATGCAACTAACTAATTATAAGAGTTTAAGATAGATGTGGAGAGTTTAAAAGCCACTTATACCCTTTTTGTCCCAAAATAGGCTAAAACCCAGAAAACATTGCTTAGAAGCTGTAAACAGCTAGGTTAGTGTTTCTGGGGTTAAAATGTGTCTTAATCCAATGCAACTATCTAATTATAAGAGTTTGAGATAGATGTGGACAGTTTAAAAGCCACTTATTGTTAGACTTTGTAGAATAAAGAAGAGAATCAAGAGATTGATGAGAGATATCGGTAGACAAAGAGAATGAGGAAGAAGAAAAGATTAGGTTATTGTTCCATAAGAATCTATATTACAATGTGGGCTAAAGCCTATATATATCAAGGGAAAATTAGGGCTACACCCTCTACCAACCGATCGTATAAGTGATAGGGACAAGGAGAGAGATAGAACTAATCCCAACGGTGATAGTGACTCGTCCTAGTCTCCTTAAACACAACATAACCCGTGACTCCACTTGTTCCTCCTCTCTAACGGCTACAAGCGACATTCTAGATCCTTCTCATGGGCCTAAGGAGAGCAGGCCTCCTCATTGTCTTTACACACTTACATGACTCGGCCTTATTGCTTGGTTGTACGGACGGCCCCATAATTGTACGGACGGCCATGGCTGCCTTAGGCTTATTCTCTTGATCAATACTCCCCCTCAAGCTTAGCCAAGTGAAATGGCTAAGCTTGGAACCCGTGAAGCAGCACCTCATTAAAAACCTTGACTTAGAAAACCTCATGGGACAAAACCAAGTCAAGGGAAAAAGAGTGTGCCGTCCACGGATTAGGGAAGCTTGATCATGGCCGTGTAATGTCTACAAGTCCAAGTTTGCTGTAGATGTGATCACAAACCTTGGAGCTTGCAGACTTGGTGAAGATGTCAGCTAGCTGATCTTGACTCCTTGTGTGGCATGGTAACACCACTCCTTCTTCAATTTTCTCTCTCACCTTGTGGCAATCGCTTTCTATGTGCTTGGTCCTCTCATGAAAGACTGAGTTTGTGGCAATATGGATGGCCGCTTCATTGTCGCAGTGCATGGTCATGGGCTGCTCTGTCTCGATGCCTAAGTCCTTGAGTAGGCCCTTCAGCCATGTCATCTCGTTAGTGAGCTTCCTCATAGCTCTATACTCGGCCTCGGCGCTAGAGCATGAAACCACCTTTTGTTTCTTAGACCTCCATGTAACCAAGTTGCCTCCAACAAACGTGCAGTACCCAGTGGTGGATCTCCTATCCAGCGTGTCGCCATTGTAATCCGCATCACAATAGCCAACGATTTCGGTGTTGTCATTCTTGCCCATCCAAATACCTTGACCCGGACTGCCCTTGAGATAGCTTAGGATCCTTTCGACTTGACTCCATTGGTACTTGCTTGGTGCCTTCATATGTTGGCTAACCTGATTCACAGCGTAAGATATGTCAGGTCGTGTGATAGTAAGGTATATCAGCTTACCTACAAGCCGGCGGTAGCGTGTGACGTCTAAGAATGGCTCGTCCATTGGTTCCTTAGGTCGGCCTTCTTTTGCCCGTAAGCTCTCCCCCTTTCGCTTGAGCTGGTAATCTTCATCAAGGGGCGTAGCAACCGGAGACACACCAAGCTTGCCAGTCTCCTCTAACAAGTCAAGAGTATACTTGCGTTGTGAGAGGAAGAGTCCTTCCGGTGAGCGACAAATCTCAATACCAAGAAAGTATTTGAGTTCCCCAAGGTCCTTGATGTCAAATACCGACTTGAGAGAGTCCTTGGTGTCCTGAATGGCCGCCTTATCATCACCAGTCACGATGATGTCGTCGACGTATATGAGCACCACCACCCAACCAATAGAGGTGCGACGCGTGAAGAGAGTATGATCAGCCTCCGATCGCGTAAAACCATCAGTCTTGAGAGTGGAGCTTAGTTTGTGGTACCACGCTCGTGGGGACTGCTTAAGGCCATAGATGGCCTTACGTAGCCTCAAGACTTTTCCGGGTGTAACCATGTCTTCAAGGCCGGGAGGAGGCGTCATGTACACTTCTTCATCAAGTTCACCTTGAAGGAAGGCGTTCTTCACATCCATCTGCCATAAGTCCCATGAGAGGTTGACAGCAAGAGACAGCACAACCCGAACCGTATGGAGCTTGGCCACGGGTGCAAAGGTGTCCGTGTAGTCCGCGCCATAGGTTTGGGTGAAGCCACGGGCCACTAACCTGGCTTTATGCCGTTCAATGTCACCATTGCTCAAATACTTTATGGTAAACACCCATTTGGAGCTAACTGCCCGCTTGCCTTGAGGAAGATCCGATTCGTCCCACGTATGATTCCGGATCATGGCGCCAGTTTCATCCTTGACCGCATCTAACCAAACTTGATGTTCCTTGGCTTCATCATATGTCTGCGGGATCCAATTGGCGTCCACTTGGCCGAAGAAAGCTTGGTGATCAGCAGGTAACAGCTCAAGGGAACAAACGGACTGAATGGGATGAGCGACAGCTTGGCTGTTGTAATAGACACGCTTGTTCTTCCAAGTGGAGGGATCCGACCGAGGTCTGGTGCTCCGACGCAGGACTGGTGCTGGAAGTGGATCCACGCTAGGCAACACGGTGGACGTACCGTCCGTAGGAGCCGTCTCCGTGTTTTCCTCGGTAGAGGCCGCCGCCGGAGCATGCGTGTCCGTTGTAGGGCCAGGGACGGGAACACCGGTTATGGGTAGGCCAGACTCGAGAGATTCACCATCTTGGGCTGAACCATTGTCATTTGCATCTCCTTGGTCAGACCCACCATCGGTAGAAATTTGACTTAGTGTTGGCCGCACGGCACCCGTTGGTGGAGATGGGTTGCCAAGGTGATCAAGAAGGAACCGTAGACTCGAAGCTCGGTCATTAGGTGAGTGAGAGAGATCTTTAAGGCTGTTCCAATCCCTCTTGTCATGGTAGCCCACATGTTCTAGAAACCGGACATCTCGAGAGACATATAGTCGACTTGTGGCCGGATCATAACATTTGTACCCCTTTTGTGTGGTAGAGTAGCCAATGAACATACACTTTGTACTTTTGGCATCCAGCTTACTCCTTTGTTCTCCTGGTACTAACACAAAACAAACACAGCCGAAAACTCGTAAGTGATCAAGAGATGGTTTAAATTTGTTTAGTACTTCAAATGGAGATAAGTCATGAAGAACTCTAGTTGGTGTTCGGTTGATTAGGTAGCATGCAGTCATCACGGCATCACCCCAATATCGTTTAGGAACACTCGAATGGAACATGATTGCCCGCGCCACTTCCATGAGGTGCCGGTTCTTCCTCTCGGCCACACCATTTTGTTGTGGCGTGTAGGGACAACTCGTTTGATGGAGAATGCCATGCTTGGAGAGATGTTCTTTGAACTTGCAATTTGTGTATTCCCCCCCATTATCAGACCTAAGTACCTTAAGTTTAGCATTGAAGTGATTAGTCACATAATTTTGAAAATTGATAAAGGCATCAAATACTCTATCTTTAGATGGCAACAAGGTAATCCAAGTGTATTTTGATTTTTCATCAATAAAGGTCACAAAATACTTGTTATTATCTCTAGATAGGCATGGTGATGTCCAAACATCTGAGTGAACTAAATCAAAACAATTCTCATAAATAGTAGTTGACTTAGGAAAGATAGACTTGCAATGTTTTCCAAGAATACAAGGTTCACAAGTAGAATTATCAAAAGAAATATTAGGAAACATCAACCCTAAAGCACGTGAATGTGGGTGGCCTAGCCTAGCATGCCACACCATATTCGAATCAACAACAAAACAAGACTTAGTAGAGGATAAATTTGGATCGGTTTTCTCTAGGACATAGAGATCTCCACTCCCTTGCCCTTCTCCAAGAACCTTTCCAGTCTCAATATCCTGAAAATAAACATTGTTAGGACCAAAGATTGCATAACAATTCAAATCATTTGTGGCCCTCTTAACCGATAGTAAATTGGAGGTAAAGGTAGGCATAAAGAAAGCTTTTGAGGTTTTATCAAATAGTTTCAAGTCCCCTATTCCCTTTACTGGTATTTGTTCTCCATTTGCAATAACAACACTTCCTAAGGCCGGTTTTATGTTGTCAATTAAACTAGGGTTACTAATCATATGATGTGAGGCTCCCGAGTCAATAACAAGCGATTTGCTAGGCCTAGAAGTAAAGAAAGAGATACCAGACTCCTTGAGTGAAGCAATGGAGCGGATGAGAGCCTCAAGGTCTGACTTCCTCACCACATCTCCGTAGGCTGCGGTCATGGCCACCTCATCTCCCTGCTTTGATGATCCGGCTCCTTTATCGCTAACCGCTTCCTTTGAGAGGTTGGCTTTGAACTTGGCCGGCTTGAGATGAGGATGGAGAACCCAGCACTTGTCTTTCAGATGACCCCGCTTCTTGCAGTGGTCGCACACCAACCACTTCCTCTCCTCTTGCTTGTACGTTCCTTTGTTGGCCGAAGCAAGCTCCCCCTTACCGCTAAACAAATCAAGGGATCCTTGCTCTTTCTGAATTTGGGAGCAAATATCTTCAAAGGAGGGGAGCTTCTCTGCCCTTAGGATGTGCTTCAAGAGGTCGTTGAAGGACGGGTTCAAGGTAAGTAGGAGTCCGAAGACTTTGTCTTGCTCCTTTCTTTCGTTTAGCACACTTGCCTCAAGTGTACTTGGCCGCAACATGTCAAGCTCGGACCATAGTGCACGGAACTTACCAAGATGCTTAGTGAACTCCACATCATCTTGGTTAAGATCATTTATGGCCTTCTTGACCTCAAAGACTCTAGTCATGTTAGAGACATTACCATACACGCCTTTAAGTGTTTCCCACAGTTCCTTGGCCGTCTCGCAATATGAGTAGGCCTCAAGGATAGGCGTGTCCAGAGAGTTTTGGAGAACAGATAGGACAACTTGGTCTTCTTGGAACCATTTGGCCTTCCTCTCGCTCTCTTCCTCCGCTTCCGCCTCGGAAGCGTCCTCTCCTTTGGGGTTTTTCTTTGGGACATAGTCGGACTCGACATGACTCCAAAGGCCACGACCTCCAAGGGCGGTTCTTGTGGTTCTTGTCCACAGCAAGTAGTTTGTCCCCTTTAGGACAACCGGTGAAACAATGGGCTTGGCGTTTTCCATGGTCGGATTTCTATGGACCGATGGGTAAAGCTTTTACCCGGAGAATAAAAGAGATGTGAGTGAGAAGAAACGAAGATAAGGAGACTAGAGTGTAGAAATGAGTAGGAGAATGAGATTAGACTGTAGAGAATCGAAGAACTCGCTCTGATACCATGTTAGACTTTGTAGAATAAAGAAGAGAATCAAGAGATTGATGAGAGATATCGGTAGACAAAGAGAATGAGGAAGAAGAAAAGATTAGGTTATTGTTCCATAAGAATCTATATTACAATGTGGGCTAAAGCCTATATATATCAAGGGAAAATTAGGGCTACACCCTCTACCAACCGATCGTATAAGTGATAGGGACAAGGAGAGAGATAGAACTAATCCCAACGGTGATAGTGACTCGTCCTAGTCTCCTTAAACACAACATAACCCGTGACTCCACTTGTTCCTCCTCTCTAACGGCTACAAGCGACATTCTAGATCCTTCTCATGGGCCTAAGGAGAGCAGGCCTCCTCATTGTCTTTACACACTTACATGACTCGGCCTTATTGCTTGGTTGTACGGACGGCCCCATAATTGTACGGACGGCCATGGCTGCCTTAGGCTTATTCTCTTGATCAATACTTATATCCATTTTGTCCCAAAACAGGCTAACACCAAGAAAACATTGCTTAGTAGCTGTAAACAGCTATGTTAGTGTTTATGGGGATAAAATGTGTCTTAATCTAATGCAACTAACTAAGTATAAGAGTTTGAGATGAATGTGGAGAGTTTAAAAACCACTTATACCCATTTTATCCCAAAACAGGCTAACACAAAGAAAACATTGCTTAGAAGCTGTAAACAGCTATGTTAGTGTTTATGGGGTTAAAATGTGTCTTAATCCAATGCAACTAACTAATTATAAGAGTTTAAGATAGATGTGGAGAGTTTAAAAGCCACTTATACCCTTTTTGTCCCAAAACAGGCTAAAACCAAGAAAACATTGCTTAGAAGCTGTAAACAGCTATGTTAGTGTTTATGGGGTTAAAATGTGTCTTAATCCAATGCAACTAACTAATTATAAGAGTTTGAGATAGATGTGGAGAGTTTAAAAGCCACTTATACCCATTTGTCCCAAAACAGGCTAAAACCAAGAAAACATTGCTTAGAAGCTGTAAACAGCTATGTTAGTGTTTATGGGGTTAAAATGTGTCTTAATCCAATGCAACTAACTAATTATAAGAGTTTAAGATAGATGTGGAGAGTTTAAAAGCCACTTATACCCATTTTGTCCCAAAACAGGCTAAAACCAAGAAAACATTGCTTAGAAGCTGTAAACAGCTATGTTAGTGTTTATGGGGTTAAAATGTGTCTTAATCCAATGCAACTAACTAATTATAAGAGTTTGAGATAGATGTGGAGAGTTTAAAAGCCACTTATACCCATTTTGTCCCAAAACAGGCTAAAACCAAGAAATCATTGCTTAGAAGCTGTAAACAGCTATGTTAGTGTTTATGGGGTTAAAATGTGTCTTAATCCAATGCAACTAACTAATTACAAGAGTTTGAGATAGATGTGGAGAGTTTAAAAGTCACTTATTCCCATTTTGTCCCAATAGAGGCTAAAACCAAGAAAACATTGCTTAGTAGCTGTAAACAGCTATGTTAGTGTTTATGGGGTTAAAATGTGTATTAATCCAATGCAACTAACTAAATATAAGAGTTTGAGATAGATGTGGAGAGTTTAAAAGCCACTTATACCCATTTTGTCCCAAAACAGGCTAAAACCAAGAAAACATTGCTTAGAAGCTGTAAACAGCTATGTTAGTGTTTATGGGGGTAAAATGTGTCTTAATCCAATGCAACTAACTAATTATAAGAGTTTAAGATAGATGTGGAGAGTTTAAAAGCCACTTATACCCTTTTTGTCCCAAAATAGGCTAAAACCCAGAAAACATTGCTTAGAAGCTGTAAACAGCTAGGTTAGTGTTTCTGGGGTTAAAATGTGTCTTAATCCAATGCAACTATCTAATTATAAGAGTTTGAGATAGATGTGGACAGTTTAAAAGCCACTTATATCCATTTTGTCCCAAAACAAGCTAACCGCAAGAAAACATTGCTTAGTAGCTGTAAATAGCTATGTTTGTGTTTATGGGGTTAAAATGTGTCTTAATCCAATGCAACTAACTAAGTATATGAGTTTAAGATAGATGTGGAGAGTTTAAAATCCACTTATACCCATTTTGCACCAAAACAGGCTAAAACCAAGAAAACATTGCTTAGAAGCTGTAAACAGCTATGTTAGTGTTTTTGGGGTTAAAATGTGTCTTAATCCAATGCAACTATCTAATTATAAGAGTTTGAGGTAGATGTGGAGAGTTTAAAAGCCACTTGTACCCATTTTGTCCCAAAACAGACTAACAGCAAGAAAACATTGCTTAGTAGCTGTAAACAGCTATGTTTGTGTTTATGGGGTTAAAATGTTTCTTAATCCAATTCAACTAACTAAGTATAAGAGTTTGAGATAGATGTGGAGAGTTTAAAAGCCACTTATACCCATTTTGTCCCAAAACAGGCTAAAACCAAGAAAACATTGCTTAGAAGCTGTAAACAGCTATGTTAGTGTTTATGGGGTTAAAATGTGTCTTAATCCAATGCAAGTAACTAATTATAAGAGTTTGAGATAGATGTGGAGAGTTTAAAAGCCACTTATACCCATTTTGTCCCAAAACAGGCTAAAACCAAGAAAACATTGCTTAGAAGCTGTAAACAGCTATGTTAGTGTTTCTGGGGTTAAAATGTGTCTTAATCCAATGCAACTAACTAATTATAAGAGTTTGAGATAGATGTGGAGAGTTTAAAAGCCACTTATACCCATTTTGTCCCAAAACAAACTAACAGCAAGAAAAAATTGCTTAGTAGCTGTAAACAGCTATGTTAGTGTTTCTGGGGTTAAAATGTGTCTTAATCCAATGCAACTAACTAATTATAAGAGTTTGAGATAGATGTGGAGAGTTTAAAAGCCACTTATACCCATTTTGTCCCAACACAAACTAACAGCAAGAAAAAATTGCTTAGTAGCTGTAAACAGCTATGTTTGTGTTTATGGGGTTAAAATGTGTCTTAATCCAATGCAACTAACTAAGTATAAGAGTTTGAGATAGATGTGGAGAGTTTAAAAGCCACTTATACCCATTTTGTCCTAAAACAGGCTAAAACCAAGAAAACATTGCTTAGAAGCTGTAAACAGTTATGTTAGTGTTTATGGGGTTAAAATGTGTCTTAATCCAATGCAACTAACTAATTATAAGAGTTTGAGATGAATGTGGAGAGTTTTAAAAGCCACTTATACCCATTTTATCCCAAAACAGGCTAACAGCAAGAAAACATTGCTTAGTAGCTGTAAATAGCTATGTTAGTTTTTATGGGGTGAAAATGTGTCTTAATCCAATGCAACTAACTAATTATAAGAGTTTGAGATAGATGTGGAGAGTTTAAAAGCCACTTATACCCATTTTGTCCCAAAACAGGCTAAAACCAAGAAATCATTGCTTAGAAGCTGTAAAGAGCTATGTTAGTGTTTATGGGGTTAAAATGTGTCTTAATCCAATGCAACTAACTAATTATAAGAGTTTGAGATAGATGTGGAGATTTTAAAAGCCACTTATACCCATTTTGTCCCAAAACAGGCTAAAACCAAGAAAACATTGCTTAGAAGCTGTAAACAGCTATGTTAGTGTTTATGGGGTTAAAATGTGTCCTAATCCAATGCAACTAACTAATTATAAGAGTTTAAGATAGATGTGAAGAGTTTAAAAGCCACTTATACCCTTTTTGTCCCAAAATAGGCTAAAACCAAGAAAACATTGCTTAGAAGCTGTAAACAGCTATGTTAGTGTTTATGGGGTTAAAATGTGTCTTAATCCAATGCAACTGACTAATTATAAGAGTTTGAGATAGATGTGGAGAGTTTAAAAGCCACTTATACCCATTTTGTCCCAAAACAGGCTAAAACCAAGAAAACATTGCTTAGAAGCTGTAAACAGCTATGTTAGTGTTTCTGGGGTTAAAATGTGTCTTAATCCAATGCAACTAACTAATTATAAGAGTTTGAGATAGATGTGGAGATTTTAAAAGCCACTTATACCCATTTTGTCCCAAAACAAACTAACAGCAAGAAAAAATTGCTTAGTAGCTGTAAACAGCTATGTTTGTGTTTATGGGGTTAAAATGGATCTTAATCCAATGCAACTAACTAAGTATAAGAGTTTGAGATAGATGTGGAGAGTTTAAAAGCCACTTATACCCATTTTGTCCTAAAACAGGCTAAAACCAAGAAAACATTGCTTAGAAGCTGTAAACAGTTATGTTAGTGTTTATGGGGTTAAAATGTGTCTTAATCCAATGCAACTAACTAATTATAAGAGTTTGAGATGAATGTGGAGAGTTTTAAACGCCACTTATACCCATTTTATCCCAAAACAGGCTAACACCAAGAAAACATTGCTTAGAAGCTGTAAACAGCTATGTTAGTTTTTATGGGGTTAAAATGTGTCTTAATCCAATGCAACTAACTAATTATAAGAGTTTGAGATAGATTTGGAGAGTTTAAAAGCCACTTATACCCATTTTGTCCCAAAACAGGCTAAAACCAAGAAAACATTGCTTAGAAGCTGTAAACAGCTATGTTAGTGTTTTTGGGGTTAAAATGTGTCTTAATCCAATGCAACTATCTAATTATAAGAGTTTGAGGTAGATGTGGAGAGTTTAAAAGCCACTTTTACCCATTTTGTCCCAAAACAGGCTAACAGCAAGAAAACATTGCTTAGTAGCTGTAAACAGCTATGTTTGTGTTTATGGGGTTAAAATGTGTCTTAATCCAATTCAACTAACTAAGTATAAGAGTTTGAGATAGATGTGGAGAGTTTAAAAGCCACTTATACCCATTTTGTCCCAAAACAGGCTAAAACCAAGAAAACATTGCTTAGAAGCTGTAAACAGCTATGTTAGTGTTTATGGGGTTAAAATGTGTCTTAATCCAATGCAAGTAACTAATTATAAGAGTTTGAGATAGATGTGGAGAGTTTAAAAGCCACTTATACCCATTTTGTCCCAAAACAGGCTAAAACCAAGAAAACATTGCTTAGAAGCTGTAAACAGCTATGTTAGTGTTTCTGGGGTTAAAATGTGTCTTAATCCAATGCAACTAACTAATTATAAGAGTTTGAGATAGATGTGGAGAGTTTAAAAGCCACTTATACCCATTTTGTCCCAAAACAAACTAACAGCAAGAAAAAATTGCTTAGTAGCTGTAAACAGCTATGTTAGTGTTTCTGGGGTTAAAATGTGTCTTAATCCAATGCAACTAACTAATTATAAGAGTTTGAGATAGATGTGGAGAGTTTAAAAGCCACTTATACCCATTTTGTCCCAAAACAAACTAACAGCAAGAAAAAATTGCTTAGTAGCTGTAAACAGCTATGTTTGTGTTTATGGGGTTAAAATGTGTCTTAATCCAATGCAACTAACTAAGTATAAGAGTTTGAGATAGATGTGGAGAGTTTAAAAGCCACTTATACCCATTTTGTCCTAAAACAGGCTAAAACCAAGAAAACATTGCTTAGAAGCTGTAAACAGTTATGTTAGTGTTTATGGGGTTAAAATGTGTCTTAATCCAATGCAACTAACTAATTATAAGAGTTTGAGATGAATGTGGAGAGTTTTAAAAGCCACTTATACCCATTTTATCCCAAAACAGGCTAACAGCAAGAAAACATTGCTTAGTAGCTGTAAATAGCTATGTTAGTTTTTATGGGGTGAAAATGTGTCTTAATCCAATGCAACTAACTAATTATAAGAGTTTGAGATAGATGTGGAGAGTTTAAAAGCCACTTATACCCATTTTGTCCCAAAACAGGCTAAAACCAAGAAATCATTGCTTAGAAGCTGTAAAGAGCTATGTTAGTGTTTATGGGGTTAAAATGTGTCTTAATCCAATGCAACTAACTAATTATAAGAGTTTGAGATAGATGTGGAGATTTTAAAAGCCACTTATACCCATTTTGTCCCAAAACAGGCTAAAACCAAGAAAACATTGCTTAGAAGCTGTAAATGTAGGGATTTATGAGACAAAGCTCACAAGAGAGGGTAGACAAACACTTGGTGAATGAATCCCCCTTTACCCACAACAAACTAACTCATTCTCAAGGGGGAGGAGAGAACATCAACTTGTGATGAACTCCCCATAAACAAGCTAGATAGAACCCAAATACTAGAGAGTAAGCGGATCCTAACTAGGAGAAGCACTAGTTTGAGACTTATCCTCTTCTAGTATCACAACACTTAGAGTTTGTGTACTTAGGAGAAGGAGGATTAAGAATCAGTAATCTAGGCTAAGTAAAGCAGTAAATAAGAAGAGTTTAGGTGGATTTGAGAAGAGAATAGGCTGCCTTAAGGGCAGCCTCTAACCGCTAATCTCCTAAACACTCTACATTGTTGATATGAACAAGAACACAAGTAGAGAGGGAAAACGGTTTCTCTTCTTTTAATAATATTGTGATGTGTTCCAAAATGAGAGATTACAATGCTTAATATAGGAGAACAAATGTATATGGCCGTTTGAGATAAATGAGAGGTGAGAGTGACATATAGCCGTTGGTGCACAAGTGGGTGTATGGTGACAGGGACAGCTCCTTCCCTTGGTTGTCTCATTCTTCACCAACCAAGGTCTCACATGCTTCCTTCCTTCCCTTCTTTTCCCTTTGTGAGACATTTAACTTCTTCTTGGGCCTCTTCTTCTTATAAGGCCTTTACTTCACAATTCTTCTCACATTGCTCTTATGGCCTTGCTGACCACTCTCATTGTTCTCACGGCCCACATGGCCTTATTGGCCACTCTTATTGTGCTCACGGCCTTACTGGCCGCTCCCACACCACTCATGGCCTTACCGGCCACACTTCTTGTACTAGCAGCCTTACCGGCCACTCTCTTCTTCCTTGTGCAGCTCGGCCTCACCGGCCTCACTCTCTCTTCTCCTTCATATATACTAATAGTACGGACGGGCCTGTACGGACGGGCCTGTACGGACGGGCCTGTACGGACGGGCCTGTACGGACGGGCCTGCTCTTCAATGTGTTCACGGCCTAACTGGCCGCTCTCCGGACATGGGTCCGTTCACGGACACGGTACATGGTACCGGACACGGTACATGGTCGCTCACGGACACGGACATGGCCTTACCGGCCTTTACATGGCCTTTCCGGCCTTTCTTCTCTTCTTCCAAGGTTCGGCCTTACCGGCCTCTCCTCTCTCCTCCTTGGTACATTCTAATCCGTTCACGGACACGGTACATGGTACCGGACACGGTACATGGTCGCTCACGGACACGGACATGGCCTTACCGGCCTTTACATGGCCTTTCCGGCCTTTCTTCTCTTCTTCCAAGGTTCGGCCTTACCGGCCTCTCCTCTCTCCTCCTTGGTACATTCTAATAGTAAACAGCTATGTTAGTGTTTATGGGGTTAAAATGTGTCCTAATCCAATGCAACTAACTAATTATAAGAGTTTAAGATAGATGTGAAGAGTTTAAAAGCCACTTATACCCTTTTTGTCCCAAAATAGGCTAAAACCAAGAAAACATTGCTTAGAAGCTGTAAACAGCTATGTTAGTGTTTATGGGGTTAAAATGTGTCTTAATCCAATGCAACTGACTAATTATAAGAGTTTGAGATAGATGTGGAGAGTTTAAAAGCCACTTATACCCATTTTGTCCCAAAACAGGCTAAAACCAAGAAAACATTGCTTAGAAGCTGTAAACAGCTATGTTAGTGTTTCTGGGGTTAAAATGTGTCTTAATCCAATGCAACTAACTAATTATAAGAGTTTGAGATAGATGTGGAGAGTTTGAAAGCCACTTATACCCATTTTGTCCCAAAACAGGCTAAAACCAAGAAAACATTGCTTAGAAGCTGTAAACAGCTATGTTAGTGTTTCTGGGGTTAAAATGTGTCTTAATCCAATGCAACTAACTAATTATAAGAGTTTGAGATAGATGTGGAGATTTTAAAAGCCACTTATACCCATTTTGTCCCAAAACAAACTAACAGCAAGAAAAAATTGCTTAGTAGCTGTAAACAGCTATGTTTGTGTTTATGGGGTTAAAATGTGTCTTAATCCAATGCAACTAACTAAGTATAAGAGTTTGAGATAGATGTGGAGAGTTTAAAAGCCACTTATACCCATTTTGTCCTAAAACAGGCTAAAACCAAGAAAACATTGCTTAGAAGCTGTAAACAGTTATGTTAGTGTTTATGGGGTTAAAATGTGTCTTAATCCAATGCAACTAACTAATTATAAGAGTTTGAGATGAATGTGGAGAGTTTTAAAAGCCACTTATACCCATTTTATCCCAAAACAGGCTAACACCAAGAAAACATTGCTTAGAAGCTGTAAACAGCTATGTTAGTTTTTATGGGGTTAAAATGTGTCTTAATCCAATGCAACTAACTAATTATAAGAGTTTGAGATAGATTTGGAGAGTTTAAAAGCCACTTATACCCATTTTGTCCCAAAACAGGCTAAAACCAAGAAATCATTGCTTAGAAGCTGTAAAGAGCTATGTTAGTGTTTAAGGGGTTAAAATGTGTCTTAATCCAATGCAACTAACTAATTATAAGAGTTTGAGATAGATGTGGAGAGTTTAAAAGCCACTTGTACCCATTTTGTCCCAAAACTGGCTAACAGTAAGAAAACATTGCTTAGTAGCTGTAAACAGCTATGTTTGTGTTTATGGGGTTAAAATGTGTCTTAATCCAATGCAACTAACTAAGTATAAGAGTTTGAGATAGATGTGGAGAGTTTAAAAGCCACTTATACCCATTTTGTCCTAAAACAGGCTAAAACCAAGAAAACATTGCTTAGAAGCTGTAAACAGTTATGTTAGTGTTTATGGGGTTAAAATGTGTCTTAATCCAATGCAACTAACTAATTATAAGAGTTTGAGATGAATGTGGAGAGTTTAAAAGCCACTTATACCCTTTTTGTCCCAAAATAGGCTAAAACCAAGAAAACATTGCTTAGAAGCTGTAAACAGCTATGTTAGTGTTTATGGGGTTAAAATGTGTCTTAATCCAATGCAACTAACTAATTATAAGAGTTTGAGATAGATGTGGAGAGTTTAAAATCCACTTATACCCATTTTGTCCCAAAACAGGCTAAAACCAAGAAAATATTGCTTAGAAGCTGTAAACAGCTATGTTAGTGTTTCTGGGGTTAAAATGTGTCTTAATCCAATGCAACTAACTAATTATAAGAGTTTGAGATAGATTTGGAGAGTTTAAAAGCCACTTATACCCATTTTGTCCCAAAACAGGCTAAAACCAAGAAAACATTGCTTAGAAGCTGTAAACAGCTATGTTAGTGTTTTTGGGGTTAAAATGTGTCTTAATCCAATGCAACTATCTAATTATAAGAGTTTGAGGTAGATGTGGAGAGTTTAAAAGCCACTTTTACCCATTTTGTCCCAAAACAGGCTAACAGCAAGAAAACATTGCTTAGTAGCTGTAAACAGCTATGTTTGTGTTTATGGGGTTAAAATGTGTCTTAATCCAATTCAACTAACTAAGTATAAGAGTTTGAGATAGATGTGGAGAGTTTAAAAGCCACTTATACCCATTTTGTCCCAAAACAGGCTAAAACCAAGAAAACATTGCTTAGAAGCTGTAAACAGCTATGTTAGTGTTTATGGGGTTAAAATGTGTCTTAATCCAATGCAAGTAACTAATTATAAGAGTTTGAGATAGATGTGGAGAGTTTAAAAGCCACTTATACCCATTTTGTCCCAAAACAGGCTAAAACCAAGAAAACATTGCTTAGAAGCTGTAAACAGCTATGTTAGTGTTTCTGGGGTTAAAATGTGTCTTAATCCAATGCAACTAACTAATTATAAGAGTTTGAGATAGATGTGGAGAGTTTAAAAGCCACTTATACCCATTTTGTCCCAAAACAAACTAACAGCAAGAAAAAATTGCTTAGTAGCTGTAAACAGCTATGTTAGTGTTTCTGGGGTTAAAATGTGTCTTAATCCAATGCAACTAACTAATTATAAGAGTTTGAGATAGATGTGGAGAGTTTAAAAGCCACTTATACCCATTTTGTCCCAAAACAAACTAACAGCAAGAAAAAATTGCTTAGTAGCTGTAAACAGCTATGTTTGTGTTTATGGGGTTAAAATGTGTCTTAATCCAATGCAACTAACTAAGTATAAGAGTTTGAGATAGATGTGGAGAGTTTAAAAGCCACTTATACCCATTTTGTCCTAAAACAGGCTAAAACCAAGAAAACATTGCTTAGAAGCTGTAAACAGTTATGTTAGTGTTTATGGGGTTAAAATGTGTCTTAATCCAATGCAACTAACTAATTATAAGAGTTTGAGATGAATGTGGAGAGTTTTAAAAGCCACTTATACCCATTTTATCCCAAAACAGGCTAACAGCAAGAAAACATTGCTTAGTAGCTGTAAATAGCTATGTTAGTTTTTATGGGGTGAAAATGTGTCTTAATCCAATGCAACTAACTAATTATAAGAGTTTGAGATAGATGTGGAGAGTTTAAAAGCCACTTATACCCATTTTGTCCCAAAACAGGCTAAAACCAAGAAATCATTGCTTAGAAGCTGTAAAGAGCTATGTTAGTGTTTATGGGGTTAAAATGTGTCTTAATCCAATGCAACTAACTAAATATAAGAGTTTGAGATAGATGTGGAGATTTTAAAAGCCACTTATACCCATTTTGTCCCAAAACAGGCTAAAACCAAGAAAACATTGCTTAGAAGCTGTAAACAGCTATGTTAGTGTTTATGGGGTTAAAATGTGTCCTAATCCAATGCAACTAACTAATTATAAGAGTTTAAGATAGATGTGAAGAGTTTAAAAGCCACTTATACCCATTTTGTCCCAAAATAGGCTAAAACCAAGAAAACATTGCTTAGAAGCTGTAAACAGCTATGTTAGTGTTTATGGGGTTAAAATGTGTCTTAATCCAATGCAACTGACTAATTATAAGAGTTTGAGATAGATGTGGAGAGTTTAAAAGCCACTTATACCCATTTTGTCCCAAAACAGGCTAAAACCAAGAAAACATTGCTTAGAAGCTGTAAACAGCTATGTTAGTGTTTCTGGGGTTAAAATGTGTCTTAATCCAACGCAACTAACTAATTATAAGAGTTTGAGATAGATGTGGAGAGTTTAAAAGCCACTTATACCCATTTTGTCCCAAAACAGGCTAAAACCAAGAAAACATTGCTTAGAAGCTGTAAACAGCTATGTTAGTGTTTCTGGGGTTAAAATGTGTCTTAATCCAATGCAACTAACTAATTATAAGAGTTTGAGATAGATGTGGAGATTTTAAAAGCCACTTATACCCATTTTGTCCCAAAACAAACTAACAGCAAGAAAAAATTGCTTAGTAGCTGTAAACAGCTATGTTTGTGTTTATGGGGTTAAAATGTGTCTTAATCCAATGCAACTAACTAAGTATAAGAGTTTGAGATAGATGTGGAGAGTTTAAAAGCCACTTATACCCATTTTGTCCTAAAACAGGCTAAAACCAAGAAAACATTGCTTAGAAGCTGTAAACAGTTATGTTAGTGTTTATGGGGTTAAAATGTGTCTTAATCCAATGCAACTAACTAATTATAAGAGTTTGAGATGAATGTGAAGAGTTTTAAAAGCCACTTATACCCATTTTATCCCAAAACAGGCTAACACCAAGAAAACATTGCTTAGAAGCTGTAAACAGCTATGTTAGTTTTTATGGGGTTAAAATGTGTCTTAATCCAATGCAACTAACTAATTATAAGAGTTTGAGATAGATGTGGAGATTTTAAAAGCCACTTATACCCATTTTGTCCCAAAACAGGCTAAAACCAAGAAATCATTGCTTAGAAGCTGTAAAGAGCTATGTTAGTGTTTATGGGGTTAAAAGGTGTCTTAATCCAATGCAACTAACTAATTATAAGAGTTTGAGATAGATGTGGAGAGTTTAAAAACCACTTATACCCATTTTATCCCAAAACAGGCTAACACAAAGAAAACATTGCTTAGAAGCTGTAAACAGCTATGTTAGTGTTTATGGGGTTAAAATGTGTCTTAATCCAATGTAACTAACTAATTATAAGAGTTTAAGATAGATGTGGAGAGTTTAAAAGCCACTTATACCCATTTTGTCCCAAAACAGGCTAAAACCAAGAAAACATTGCTTAGAAGCTGTAAACAGCTATGTTAGTGTTTATGGGGTTAAAATGTGTCGTAATCCAATGCAACTAACTAATTATAAGAGTTTGAGATAGATGTGGAGAGTTTAAAAGCCACTTATACCCATTTTGTCCCAAAACAGGCTAAAACCAAGAAATCATTGCTTAGAAGCTGTAAACAGCTATGTTAGTGTTTATGGGGTTAAAATGTGTCTTAATCCAATGCAACTAACTAATTACAAGAGTTTGAGATAGATGTGGAGAGTTTAAAAGTCACTTATTCCCATTTTGTCCCAATAGAGGCTAAAACCAAGAAAATATTGCTTAGTAGCTGTAAACAGCTATGTTAGTGTTTATGGGGTTAAAATGTGTATTAATCCAATGCAACTAACTAAATATAAGAGTTTGAGATAGATGTGGAGAGTTTAAAAGCCACTTATACCCATTTTGTCCCAAAACAGGCTAAAACCAAGAAAACATTGCTTAGAAGCTGTAAACAGCTATGTTAGTGTTTATGGGGGTAAAATGTGTCTTAATCCAATGCAACTAACTAATTATAAGAGTTTAAGATAGATGTGGAGAGTTTAAAAGCCACTTATACCCTTTTTGTCCCAAAATAGGCTAAAACCCAGAAAACATTGCTTAGAAGCTGTAAACAGCTATGATAGTGTTTCTGGGGTTAAAATGTGTCTTAATCCAATGCAACTATCTAATTATAAGAGTTTGAGATAGATGTGGAGAGTTTAAAAGCCACTTATATCCATTTTGTCCCAAAACAAGCTAACAGCAAGAAAACATTGCTTAGTAGCTGTAAATAGCTATGTTTGTGTTTATGGGGTTAAAATGTGTCTTAATCCAATGCAACTAACTAAGTATAAGAGTTTGAGATAGATGTGGAGAGTTTAAAAGCCATTTATACCCATTTTGCACCAAAACAGGCTAAAACCAAGAAAACATTGCTTAGAAGCTGTAAACAGCTATGTTAGTGTTTTTGGGGTTAAAATGTGTCTTAATCCAATGCAACTATCTAATTATAAGAGTTTGAGGTAGATGTGTGATGTTCATATATTTTACCATGTTTTCCCTTAGTTTATTCACATCTTTTGCATCTTTTTCTATCCATTCTCACCATTATTGTGCAGCTTTAGGACTAATCATGCATTATAGTGTAGTTGCATTGCATTTGCATCTTTTCATGCATAAACAGGTGATTTTGGAGCTTAAGGAGCATGGAAGCAATGGAGAAGAGATGTGAAGCAATCATGAAGAGGAAACAAGGGAGATAAGGCTGAAGAACAAGGAATCCGGAGTCCAGCTCGACCAAGCACTCGACCGAGTGGGAGATGGACTCGACCGTGTGAAGTTGCACAAGAGAAGCCAGCTCGACCCCCAGCTCGACCGAGCACTGGTCGAGTTGACCGATGCGTGGACCACTTTGACTTTTCCCATTTTTAGGGCTTCCACCTTCCCCACTATATAAGGACTTGTACTGCAGCCACCTGAACCAAGTTTTTATCTAGATTTTTAGTCAGCTTTTCAGATATTTTAAACCTAGTTTTTGCCTTTTAAGGAATTTTATTCCTTTTGCTTTTTATTTTCTTTTTTTTGGGATCTTGTACTTGGAAAAGAAGAATTTCCTCATACTTGTTGGTTGAATAACTTTCTAAGTATTGAGAATCTGAGTTTGATTTCTTCTTTAAAGTTGTAGATCTTAATCTTATCTTTCTAATCATGCAAGTTTCAATGATTTCTGGGTTTATGATTTGTTTGATCATGTCTTGTTGTGAGTAGTCTTCTTAGGATCTTGAGGATGGGTTAGGATAGATTGATCTTGTGGTATATCTGATTTGATCAAGCTTGATTGTTGTAGATCTCTTCTAGGCTAGATGTTCTTAATGCTGATTCTATATCTGAGAGGGTAGGATCTGATCTCAAGCTTTTTGGCATCACACCAATGTTTAAGAAGCATAGATAAGGCTAGATCTAGAGCTTACCATTAGGCTTGCTAAGAGATTAGAGGTCTTGTTTGGTTTGAGATGTATTGCTTAATGCCTGCTTGTGTAGATTCTTTTCATTGTGAGAGCAAGTCTAGGATTGCATAGGTTTGATTGTCTCTTGACCATGAGAGTGGGAGAGACTTGTCTTAGATTAATATGTCTAGAGGTTAGCTCATAGCATTGCTTGAGATTTGTTGATCAAGTTAGATTACCATAATGGTTAGTTTATCCCATGAATCCATCCTCAGGAACCTTCTTTGTTTATTGATTTTAAAGTCTTAATCTTGTTATTTGCTTGCTGTTTGATCTGTGTTATCTTTACTCTGTTTTTATTGCATTGCTCTGTTTTCCCGGATTTGTCTAGCTCGATCACTCACTCGACCTACACTCGGTCGAGTGCTGCTCGAGTTCATCCCCAGAACTCTTGTTTATGATCTGTGTTTGTCTTGTTTCATTCCTGTTTAATTTCCATTGCATTCACTTAGCATCTAGTTCATTACTTGTCTTGCATTAGTTCATATCTATTGTTTACAGTTTCTGTTTCTGTTCTTAGTTCATAATCATTCTGTTTTATTTGCATCTAGTTATTAGCTCTTGTAGTTTATTTTCTGCATTTTATCATTATCATCATAGGATTGTTAGTGACAAACATCCTTTCATATTTGTCTTAACTTAGATTCATATGCATATCTTGATTGTTCACAAGCACTCAGACTGGATTGACACCTCTTATACTGCAACTGCATAAGGGGAATTGAAACACCCACCATCATTCCATATCATTACACTTTCACACACATTCATCATCACCACAAACACAATAAAGACATGTTTCAATGTGGAGAGTTTAAAAGCCACTTGTACCCATTTTGTCCCAAAACAGGCTAACAGCAAGAAAACATTGCTTAGTAGCTGTAAACAGCTATGTTTGTGTTTATGGGGTTAAAATGTGTCTTAATCCAATGCAACTAACTAATTATAAGAGTTTAAGATAGATGTGGAGAGTTTAAAAGCCACTTATATCCATTTTGTCCCAAAACAAGCTAACAGCAAGAAAACATTGCTTAGTAGCTGTAAATAGCTATGTTTGTGTTTATGGGGTTAAAATGTGTCTTAATCCAATGCAACTAACTAAGTATAAGAGTTTGAGATAGATGTGGAGAGTTTAAAAGCCATTTATACCCATTTTGCACCAAAACAGGCTAAAACCAAGAAAACATTGCTTAGATGCTGTAAACAGCTATGTTAGTGTTTTTGGGGTTAAAATGTGTCTTAATCCAATGCAACTATCTAATTATAAGAGTTTGAGGTATTAGAATGTACCAAGGAGGAGAGAGGAGAGGCCGGTAAGGCCGAGCCTTGGAAGAAGAGAAGAAAGGCCGGAAAGGCCATGTAAAGGCCGGTAAGGCCATGTCCGTGTCCGTGAGCGACCATGTACCGTGTCCGGTACCATGTACCGTGTCCGTGAACGGACCCATGTCCGGTGAGCGGCCAGTTAGGCCGTGAACACATTGAAGAGAAGGCCCGTCCGTACAGGCCCGTCCGTACAGGCCCGTCCGTACAGGCCCGTCCGTACAGGCCCGTCCGTACGATGAAGAGAAGGCCCGTCCGTACGGTCGTGCTCTTAGGGCTGCTCTCGGTCCATGTGATGGAAAGGCCGAAGTTTGAGTGGCTTAGGAGAAGGAAAACGAGGCCTTACAAGAGAGAGAGGCCCATCTCACAAGGAAAAGGAAGGAAGAAGGAAAAGGAAGGAAGGGAGATTCACGTGTGCTTTTGGTTAGGTGAAGGAAGAGAGAAGTCGCTCTCTTCTTCCTCTACTCGAGACAAACGGCTACAAGTCACTTTCATACCTTCCCCTTCTCTCTTTGTGTCTAACGGTCATATGACCTTGTTTTTCCTATATTAAGATGTAATCTCTCATATGTAAAACACATCACAATATTATTCAATAGAAGAGAAACCGATTTCCTCTCTATACTTGTGTTCTTGTTTCATATTAACAATGTAGAGAGTTTAGGATTAGCGGTTAGGGGCTGCCCTTAAGGCAGCCTATTCTCTTCTCAAATCCACCTAAACTCTTCTTATTTACTGCTTTACTTAGCCTAGATTACTGATTCTTAATCCTCCTTCTCCTAAGTACACAAACTCTAAGTGTTGTGATACTAGAAGAGGATAAGTCTCAAACTAGTGCTTCTCCTAGTTAGGATCCGCTTACTCTCTAGTATTTGGGTTCTATCTAGCTTGTTTATGGGGAGTTCATCACAAGTTGATGTTCTCTCCTCCCCCTTGAGAATGAGTTAGTTTGTTGTGGGTAAAGGGGGATTCATTCACCAAGTGTTTGTCTACCCTCTCTTGTGAGCTTTGTCTCATAAATCCCAACATGGTATCAGAGCAGGTTCTGTTCTTGGTGATTTAAACTCATTCTCAAAGTCGTTTTCTTAGGAGTTAGCTTAGTTAAAGTTTTAGACTTTGCTTAGGTGTTAAATCGCTTAGCTTAGTTTCTTTAAAGCTTTAATTTTGCTTTTGTTGATTAAATCGATTCTCTAGCAGCTCATTGTTGAGTAAGCTTGGTCTCTTGTCTTGTTAGAATTTGTAGACCAAGTGTGTGGAAAGAAATCGATTTTACAAGCCCCATCCTTAAGCTTTACCGATTTGGTAATAGCTTTGTTTATTTTGGGATGTGTGGGAAGTGATGAACCATTGAGCAAATTGTGTTGTTCATGGTGAGGATTCACGGTTCTTGTGTGCTTGTATGAGCCACGAAATTCTTAGGATTTAGCTCTCTTAGGATTTAGTTAATTTTCCTCTAAAGGTTTAATTTTGCTTTTGTTAAATTTCCTTTAAAGGCTTAATTACTAAATCGCTACTTCTTCTTCTCAATGTTGAGAAAGCTTTGTTTCTGGCCCTATGGTGTGTCCAGATTCAAGCTTGAAGAAGAGAGAGATCTTAATTTTCGCATCTCATGTCCGCTTGGTCAACTAGACTAAAGCTGTTCAAAGATGCATTCTTTTAACCGTTGGACAATAGGTTGTTCCAAAGGCTTTTGTTGTTTCTTCTTTGCTTGGGACCACGAAAAACATCTTCTATATGTTATTTTCGTGGATCTAAAGCCTTAAGATCTTGGAGAACACTTTGTTTAAGTGATTCTACCATGAGTTAGGTCCAAACCGTTGGAGAAATTAATTTTCCAAACGGTCCATGTGTTTCAGCCATTAAAGCACCAAAGTCTTGTTGAATGTTGGATGCTCTTGGCTGTCAAAGCTTCTGCAAACTCAAGAAAACAGAGTATAACTCTGTCCATAAGAACTCTTGAGCAAATTCTCTATTCTACTCTCCACTCACCTTATACTTCCGCCCATATACTCTACTATACTCTATACTCTTGGTTACTAATTCTCTGGTTACTTATTCTCTAAATTCTATTTTATTTTCAGTAATATTCTATATTCTCTATTCTCTAATCTCTAACAATCTCTTGTTTAGAATCTGTTCCATTGATTTTTGGTTTCAGTTTCAGCATTGAAGATTGTGTGGAGCTCGCTCACTATCTCAAGGAGAAGAAGTGGCGAGGTTGAAGGCTACAAGATAGCCATGTAAGAGCGCAGCACAATGCCTTGAGTTAGAACCAAGGGCCACCAAGTCTTTGTTAAGCTGGTGGAAGGTGATGAATCAGTCCAAGAGCATGTGTGTTAGTGCCAAGTTGTTGATCGGATGTGCACAATGGTCTTTAGGAAAGGTGATGCACAAGGTTTCAACTGTTGATTGGATGTGCACAAGAACGGTGATGCACAAGGCTTCAACTGAGGTGATGAGGTTTCAGCCCATCATCAAGTAAAGGTTACGGGGGAGATCAAGTGACTTCAGACCGTACCTCACAGATTCTGCTCGGCCACAAGCAAAAGTCTTTACTTAAAGCTCAGCCGAAGCGTCTCAAAGATCGACTCGGACGAAACCCTTCCACTGCGATTCGGCTTCCGCGTTCTTCATTAAAGTTCGAGACCACAGAGTCATCTTGCCAGTGGAAGTGGAATCATACCAATCCGAGCAGCCGTTCGAAAGTTATGTCCGATTCAGTGGGCATGTGTCAGTCTGACAAATAAAACTGACCGGGTTTAAAACCATGGTTAGAGGAGCGGTCTCAAGGAGGAATTCCAAACCGCATCAGTGATCAACTCTCTCCTTCCTATCCATCAAAACACCATAAAGGCTGTGCTCTAAACTCTACTCTATTTAAATTTCTTAAATTCATTACCTTAGCTTCATTACTAGTCTTTACTCTTTAATATGTTCTCTTAAATTGTCACACTTTTAGAAATTTTCTTTGATATTCCTCATAGCAAACACTTATTCTTTTCTTCTTTATCACTTGTGTAAGGGGTAAAGGAGACTATGAGAGCCTCAAAGAAATTCTAAAGGCGCAAGGATGGAGATCATAAGGAATGTGCTAAAGGCAAGGTGGGCTAAGGAGTAGGAGCGGTTCAAATCATGAAGAGAAGGGAGCTAGTTCTTTGCAAACCAAGGTCAAGGGACATCATGGATAGTGGAGTCTATACTCTTTTTCCCTTAACAAAGTTTTATCCCAAGAGGTTTTCTTTGTTGAGGTTTTTAATGAGGTAGATGACACTAGTCCACCCTTGATCTTTGGTCCCCATGGTGTCCCACCGATCAAGCGTGCGGGGGAGTATTAGAATGTACCAAGGAGGAGAGAGGAGAGGCCGGTAAGGCCGAGCCTTGGAAGAAGAGAAGAAAGGCCGGAAAGGCCATGTAAAGGCCGGTAAGGCCATGTCCGTGTCCGTGAGCGACCATGTACCGTGTCCGGTACCATGTACCGTGTCCGTGAACGGACCCATGTCCGGTGAGCGGCCAGTTAGGCCGTGAACACATTGAAGAGAAGGCCCGTCCGTACAGGCCCGTCCGTACAGGCCCGTCCGTACAGGCCCGTCCGTACGATGAAGAGAAGGCCCGTCCGTACGGTCGTGCTCTTAGGGCTGCTCTCGGTCCATGTGATGGAAAGGCCGAAGTTTGAGTGGCTTAGGAGAAGGAAAACGAGGCCTTACAAGAGAGAGAGGCCCATCTCACAAGGAAAAGGAAGGAAGAAGGAAAAGGAAGGAAGGGAGATTCACGTGTGCTTTTGGTTAGGTGAAGGAAGAGAGAAGTCGCTCTCTTCTTCCTCTACTCGAGACAAACGGCTACAAGTCACTTTCATACCTTCCCCTTCTCTCTTTGTGTCTAACGGTCATATGACCTTGTTTTTCCTATATTAAGATGTAATCTCTCATATGTAAAACACATCACAATATTATTCAATAGAAGAGAAACCGATTTCCTCTCTATACTTGTGTTCTTGTTTCATATTAACAATGTAGAGAGTTTAGGATTAGCGGTTAGGGGCTGCCCTTAAGGCAGCCTATTCTCTTCTCAAATCCACCTAAACTCTTCTTATTTACTGCTTTACTTAGCCTAGATTACTGATTCTTAATCCTCCTTCTCCTAAGTACACAAACTCTAAGTGTTGTGATACTAGAAGAGGATAAGTCTCAAACTAGTGCTTCTCCTAGTTAGGATCCGCTTACTCTCTAGTATTTGGGTTCTATCTAGCTTGTTTATGGGGAGTTCATCACAAGTTGATGTTCTCTCCTCCCCCTTGAGAATGAGTTAGTTTGTTGTGGGTAAAGGGGGATTCATTCACCAAGTGTTTGTCTACCCTCTCTTGTGAGCTTTGTCTCATAAATCCCAACATGAGGTAGATGTGGAGAGTTTAAAAGCCACTTGTACCCATTTTGTCCCAAAACAGGCTAACAGCAAGAAAACATTGCTTAGTAGCTGTAAACAGCTATGTTTGTGTTTATGGGGTTAAAATGTGTCTTAATCCAATGCAACTAACTAATTATAAGAGTTTAAGATAGATGTGGAGAGTTTATAAACCACTTATACCCTTTTTGTCCCAAAATAGGCTAAAACCCAGAAAACATTGCTTAGAAGCTGTAAACAGCTATGTTAGTGTTTCTGGGGTTAAAATGTGTCTTAATCCAATGCAACTATCTAATTATAAGAGTTTGAGATAGATGTGGAGAGTTTAAAAGCCACTTATACCCATTTTGCACCAAAACAGGCTAAAACCAAGAAAACATTGCTTAGAAGCTGTAAACAGCTATGTTAGTGTTTTTGGGGTTAAAATGTGTCTTAATCCAATGCAACTATCTAATTATAAGAGTTTGAGGTAGATGTGGAGAGTTTAAAAGCCACTTGTACCCATTTTGTCCCAAAACAGGCTAACAGCAAGAAAACATTGCTTAGTAGCTGTAAACAGCTATGTTTGTGTTTATGGGGTTAAATTGTGTCTTAATCCAATGCAACTAACTAAGTATAAGAGTTTGAGATAGATTTGGAGAGTTTAAAAGCCACTTATACCCATTTTGTCCCAAAACAGGCTAAAACCAAGAAAACATTGCTTAGAAGCTGTAAACAGCTATGTTAGTGTTTATGGGGTTAAAATGTGTCTTAATCCAATGCAACTAACTAATTATAAGAGTTTAAGATAGATGTGAAGAGCTTAAAAGCCACTTATACCCTTTTTGTCCCAAAATAGGCTAAAACCAAGAAAACATTGCTTAGAAGCTGTAAACAGCTATGTTAGTGTTTATGGGGTTAAAATGTGTCTTAATCCAATGCAACTAACTAATTATAAGAGTTTGAGATAGATGTGGAGAGTTTAGAAGCCACTTATACCCATTTTGTCCCAAAACAGGCTAACAGCAAGAAAACATTGCTTAGAAGCTGTAAACAGCTATGTTAGTGTTTCTGGGGTTAAAATGTGTCTTAATCCAATGCAACTAACTAAGTAAAAGAGTTTGAGATAGATGTGGAGAGTTTAAAAGCCACTTATACCCATTTTGTCCTAAAACAGGCTAAAACCAAGAAAACATTGCTTAGAAGCTGTAAACAGTTATGTTAGTGTTTATGGGGTTAAAATGTGTCTTAATCCAACGCAACTAACTAATTATAAGAGTTGGAGATGAATGTGGAGCGTTTTAAAAGCCACTTATACCCATTTTATCCCAAAACAGGCTAACAGCAAGAAAACATTGCTTAGTAGCTGTAAATAGCTATGTTAGTTTTTATGGGGTTAAAATGTGTCTTAATCCAATGCAACTAACTAATTATAAGAGTTTGAGATAGATGTGGAGAGGATAAAAGCCACTTATACCCATTTTGTCCCAAAACAGGCTAACACCAAGAAAACATTGCTTAGAAGCTGTAAACAGCTATGTTAGTGTTTATGGGGTTAAAATGTGTCTTAATCCAATGCAACTAACTAATTATAAGAGTTTGAGATAGATGTGGAGAGTTTAAAAGCCACTTATACCCATTTTGTCCCAAAACAGGCTAAAACCAAGAAAACATTGCTAAGAAGCTGTAAACAGCTATGTTAGTGTTTATGGGGTTAAAATGTGTCTTAATCCATTGCAACAAACTAATTATAAGAGTTTGAGATAGATGTCGAGAGTTTAAAAGCCACTTATTCCCATTTTGTCCCAATAGAGGCTAAAACCAAGAAAACATTGCTTAGTAGCTGTAAACAGCTATGTTAGTGTTTATGGGGTTAAAATGTGTATTAATCCAATGCAACTAACTAAGTATAATACTTTGAGATAGATGTGGAGAGTTGATAAGCCACTTATATCCATTTTGTCCCAAAACAGGCTAAAACAAAGAAAACATTGCTTAGAAGCTGTAAATAGCTATGTTAGTGTTTATGGGGTTAAAATGTGTCTTAATCTAATGCAACTAACTAAGTATCAGAGTTTGAGATGAATATGGAGAGTTTAAAAGCCACTTATACCCATTTTGTCCCAAAACAGGCTCAAACCAAGAAAACATTGCTTAGAAGCTGTAAACAGCTATGTTAGTGTTTCTGGGGTTAAAATGTGTCTTAATCCAATGCAACTAACTAATTATAAGAGTTTGAGATAGATGTGGAGAGTTTAAAAGCCACTTATTCCCTTTTTGTCCCAAAACAGGCTAAAACCAAGAAAACATTGCTTAGAAGCTGTAAACAGCTATGTTAGTGTTTATGGGGTTAAAATGTGTCTTAATACAATGCAACTAACTAATTATAAGAGTTTGAGATAGATGAGGAGAGTTTAAAAGCCACTTATACCCATTTTGTCCCAAAACAGGCTAAAACCAAGAAAACATTGCTTAGAAGCTTTAAACAGCTATGTTAGTGTTTATGGGGTTAAAATGTGTCTTAATCCAATGCAACTAACTAATGTTAAGAGTTTAAGATAGATGTGGAGAGTTTAAAAGCCACTTATACCCTTTTTGTCTCAAAATAGGCTAAAACCAAGAAAACATTGCTTAGAAGCTGTAAACAGCTATGTTAGTGTTTATGGGGTTAAAATGTGTCTTAATCCAATGCAACTAACTAATTATAAGAGTTTGAGATAGATGTGGAGAGTTTAAAAGCCACTTATACCCATTTTGTCCCAAAACAGGCTAAAACCAAGAAATCATTGCTTAGAAGCTGTAAAGAGCTATGTTAGTGTTTACGGGGTTAAAATGTGTCTTAATCCAATGCAACTAACTAATTATAAGAGTTTGAGATAGATGTGGAGAGTTTAAAAGCCACTTATACCCATTTTGTCCCAAAACAGGCTAAAACCAAGAAAACATTGCTTAGAAGCTGTAAACAGCTATGTTAGTGTTTCTGGGGTTAAAATGTGTCTTAATCAAATGCAACTAACTAATTATAAGAGTTTGAGATAGATGTGGAGAGTTTAAAAGCCACTTATACACATTTTGTCCCAAAACAGGCTAACACCAAGAAAACATTGCTTTGTAGCTGTAAACAGCTATGTTAGTGTTTATGGGGATAAAATGTGTCTTAATCTAATGCAACTAACTAAGTATAAGAGTTTGAGATGAATGTGGAGAGTTTAAAAACCACTTATACCCATTTTATCCGAAAACAGGCTAACACAAAGAAAACATTGCTTAGAAGCTGTAAACAGCTATGTTAGTGTTTATGGGGTTAAAATGTGTCTTAATCCAATGCAACTAACTAATTATAAGAGTTTAAGATAGATGTGGAGAGTTTAAAAGCCACTTATACCCTTTTTGTCCCAAAACAGGCTAACACCAAGAAAACATTGCTTTGTAGCTGTAAACAGCTATGTTAGTGTTTATGGGGATAAAATGTGTCTTAATCTAATGCAACTAACTAAGTATAAGAGTTTGAGATGAATGTGGAGAGTTTAAAAGCCACTTATACCCTTTTTGTCCCAAAATAGGCTAAAACCCAGAAAACATTGCTTAGAAGCTGTAAACAGCTATGTTAGTGTTTCTGGGGTTAAAATGTGTCCTAATCCAATGCAACTATCTAATTATAAGAGTTTGAGATAGATGTGGAGAGTTTAAAAGCCACTTATATCCATTTTGTCCCAAAACAAGCTAACAGCAAGAAAACATTGCTTAGTAGCTGTAAATAGCTATGTTTGTGTTTATGGGGTTAAAATGTGTCTTTATCCAATGCAACTAACTAAGTATAAGAGTTTGAGATAGATGTGGAGAGTTTAAAAGCCACTTATACCCATTTTGCACCAAAACAGGCTAAAACCAAGAAAACATTGCTTAGAAGCTGTAAACAGCTATGTTAGTGTTTTTGGGGTTAAAATGTGTCTTAATCCAATGCAACTATCTAATTATAAGAGTTTGAGGTAGATGTGGAGAGTTTAAAAGCCACTTGTACCCATTTTGTCCCAAAACAGGCTAACAGCAAGAAAACATTGCTTAGTAGCTGTAAACAGCTATGTTTGTGTTTATGGGGTTAAAATGTGTCTTAATCCAATGCAACTAACTAAGTATAAGAGTTTGAGATAGATGTGGAGAGTTTAAAAGCCACTTATACCCATTTTGTCCCAAAACAGGCTAAAACCAAGAAAACATTGCTTAGAAGCTGTAAACAGCTATGTTAGTGTTTATGGGGTTAAAATGTGTCTTAATCCAATGCAACTAACTAATTATAAGAGTTTAAGATAGATGTGAAGAGTTTAAAAGCCACTTATACCCTTTTTGTCCCAAAATAGGCTAAAACCAAGAAAACATTGCTTAGAAGCTGTAAACAGCTATGTTATTGACCATGTTACTTAAGACTTGGAGGTTGTCCGTACGGACGTCCGTACGATCGTCCTAATGGCCACCCTTAAGGTTGAGGCCTATTGAGAGAAATGAGAAGGCTTGGGGTTGGAAACAATACCAAGCCCATTAGAAGGATCTCGAAGAAGAATGTGACCGTTGGAGGATAAGAGTCACGAGATAGCTTCCCTTAGGGAGACAAGGTCACGTCGCTTTCTATCTTGGGATCGCTCCCTTCTCTCTCTTCATGTCTCTATCTACAAGTTGTCGAGTTGGTGGGATTGTTAACCTAGTTTTCATTCTATTTAAGGCCTTTGGCCGACATTGTAAAAGCTATTCTAATACAAGCTCTCATTTTATCTCACATTCTCTCTAATTTGCTTCCGCATACTCAATTTAAACCAACATGGTATCAGAGCAAGTTTATTGATCCATGGTTCTATAAACTTTCTCCTCTTCTTTTTCTTGTTCTTATTTGATTCTACTTTGCATTCTCTACTCGTATACTACTCCTTTACTCTATTCTTCATTCTACTCACTCATTCGCGCTTCATTCTATCCGCTACTCTATCGTTTTTCTCGTTACTCTACCTAACAATGGACAACAACAAGCCTATTGTTACCCCGGTGGTGCTCAAAGGAGCAAACTACCTGTTGTGGAAAAGAACCACAAAGACCGCTCTCAGTGGCCGAGGACTTTGGATCCATGTAGAAACGGACCAACTCCCCAAGAAAGCCACTAAGGAGGACGGTAAAGAAGGAACGGAAGAAGACAAGGAGGCTGATCTCGAGAAGGAAGTCAAGTGGTTCCAAGAAGATCAGACCGTGCTTGCCATTCTCCAAAACTCGCTAGACGCACCGATTCTTGAAGCCTACTCGTACTGCGAGACGGCCAAAGAACTATGGGAGACGCTAGCGAATGTGTATGGGAACGTGACCAACTTGACTCGGGTATTTGAGGTCAAGAAGGCTATCAACGGTCTCCATCAAGAAGACTTGGAGTTTACCAAGCATTTTGGGAAGTTCCGGTCATTGTGGGCCGAGTTGGAGATGCTCCGGCCAAGTACTATCGATCCGGCCATCCTCAATGAACGAAAGGAGCAAGACAAGGTGTTTGGTCTCCTGCTCACTCTCAATCCGGCGTTCAATGACCTGATTAAGCACATCCTCCGTGGAGACAAGCTACCTACTCTTGAAGACGTGTGTTCTCAAGTGCAAAAGGAGCAAGGTTCACTTGGTCTCTTTTGTGGAAAGGACGACTTGGCTACCGCGAACAAAGGAGTCTACAAGCAAGATGACCGGAAAACAATGGTGTGCGACCATTGCAAGAAGAAGGGACACATGAAGGACAAGTGCTGGATCCTTCACCCTCATCTCAAACCGGCTAAGTTCAAGGCGCATATCTCGCAAGAAGGACCAAGCGGCCAAGGTTCCGGTGCAGCAAACCAAGGCAACGCGGCGGCTACGGCCATGGCGGCTTCTCTTGGAGATCTTGTGAGGAAATCAGACCTGGAGGCCCTCATCAAGTCCATCGCAGCCCTAAAGGAATCTGGTATCACTTTCTTTGCTTCACAACCTAGTAAAACGCTTGTTGTAGACTCGGGTGCTTCTCATCACATGATAAGTAACCCGAGCCTTATACACAACATAAAGCCGACTGTGGGAAATGTGATTATTGCAAATGGGGATAGGATACCAGTTAAAGGTGTAGGAGATTTAAAGTTGTTTGATAAGAACTCAAAGGCCTTCTTTATGCCTACTTTTACTTCTAACCTATTATCGGTTAAGAGAGCTACAACCGATTTGAATTGTTATACCATATTTGGTCCTAACAGTGTGCATTTTCAGGATATTGAGACTGGCAAGATTCTTGGAGGTGGAGATGCTAAGGGAGATCTCTATGTCCTAGAGAAAAACTCATCAAGTTCACCTAATATGTTTTCTTTTAAATCGGACCTTAGTAGTATTTCAAGTGAAGTGTGGCATGCTAGACTAGGCCACCCTCACTCTAGAGCTTTTCAATTAATGTTGCCTAAATTTTCTTTTGATAATTCAAGTTGTGAACCTTGTATTCTTGGCAAACATTGCAAATCGGTTTTCCCTAAATCTACTACCATTTATGAACATTGTTTTGACTTAGTACATTCTGATGTTTGGACCTCACCATGCCTATCTAGAGAAAATAACAAGTATTTTGTGACTTTTATTGATGAAAAATCAAAATATACTTGGCTCACATTGTTACCATCTAAAGATAGGGTTTATGATGCATTTGTTAATTTTCAGAATTATGTTACTAATCATTTCAATGCAAAAATAAAGGTACTAAGATCAGATAATGGGGGAGAGTACATCAGTCATAGACTCAAAGATCATTTGTCCAAACACGGCATTCTACAACAAACGAGTTGTCCATATACGCCCCAACAGAATGGCGTGGCCGAGAGGAAGAACCGGCACCTTATGGAAGTGGCGAGGTCGATGATGTTCCAAACCAATGTCACCAAACGATTCTGGGGAGATGCTGTCATGACGGCTTGCTACTTGATTAATAGGACTCCTACCAAAGTTCTACAAGACAAATCTCCATATGAGGTACTCAATCAATTTAAACCATCTTTGGATCACTTACGCGTTTTCGGGTGTGTATGCTTTGTTTTGGTTCCAGGGGAACAAAGGACTAAGCTCGACGCCAAAAGCACCAAATGTATGTTCATTGGCTACTCGACAAGTCAGAAAGGCTATAAGTGCTATGATCCAGCTGCTGGCCGCCTACATATCTCTCGAGAAGTGCGGTTCCTTGAACACCAAGGATACTATGCGACAAAGGATTGGGACAGTCTCAAGGATCTCTCTCGGTCCAACTCTGATCGTTCGGCCAACCTACGGTTCCTCCTCGATCACCTCGGCATTACCACTCCATCAAGCCCGTCGAGCCATGCTCAGCCTACTCCGACCTCACATGAACCGGATGTACCCGCTATCTCACCCGTAGAAGAAGAAGTTCAAGAAAATGCCTCCGTGCCGCTTGTTCCTCCTCCGGCTGAACCATGTGCCGAGCCTACTCATGAGGACAATGATCATCTCGTGACCTTAACCGATGCTCTTCCACGGGAATCTATGGTTGCTCTTCCCCGGCGAAGTCAACGTCTAAAGTTTCATCCTTCGACATGGAAAGATAAGCGGGTCTACTACAACAATCAGGCCGTGGCCCATCCTATCCAAGCGGTGTGTTCACTTGACCTGGTTCCTCAGGAACACGCTGCCTTCCTCACCAAGATTGATGCTCAATTCGTTCCTCAAACCTATGATGAAGCCAAAGAGCACAAAGAGTGGTTAGCGGCGGTTGATGATGAGACCGATGCTATGATCCGGAACCACACTTGGGACGAAGCGGATCTTCCCAAGGGAAAGAAGGTGGTCAGCTCAAAATGGGTCTTCACAATTAAGTACCTGAGCAATGGCGACGTGGAGCGCTATAAGGCTCGCCTTGTGGCTCGCGGTTTCACACAAACATACGGTACCGACTATACGGACACGTTTGCCCCGGTCGCCAAGCTGCACACCGTTCGTGTCGTTCTCTCCTTGGCTACAAACCTCTCGTGGGACCTTTGGCAGATGGACGTCAAGAATGCCTTCCTTCAGGGGGAGCTTGAAGAAGAAGTGTATATGCACCCACCTCCGGGCTTAGACCATCTTGTGGCTCCGGGCAAAGTTCTCCGCCTTCGCAAGGCCATCTACGGCCTCAAACAATCCCCTCGGGCGTGGTACCACAAACTCAGCTCGACACTTCGCACCAATGGTTTTCGACGCTCGGAAGCCGACCACACATTGTTCACTCTACGGACTGCCGGCGGTCGCGTCGTGGTGCTCGTCTATGTCGATGATATAATCATCACTGGCGATGACAAGGAAGGTATTTCCACTACCAAGACTCTCCTTCACTCAGCCTTTGACATCAAGGACCTCGGCGAACTGAAATATTTTCTTGGGATTGAAATCTCTCGATCGCCGGAAGGACTTTTTCTCTCCCAACGGAAGTACACGCTGGACTTGCTCAAGGAAACTGGTAAGCTGGGGGCTAAACCGGTCTCTACGCCACTAGAAGAAGGCTACCAGGTCAAGCGAAAGGGGGAGATGAAGACGTTACCGAACAAGTTGGCTGAGCCATATGAGGACGTGGGCAGATATAGGCGGCTGTTTGGGAAGCTGATTTACCTCACCATCACACGGCCGGATCTGTGCTATGCTGTGAACCAAGTAAGCCAGCACATGAAAGCACCAACAAACTTCGATTGGAACACTGTTGAGAGGATCCTATGCTATCTAAAGGGAAGCCCTGGCCGCGGCATTTGGATGGGAAAGAACAACAATACCGAGCTTGTTGGCTATTGCGACGCGGATTATGCGGGCGACACAACCGATAGAAGGTCTACAACAGGATACTGTACGTTTGTTGGTGGGAACCTAGTCACTTGGAAGTCGAAGAAACAGAAGGTGGTGTCTCAATCAAGTGCCGAGTCAGAATATAGGGCCATGAAGAAGCTCACAAACGAGCTAACTTGGCTCAAAGGTCTTCTCAAGGACCTTGGAGTGGAGATAGATGAACCCATCACTATGCACTGTGACAACAAGGCTGCAATACATATAGCAACCAACTCTGTTTTCCATGAGAGGACCAAGCATATCGAAGTAGACTGCCACACAGTGCGAGAGAAGATTGAAGAAGGGGTTGTCTTACCGTGTCACACGCCGAGCAAGGACCAACTGGCCGATATTTTCACAAAAGCCACTAGTCCACAGATTTGCGAGTATATCTCTAGCAAACTTGGACTAGTCGATCCTACACATCCATGAGAAGACTCCTCTAACCCGTGGAGAGCACACTCTTTTCCTTGATATGGTTTTGTCCCATGTGGTTTTCCATATTAAGGTTTTTAACGAGGTGGTCTTGTGCGGGTTCCAAGCTTAGCCGTTTCACTTGGCTAAGCTTGAGGGGGAGTATTGACCATGTTACTTAAGACTTGGAGGTTGTCCGTACGGACGTCCGTACGATCGTCCTAATGGCCACCCTTAAGGTTGAGGCCTATTGAGAGAAATGAGAAGGCTTGGGGTTGGAAACAATACCAAGCCCATTAGAAGGATCTCGAAGAAGAATGTGACCGTTGGAGGATAAGAGTCACGAGATAGCTTCCCTTAGGGAGACAAGGTCACGTCGCTTTCTATCTTGGGATCGCTCCCTTCTCTCTCTTCATGTCTCTATCTACAAGTTGTCGATTTGGTGGGATTGTTAACCTAGTTTTCATTCTATTTAAGGCCTTTGGCCGACATTGTAAAAGCTATTCTAATACAAGCTCTCATTTTATCTCACATTCTCTCTAATTTGCTTCCGCATACTCAATTTAAACCAACATGAGATAGATGTGGAGAGTTTATAAGCCACTTATATCCATTTTGTCCCAAAACAGGCTAAAACCAAGAAAACTTTGCTTAGAAGCTGTAAACAGCTATGTTAGTGTTTCTGGGGTTAAAATGTGTCTTAATCCATTGAAACTAACTAATTATAAGAGTTTGAGATAGATGTGGAGAGTTTAAAAGCCACTTATACCCATTTTGTCCCAAAAAAGGCTAACAGCAAGAAAACATTGCTTAGAAGCTGTAAACAGCTATGTTAGTGTTTCTGGGGTTAAAATGTGTCTTAATCCAATGCAACTAACTAATTATAAGAGTTTGAGATAGATGTGGAGAGTTTAAAAGCCACTTATACCCATTTTGTCCCAAAACAAACTAACAGCAAGAAAAAATTGCTTAGTAGCTGTAAACAGCTATGTTTGTGTTTATGGGGTTAAAATGTGTCTTAATCCAATGCAACTAACTAAGTATAAGAGTTTGAGATAGATGTGGAGAGTTTAAAAGCCACTTATACCCATTTTGTCCCAAAACAGGCTAAAACCAAGAAAACATTGCTTAGAAGCTATAAACAGTTATGTTAGTGTTTATGGGGTTAAAATGTGTCTTAATCCAATGCAACTAACTAATTATAAGAGTTTGAGATGAATGTGGAGAGTTTTAAAAGCCACTTATACCCATTTTATCCCAAAACAGGCTAACACCAAGAAAACATTGCTTAGAAGCTGTAAACAGCTATGTTAGTTTTTATGGGGTTAAAATGTGTCTTAATCCAATGCAACTAACTAATTATAAGAGTTTGAGATAGATGTGGAGAGTTTAAAAGCCACTTATACCCATTTTGTCCCAAAACAGGCTAAAACCAAGAAAACATTGCTTAGAAGCTGTAAACAGCTATGTTAGTGTTTCTGGGGTTAAAATGTGTCTTAATCCAATGCAACTAACTAATTATAAGAGTTTGAGATAGATGTGGAGAGTTTAAAAGCCACTTATACCCATTTTTTCCCAAAACAAACTAACAGCAAGAAAAAATTGCTTAGTAGCTGTAAACAGCTATGTTTGTGTTTATGGGGTTAAAATGTGTCTTAATCCAATGCAACTAACTAAGTATAAGAGTTTGAGATAGATGTGGAGAGTTTAAAAGCCACTTATACCCATTTTGTCCTAAAACAGGCTAAAACCAAGAAAACATTGCTTAGAAGCTGTAAACAGTTATGTTAGTGTTTATGGGGTTAAAATGTGTCTTAATCCAATGCAACTAACTAATTATAAGAGTTTGAGATGAATGTGGAGAGTTTTAAAAGCCACTTATACCCATTTTATCCCAAAACAGGCTAACAGCAAGAAAACATTGCTTAGTAGCTGTAAATAGCTATGTTAGTTTTTATGGGGTTAAAATGTGTCTTAATCCAATGCAACTAACTAATTATAAGAGTTTGAGATAGATTTGGAGAGTTTAAAAGCCACTTATACCCATTTTGTCCCAAAACAGGCTAAAACCAAGAAATCATTGCTTAGAAGCTGTAAAGAGCTATGTTAGTGTTTATGGGGTTAAAATGTGTCTTAATCCAATGCAACTAACTAATTATAAGAGTTTGAGATAGATGTGGAGAGTTTAAAAGCCACTTGTACCCATTTTGTCCCAAAACAGGCTAACAGCAAGAAAACATTGCTTAGTAGCTGTAAACAGCTATGTTTGTGTTTATGGGGTTAAAATGTGTCTTAATCCAATGCAACTAACTAAGTATAAGAGTTTGAGATAGATGTGGAGAGTTTAAAAGCCACTTATACCCATTTTGTCCCAAAACAGGCTAAAACCAAGAAAACATTGCTTAGAAGCTGTAAACAGCTATGTTAGTGTTTATGGGGTTAAAATGTGTCCTAATCCAATGCAACTAACTAATTATAAGAGTTTAAAATAGATGTGAAGAGTTTAAAAGCCACTTATACCCTTTTTGTCCCAAAATAGGCTAAAACCAAGAAAACATTGCTTAGAAGCTGTAAAGAGCTATGTTAGTGTTTATGGGGTTAAAATGTGTCTTAATCCAATGCAACTAACTAATTATAAGAGTTTGAGATAGATGTGGAGAGTTTAAAAGCCACTTGTACCCATTTTGTCCCAAAACAGGCTAACAGCAAGAAAACATTGCTTAGTAGCTGTAAACAGCTATGTTTGTGTTTATGGGGTTAAAATGTGTCTTAATCCAATGCAACTAACTAAGTATAAGAGTTTGAGATAGATGTGGAGAGTTTAAAAGCCACTTATACCCATTTTGTCCTAAAACAGGCTAAAACCAAGAAAACATTGCTTAGAAGCTGTAAACAGTTATGTTAGTGTTTATGGGGTTAAAATGTGTCTTAATCCAATGCAACTAACTAATTATAAGAGTTTGAGATGAATGTGGAGAGTTTAAAAGCCACTTATACCCTTTTTGTCCCAAAATAGGCTAAAACCAAGAAAACATTGCTTAGAAGCTGTAAACAGCTATGTTAGTGTTTATGGGGTTAAAATGTGTCTTAATCCAATGCAACTAACTAATTATAAGAGTTTGAGATAGATGTGGAGAGTTTAAAAGCCACTTATACCCATTTTGTCCCAAAACAGGCTAAAACCAAGAAAACATTGCTTAGAAGCTGTAAACAGCTATGTTAGTGTTTCTGGGGTTAAAATGTGTCTTAATCCAATGCAACTAACTAATTATAAGAGTTTGAGATAGATGTGGAGAGTTTAAAAGCCACTTATACCCATTTTTTCCCAAAACAAACTAACAGCAAGAAAAAATTGCTTAGTAGCTGTAAACAGCTATGTTTGTGTTTATGGGGTTAAAATGTGTCTTAATCCAATGCAACTAACTAAGTATAAGAGTTTGAGATAGATGTGGAGAGTTTAAAAGCCACTTATACCCATTTTGTCCTAAAACAGGCTAAAACCAAGAAAACATTGCTTAGAAGCTGTAAACAGTTATGTTAGTGTTTATGGGGTTAAAATGTGTCTTAATCCAATGCAACTAACTAATTATAAGAGTTTGAGATGAATGTGGAGAGTTTTAAAAGCCACTTATACCCATTTTATCCCAAAACAGGCTAACAGCAAGAAAACATTGCTTAGTAGCTGTAAATAGCTATGTTAGTTTTTATGGGGTTAAAATGTGTCTTAATCCAATGCAACTAACTAATTATAAGAGTTTGAGATAGATTTGGAGAGTTTAAAAGCCACTTATACCCATTTTGTCCCAAAACAGGCTAAAACCAAGAAATCATTGCTTAGAAGCTGTAAAGAGCTATGTTAGTGTTTATGGGGTTAAAATGTGTCTTAATCAAATGCAACTAACTAATTATAAGAGTTTGAGATAGATGTGGAGAGTTTAAAAGCCACTTGTACCCATTTTGTCCCAAAACAGGCTAATAGCAAGAAAACATTGCTTAGTAGCTGTAAACAGCTATGTTTGTGTTTATGGGGTTAAAATGTGTCTTAATCCAATGCAACTAACTAAGTATAAGAGTTTGAGATAGATGTGGAGAGTTTAAAAGCCACTTATACCCATTTTGTCCCAAAACAGGCTAAAACCAAGAAAACATTGCTTAGAAGCTGTAAACAGCTATGTTAGTGTTTATGGGGTTAAAATGTGTCCTAATCCAATGCAACTAACTAATTATAAGAGTTTAAAATAGATGTGAAGAGTTTAAAAGCCACTTATACCCTTTTTGTCCCAAAATAGGCTAAAACCAAGAAAACATTGCTTAGAAGCTGTAAACAGCTATGTTAGTGTTTATGGGGTTAAAATATGTCTTAATCCAATGCAACTGACTAATTATAAGAGTTTGAGATAGATGTGGAGAGTTTAAAAGCCACTTATACCAATTTTGTCCCAAAACAGGCTAAAACCAAGAAAACATTGCTTAGAAGCTGTAAACAGCTATGTTAGTGTTTCTGGGGTTAAAATGTGTCTTAATCCAATGCAACTAACTAATTATAAGAGTTTGAGATAGATGTGGAGAGTTTAAAAGCCACTTATACCCATTTTGTCCCAAAACAGGCTAAAACCAAGAAAACATTGCTTAGAAGCTGTAAACAGCTATGTTAGTGTTTCTGGGGTTAAAATGTGTCTTAATCCAATGCAACTAACTAATTATAAGAGTTTGAGATAGATGTGGAGAGTTTAAAAGCCACTTATACCCATTTTGTCCCAAAACAGGCTAAAACCAAGAAAACATTGCTTAGAAGCTGTAAACAGTTATGTTAGTGTTTATGGGGTTAAAATGTGTCTTAATCCAATGCAACTAACTAATTATAAGAGGTTGAGATGAATGTGGAGAGTTTTAAAAGCCACTTATACCCATTTTATCCCAAAACAGGCTAACAGCAAGAAAACATTGCTTAGTAGCTGTAAATAGCTATGTTAGTTTTTATGGGGTTAAAATGTGTCTTAATCCAATGCAACTAACTAATTATAAGAGTTTGAGATAGATGTGGAGAGTTTAAAAGCCACTTATACCCATTTTGTCCCAAAACAGGCTAAAACCAAGAAATCATTGCTTAGAAGCTGTAAAGAGCTATGTTAGTGTTTATGGGGTTAAAATGTGTCTTAATCCAATGCAACTAACTAATTATAAGAGTTTGAGATAGATGTGGAGAGTTTAAAAGCCACTTGTACCCATTTTGTCCCAAAACAGGCTAACAGCAAGAAAACATTGCTTAGTAGCTGTAAACAGCTATGTTTGTGTTTATGGGGTTAAAATGTGTCTTAATCCAATGCAACTAACTAAGTATAAGAGTTTGAGATAGATGTGGAGAGTTTAAAAGCCACTTATACCCATTTTGTCCTAAAACAGGCTAAAACCAAGAAAACATTGCTTAGAAGCTGTAAACAGTTATGTTAGTGTTTATGGGGTTAAAATGTGTCTTAATCCAATGCAACTAACTAATTATAAGAGTTTGAGATGAATGTGGAGAGTTTAAAAGCCACTTATACCCTTTTTGTCCCAAAATAGGCTAAAACCAAGAAAACATTGCTTAGAAGCTGTAAACAGCTATGTTAGTGTTTATGGGGTTAAAATGTGTCTTAATCCAATGCAACTAACTAATTATAAGAGTTTGAGATAGATGTGGAGAGTTTAAAAGCCACTTATACCCATTTTGTCCCAAAACAGGCTAAAACCAAGAAAACATTGCTTAGAAGCTGTAAACAGCTATGTTAGTGTTTCTGGGGTTAAAATGTGTCTTAATCCAATGCAACTAACTAATTATAAGAGTTTGAGATAGATGTGGAGAGTTTAAAAGCCACTTATACCCATTTTTTCCCAAAACAGGCTAAAACCAAGAAATCATTGCTTAGAAGCTGTAAAGAGCTATGTTAGTGTTTATGGGGTTAAAATGTGTCTTAATCCAATGCAACTAACTAATTATAAGAGTTTGAGATAGATGTGGAGAGTTTAAAAGCCACTTGTACCCATTTTGTCCCAAAACAGGCTAACAGCAAGAAAACATTGCTTAGTAGCTGTAAACAGCTATGTTTGTGTTTATGGGGTTAAAATGTGTCTTAATCCAATGCAACTAACTAAGTATAAGAGTTTGAGATAGATGTGGAGAGTTTAAAAGCCACTTATACCCATTTTGTCCTAAAACAGGCTAAAACCAAGAAAACATTGCTTAGAAGCTGTAAACAGTTATGTTAGTGTTTATGGGGTTAAAATGTGTCTTAATCCAATGCAACTAACTGTAAGACTTTGTAGAATAAAGAAGAGAATCAAGAGATTGATGAGAGATATCGGTAGACAAAGAGAATGAGGAAGAAGAAAAGATTAGGTTCTTGTTCCATAAGAATCAATAATACAAGGTGGCTATGAGCCTATTTAAGGAAACACAAACTAGGGCTACTCCCTTGACCGAGACACACAAGTGGGATAGGGACATTAGGAGAGAGACACACTACATCCCAAGGTGAAAGCGACAGCCCATCCTTACCAAACATGTGACTATTTCCTTCCCTTCTCTCTAACGGTTATAATGTGCTTCTCGATCCTTCTAGTGGGCTTCAGGCCTCCTCTCCATTCCTTATCACTAGAAGACTCGGCCATTTCACCACACTTGTACGGACAGCCCATCCTCAACACTCGTACGGACGGCCATGGCTGCCTTAGGCTTATTCTTTTGATCAATACTCCCCCTCAAGCTTAGCCTAATGAAATGGCTAAGCTTGGAACCCGTGAAGCAGCACCTCATTAAAAACCTTGACTTAGAAAACCTCATGGGACAAAACCAAGTCAAGGGAAAAAGAGTGTGCTGTCCACGGATTAGAGAAGCTTGATCATGGCCGTGTAATGTCTACAAGTCCAAGTTTGCTATAGATGTGATCACAAACCTTGGAGCTTGCAGACTTGGTGAAGATGTCAGCTAGCTGATCTTGACTCCTTGTGTGGCATGGTAACACCACTCCTTCTTCAATCTTCTCTCTCACCTTGTGGCAATCGCTTTCTATGTGCTTGGTCCTCTCATGAAAGACCGAGTTTGTGGCAATGTGGATGGCCGCTTCATTGTCGCAGTGCATGGTCATGGGCTGCTTTGTTTCGATGCCTAAGTCCTTGAGTAGACCCTTCAGCCATGTCATCTCGTTAGTGAGCTTCCTCATAGCTCTATACTCGGCCTCGGCGCTAGAGCATGAAACCACCTTTTGTTTCTTAGACCTCCATGTAACCATGTTGCCTCCAACGAACGTGCAGTACCCAGTAGTGGATCTTCTATCCAGCGTGTCGCCATTGTAATCCGCATCACAGTAGCCAACAATCTCGGTGTTGTCATTCTTGCCCATCCAAATACCTTGACCCGGACTGCCCTTGAGATAGCTTAGGATCCTCTCGACTTGACTCCATTGGTACTTGCTTGGTGCCTTCATATGTTGGCTAACCTGATTCACAGCATAACATATGTCAGGTCGTGTAATAGTAAGGTATATTAGCTTACCTACAAGCCGGCGGTAGCATGTGACGTCTACGAATGGCTCGTCCATTGGTTCCTTAGGTCGGCCTTCTTTTTCCCGTAAGCTCTCCCCCTTTCGCTTGAGCTGGTAGTCTTCATCAAGTGGCGTAGCGACCGGAGACACACCAAGCTTGCCAGTCTCCTCTAACAAGTCAAGAGTGTACTTGCGTTGTGAGAGGAAGAGTCCTTCCGGTGAGCGACAAATTTCAATACCAAGAAAGTATTTGAGTTCCCCAAGGTCCTTGATGTCAAATGCCGACTTGAGGGAGTCCTTGGTGTCCTGAATGGCCGCCTTATCATCACCAGTCACGATGATATCGTCGACGTATATGAGCACCACCACCCAACCAATAGAGGTGCGACGTGTGAAGAGAGTATGATCAGCCTCCGATCGCTTAAAACCATAAGTCTTGAGAGTAGAGCTTAGTTTGTGGTACCAAGCTCGTGGGGACTGCTTAAGGCCATAGATGGCCTTACGTAGCTTCAAGACTTTTCCGGGTGTAACCATGTCTTCAAGGCCGGGAGGAGGCGTCATGTACACCTCTTCATCAAGTTCACCTTGAAGAAAGGCGTTCTTCACATCCATCTGCCATAAGTCCCATGATAGGTTGACAGCAAGAGACAGCACAACCCGAACCGTATGGAGCTTGGCCACGGGTGCAAAGGTGTCCGTGTAGTCCGCACCATAGGTTTGGGTGAAGCCACGGGCCACTAACCGGGCTTTATGCCGTTCAATGTCACCATTGCTCAAATACTTTATGGTGAACACCCATTTGGAGCTAACTGCCCGCTTGCCTTGAGGAAGATCCGATTCGTCCCACGTATGATTCCGGATCATGGCGCCGGTTTCATCCTTGACCGCATCTAACCAAACCTGATGCTCCTTGGCTTCATCATATGTCTGCGGGATCCAATTGGCGTCAACTTGGCCAAAGAAAGCTTGGTGATCAGCAGGTAACAGCTCAAGGGAACAAACGGACTGGATGGGATGAGCGACGGCTTGACTGTTGTAATATACACGCTTGTTCTTCCAAGTGGAGGGGTCAGATCGAGGTCTGGTGCTCCGACGCAGGACTGGTGCAGGAGGTGGATCCGTCCTAGGCAACTCCGTTGACGTACCGTCCGTAAGAACCGTCTCCGCATTTTCCTCGGTAGGAGCCGCTGCCGGAGCATGTGTGTCCGGTGTAGGGCCAGGAACAGGAACACCGGCTATGGGTAGGCCAGACTCAAGGGACACACTATCTTGGGCTGAAACATTGTTATTCGTATCTCCTTGGTCAGACCCACCGTCGGTAGGAGTTTGGCGTAGCATAGGCTGCACGACACCCGTTGGTGGAGACGGGTTGCCAAGGTGATCAAGAAGGAACCTTAGACTTGAAGCTCGGTCATTAGGTGAGTGAGAGAGGTCTTTAAGGTTGTTCCAGTCCTTCTTGTCATAGTAGCCCACATTCTCTAGGAACCGGACATCTCGGGAGACATATAGACGACTTGTGGCCGGATCATAACATTTGTACCCCTTTTGTGTGGTAGAGTAGCCAATGAACATGCACTTTGTACTCTTGGCATCCAGCTTACTCCTTTGTTCTCCTGGTACTAACACAAAACAAACACAACCAAAAACGCGTAAGTGATCAAGGGATGGTTTAAATTTGTTTAGTACTTCAAATGGAGATAAGTCATGAAGAACTCGGGTTGGTGTCCGGTTGATGAGATAGCATGCAGTCATCACAGCATCACCCCAATATCGTTTGGGAACACTAGAGTGGAACATGATTGCCCGCGCCACTTCCATGAGATGCCGGTTCTTTCTCTCGGCCACACCATTTTGTTGTGGCGTGTAGGGACAACTAGTTTGATGGAGAATGCCATGCTTGGAGAGATGTTCTTTGAACTTGCAACTTGTGTATTCTCCACCATTATCAGACCTAAGTACCTTAAGTTTTGCATTAAAGTGATTAGTCACATAGTTTTGAAAGTTGACAAAGGCATCAAACACTCTATCTTTAGAAGGCAATAAGGTAATCCAAGTATATTTTGATTTTTCATCAATAAAAGTCACAAAATACTTGTTATTATCTCTAGATAGGCATGGTGAAGTCCAAACATCTGAGTGAACTAAATCAAAACAATTTTCATAAATAGTAGTTGACTTAGGAAAGATAGACTTGCAATGTTTTCCAAGAATACAAGGTTCACAAGTAGAATTATCAAAAGAAATATTGGGAAACATTAGTCCTAAAGCACGCGAATGAGGGTGGCCTAGCCTAGCATGCCACACCATATTCGAATCAACAACAAAACAAGACTTAATAGAAGATAAATTTGGATCGGTTTTCTCTAGGACATAGAGATCTCCACTCCCTTGCCCTTCTCCAAGAACCTTTCCAGTCTCAATATCCTGAAAATGAACACTGTTAGGACCAAAAATTGCATAACAATTCAAATCATTTGTGGCCCTCTTAACCGATAGAAGATTAGAGGTAAATGTAGGCATAAAGAAAGCTTTTGAGGTTTTATCAAAAAGTTTCAAGTCCCCTATCCCTTTTACTGGTATTTGATCTCCATTAGCAATAACAACATTCCCTAAAGCCGGTTTTATGTTGTCAATTAACCTAGGGTTGCTAATCATATGATGTGAAGCCCCCGAGTCAATAACAAGCGATTTACTAGGCTTAGAGGTAAAGAAAGAGATACCAGACTCCTTGAGTGAGGCAATGGAGCGGATGAGAGCCTCAAGGTCTGACTTCCTCACCACATCTCCATAGGCTGCGGTCATGGCCACCTCATCTCCCTGCTTTGATGATCCGGCTCCCTTGTCGCTAACCGCTTCCTTTGAGAAGTTGGCTTTGAACTTGGCCGGCTTGAGATGAGGATGGAGAACCCAGCATTTGTCTTTCAGGTGGCCCCGCTTCTTGCAGTGGTCGCATACCCACACCTTCCTCTCCTCTTGCTTGTACACTCCTTTGTTGGCCGTAGCAAGCTCCCCCTTACCGCTAAACAAATCAAGAGATCCTTGTTCTTTCTGAATTTGGGAGCAAATATCTTCAAAGGAGGGAAGCTTCTCTGCCCTTAGGATGTGCTTCAAGAGGTCATTGAAGGATGGGTTCAAGGTAAGGAGGAGTCCAAAGATCTTGTCTTGCTCCTTCCTTTCGTTTAGCACACTCGCCTCAAGTGTACTTGGCCGCAACATGTCAAGCTCGGACCATAGTGCACGGAACTTACCAAGATGCTTAGTGAACTCCACATCATCTTGGTTAAGGTCGTTTATGGCCTTCTTGACCTCAAAGACTCTAGTCATATTAGAGACATTACCATACACGCCTTTAAGTGTTTCCCACAGTTCCTTGGCCGTCTCGCAGTATGAGTAGGCCTCAAGGATAGGCGTGTCCAGAGAGTTTTGGAGAACAGATAGGACAACTTGGTCTTCTTGGAACCATTTGGCCTTCCTCTCGCTCTCTTCCTCCGCTTCCGCCTCGGAAGCGTCCTCTCCTTTGGGGTTTTTCTTTGGGACATAGTCGGACTCGACATGACTCCAAAGGCCACGACCTCCAAGGGCGGTTCTTGTGGTTCTTGTCCACAGCAAGTAGTTTGTCCCCTTTAGGACAATCGGTGAAACAATGGGCTTGGCGTTTTCCATGGTCGGATTTCTATGGACCGATGGGTAAAGCTTTTACCCGGAGAATAAAAGAGATGCGAGTAAGAAGAAACGGAGATAAGGAGACTAGAGTGTAGAAATGAGTAGGAGAATGAGATTAGACTGTAGAGAATCGAAGAACTTGCTCTGATACCATGTAAGACTTTGTAGAATAAAGAAGAGAATCAAGAGATTGATGAGAGATATCGGTAGACAAAGAGAATGAGGAAGAAGAAAAGATTAGGTTCTTGTTCCATAAGAATCAATAATACAAGGTGGCTATGAGCCTATTTAAGGAAACACAAACTAGGGCTACTCCCTTGACCGAGACACACAAGTGGGATAGGGACATTAGGAGAGAGACACACTACATCCCAAGGTGAAAGCGACAGCCCATCCTTACCAAACATGTGACTATTTCCTTCCCTTCTCTCTAACGGTTATAATGTGCTTCTCGATCCTTCTAGTGGGCTTCAGGCCTCCTCTCCATTCCTTATCACTAGAAGACTCGGCCATTTCACCACACTTGTACGGACAGCCCATCCTCAACACTCGTACGGACGGCCATGGCTGCCTTAGGCTTATTCTTTTGATCAATACTAACTAATTATAAGAGTTTGAGATGAATGTGGAGAGTTTAAAAGCCACTTATACCCTTTTTGTCCCAAAATAGGCTAAAACCAAGAAAACATTGCTTAGAAGCTGTAAACAGCTATGTTAGTGTTTATGGGGTTAAAATGTGTCTTAATCCAATGCAACTAACTAATTATAAGAGTTTGAGATAGATGTGGAGAGTTTAAAAGCCACTTATACCCATTTTGTCCCAAAACAGGCTAAAACCAAGAAAACATTGCTTAGAAGCTGTAAACAGCTATGTTAGTGTTTCTGGGGTTAAAATGTGTCTTAATCCAATGCAACTAACTAATTATAAGAGTTTGAGATAGATGTGGAGAGTTTAAAAGCCACTTATACCCATTTTTTCCCAAAACAAACTAACAGCAAGAAAAAATTGCTTAGTAGCTGTAAACAGCTATGTTTGTGTTTATGGGGTTAAAATGTGTCTTAATCCAATGCAACTAACTAAGTATAAGAGTTTGAGATAGATGTGGAGAGTTTAAAAGCCACTTATACCCATTTTGTCCCAAAACAGGCTAAAACCAAGAAATCATTGCTTAGAAGCTGTAAAGAGCTATGTTAGTGTTTATGGGGTTAAAATGTGTCTTAATCCAATGCAACTAACTAATTATAAGAGTTTGAGATAGATGTGGAGAGTTTTAAAAGCCACTTGTACCCATTTTGTCCCAAAACAGGCTAACAGCAAGAAAACATTGCTTAGTAGCTGTAAACAGCTATGTTTGTGTTTATGGGGTTAAAATGTGTCTTAATCCAATGCAACTAACTAAGTATAAGAGTTTGAGATAGATGTGGAGAGTTTAAAAGCCACTTATACCCATTTTGTCCCAAAACAGGCTAAAACCAAGAAAACATTGCTTAGAAGCTGTAAACAGCTATGTTAGTGTTTATGGGGTTAAAATGTGTCTTAATCCAATGCAACTAACTAATTATAAGAGTTTAAAATAGATGTGGAGAGTTTAAAAGCCACTTATACCCATTTTTTCCCAAAACAGGCTAAAACCAAGAAAACATTGCTTAGAAGCTGTAAAGAGCTATGTTAGTGTTTATGGGGTTAAAATGTGTCTTAATCCAATGCAACTAACTAATTATAAGAGTTTGAGATAGATGTGGAGAGTTTAAAAGCCACTTGTACCCATTTTGTCCCAAAACAGGCTAACAGCAAGAAAACATTGCTTAGTAGCTGTAAACAGCTATGTTTGTGTTTATGGGGTTAAAATGTGTCTTAATCCAATGCAACTAACTAAGTATAAGAGTTTGAGATAGATGTGGAGAGTTTAAAAGCCACTTATACCCATTTTGTCCTAAAACAGGCTAAAACCAAGAAAACATTGCTTAGAAGCTGTAAACAGTTATGTTAGTGTTTATGGGGTTAAAATGTGTCTTAATCCAATGCAACTAACTAATTATAAGAGTTTGAGATGAATGTGGAGAGTTTAAAAGCCACTTATACCCTTTTTGTCCCAAAATAGGCTAAAACCAAGAAAACATTGCTTAGAAGCTGTAAACAGCTATGTTAGTGTTTATGGGGTTAAAATGTGTCTTAATCCAATGCAACTAACTAATTATAAGAGTTTGAGATAGATGTGGAGAGTTTAAAAGCCACTTATACCCATTTTGTCCCAAAACAGGCTAAAACCAAGAAAACATTGCTTAGAAGCTGTAAACAGCTATGTTAGTGTTTCTGGGGTTAAAATGTGTCTTAATCCAATGCAACTAACTAATTATAAGAGTTTGAGATAGATGTGGAGAGTTTAAAAGCCACTTATACCCATTTTTTCCCAAAACAAACTAACAGCAAGAAAAAATTGCTTAGTAGCTGTAAACAGCTATGTTTGTGTTTATGGGGTTAAAATGTGTCTTAATCCAATGCAACTAACTAAGTATAAGAGTTTGAGATAGATGTGGAGAGTTTAAAAGCCACTTATACCCATTTTGTCCTAAAACAGGCTAAAACCAAGAAAACATTGCTTAGAAGCTGTAAACAGTTATGTTAGTGTTTATGGGGTTAAAATGTGTCTTAATCCAATGCAACTAACTAATTATAAGAGTTTGAGATGAATGTGGAGAGTTTTAAAAGCCACTTATACCCATTTTATCCCAAAACAGGCTAACAGCAAGAAAACATTGCTTAGTAGCTGTAAATAGCTATGTTAGTTTTTATGGGGTTAAAATGTGTCTTAATCCAATGCAACTAACTAATTATAAGAGTTTGAGATAGATTTGGAGAGTTTAAAAGCCACTTATACCCATTTTGTCCCAAAACAGGCTAAAACCAAGAAATCATTGCTTAGAAGCTGTAAAGAGCTATGTTAGTGTTTATGGGGTTAAAATGTGTCTTAATCCAATGCAACTAACTAATTATAAGAGTTTGAGATAGATGTGGAGAGTTTAAAAGCCACTTGTACCCATTTTGTCCCAAAACAGGCTAACAGCAAGAAAACATTGCTTAGTAGCTGTAAACAGCTATGTTTGTGTTTATGGGGTTAAAATGTGTCTTAATCCAATGCAACTAACTAAGTATAAGAGTTTGAGATAGATGTGGAGAGTTTAAAAGCCACTTATACCCATTTTGTCCCAAAACAGGCTAAAACCAAGAAAACATTGCTTAGAAGCTGTAAACAGCTATGTTAGTGTTTATGGGGTTAAAATGTGTCCTAATCCAATGCAACTAACTAATTATAAGAGTTTAAAATAGATGTGAAGAGTTTAAAAGCCACTTATACCCTTTTTGTCCCAAAATAGGCTAAAACCAAGAAAACATTGCTTAGAAGCTGTAAAGAGCTATGTTAGTGTTTATGGGGTTAAAATGTGTCTTAATCCAATGCAACTAACTAATTATAAGAGTTTGAGATAGATGTGGAGAGTTTAAAAGCCACTTGTACCCATTTTGTCCCAAAACAGGCTAACAGCAAGAAAACATTGCTTAGTAGCTGTAAACAGCTATGTTTGTGTTTATGGGGTTAAAATGTGTCTTAATCCAATGCAACTAACTAAGTATAAGAGTTTGAGATAGATGTGGAGAGTTTAAAAGCCACTTGTACCCATTTTGTCCTAAAACAGGCTAAAACCAAGAAAACATTGCTTAGAAGCTGTAAACAGTTATGTTAGTGTTTATGGGGTTAAAATGTGTCTTAATCCAATGCAACTAACTAATTATAAGAGTTTGAGATGAATGTGGAGAGTTTAAAAGCCACTTATACCCTTTTTGTCCCAAAATAGGCTAAAACCAAGAAAACATTGCTTAGAAGCTGTAAACAGCTATGTTAGTGTTTATGGGGTTAAAATGTGTCTTAATCCAATGCAACTAACTAATTATAAGAGTTTGAGATAGATGTGGAGAGTTTAAAAGCCACTTATACCCATTTTGTCCCAAAACAGGCTAAAACCAAGAAAACATTGCTTAGAAGCTGTAAACAGCTATGTTAGTGTTTCTGGGGTTAAAATGTGTCTTAATCTAATGCAACTAACTAATTATAAGAGTTTGAGATAGATGTGGAGAGTTTAAAAGCCACTTATACCCATTTTTTCCCAAAACAAACTAACAGCAAGAAAAAATTGCTTAGTAGCTGTAAACAGCTATGTTTGTGTTTATGGGGTTAAAATGTGTCTTAATCCAATGCAACTAACTAAGTATAAGAGTTTGAGATAGATGTGGAGAGTTTAAAAGCCACTTATACCCATTTTGTCCTAAAACAGGCTAAAACCAAGAAAACATTGCTTAGAAGCTGTAAACAGTTATGTTAGTGTTTATGGGGTTAAAATGTGTCTTAATCCAATGCAACTAACTAATTATAAGAGTTTGAGATGAATGTGGAGAGTTTTAAAAGCCACTTATACCCATTTTATCCCAAAACAGGCTAACAGCAAGAAAACATTGCTTAGTAGCTGTAAATAGCTATGTTAGTTTTTATGGGGTTAAAATGTGTCTTAATCCAATGCAACTAACTAATTATAAGAGTTTGAGATAGATTTGGAGAGTTTTAAAGCCACTTATACCCATTTTGTCCCAAAACAGGCTAAAACCAAGAAAACATTGCTTAGAAGCTGTAAACAGCTATGTTAGTGTTTCTGGGGTTAAAATGTGTCTTAATCCAATGCAACTAACTAATTATAAGAGTTTGAGATAGATGTGGAGAGTTTAAAAGCCACTTATACCCATTTTGTCCCAAAACAGGCTAAAACCAAGAAAACATTGCTTAGAAGCTGTAAACAGCTATGTTAGTGTTTCTGGGGTTAAAATGTGTCTTAATCCAATGCAACTAACTAATTATAAGAGTTTGAGATAGATGTGGAGAGTTTAAAAGCCACTTATACCCATTTTGTCCCAAAACAGGCTAAAACCAAGAAAACATTGCTTAGAAGCTGTAAACAGTTATGTTAGTGTTTATGGGGTTAAAATGTGTCTTAATCCAATGCAACTAACTAATTATAAGAGGTTGAGATGAATGTGGAGAGTTTTAAAAGCCACTTATACCCATTTTATCCCAAAACAGGCTAACAGCAAGAAAACATTGCTTAGTAGCTGTAAATAGCTATGTTAGTTTTTATGGGGTTAAAATGTGTCTTAATCCAATGCAACTAACTAATTATAAGAGTTTGAGATAGATGTGGAGAGTTTAAAAGCCACTTATACCCATTTTGTCCCAAAACAGGCTAAAACCAAGAAATCATTGCTTAGAAGCTGTAAAGAGCTATGTTAGTGTTTATGGGGTTAAAATGTGTCTTAATCCAATGCAACTAACTAATTATAAGAGTTTGAGATAGATGTGGAGAGTTTAAAAGCCACTTGTACCCATTTTGTCCCAAAACAGGCTAACAGCAAGAAAACATTGCTTAGTAGCTGTAAACAGCTATGTTTGTGTTTATGGGGTTAAAATGTGTCTTAATCCAATGCAACTAACTAAGTATAAGAGTTTGAGATAGATGTGGAGAGTTTAAAAGCCACTTATACCCATTTTGTCCTAAAACAGGCTAAAACCAAGAAAACATTGCTTAGAAGCTGTAAACAGTTATGTTAGTGTTTATGGGGTTAAAATGTGTCTTAATCCAATGCAACTAACTAATTATAAGAGTTTGAGATGAATGTGGAGAGTTTAAAAGCCACTTATACCCTTTTTGTCCCAAAATAGGCTAAAACCAAGAAAACATTGCTTAGAAGCTGTAAACAGCTATGTTAGTGTTTATGGGGTTAAAATGTGTCTTAATCCAATGCAACTAACTAATTATAAGAGTTTGAGATAGATGTGGAGAGTTTAAAAGCCACTTATACCCATTTTGTCCCAAAACAGGCTAAAACCAAGAAAACATTGCTTAGAAGCTGTAAACAGCTATGTTAGTGTTTGTGGGGTTAAAATGTGTCTTAATCCAATGCAACTAACTAATTATAAGAGTTTGAGATAGATGTGGAGAGTTTAAAAGCCACTTATACCCATTTTTTCCCAAAACAAACTAACAGCAAGAAAAAATTGCTTAGTAGCTGTAAACAGCTATGTTTGTGTTTATGGGGTTAAAATGTGTCTTAATCCAATGCAACTAACTAAGTATAAGAGTTTGAGATAGATGTGGAGAGTTTAAAAGCCACTTATACCCATTTTGTCCTAAAACAGGCTAAAACCAAGAAAACATTGCTTAGAAGCTGTAAACAGTTATGTTAGTGTTTATGGGGTTAAAATGTGTCTTAATCCAATGCAACTAACTAATTATAAGAGTTTGAGATGAATGTGGAGAGTTTTAAAAGCCACTTATACCCATTTTATCCCAAAACAGGCTAACAGCAAGAAAACATTGCTTAGTAGCTGTAAATAGCTATGTTAGTTTTTATGGGGTTAAAATGTGTCTTAATCCAATGCAACTAACTAATTATAAGAGTTTGAGATAGATTTGGAGAGTTTAAAAGCCACTTATACCCATTTTGTCCCAAAACAGGCTAAAACCAAGAAATCATTGCTTAGAAGCTGTAAAGAGCTATGTTAGTGTTTATGGGGTTAAAATGTGTCTTAATCCAATGCAACTAACTAATTATAAGAGTTTGAGATAGATGTGGAGAGTTTAAAAGCCACTTGTACCCATTTTGTCCCAAAACAGGCTAACAGCAAGAAAACATTGCTTAGTAGCTGTAAACAGCTATGTTTGTGTTTATGGGGTTAAAATGTGTCTTAATCCAATGCAACTAACTAAGTATAAGAGTTTGAGATAGATGTGGAGAGTTTAAAAGCCACTTATACCCATTTTGTCCCAAAACAGGCTAAAACCAAGAAAACATTGCTTAGAAGCTGTAAACAGCTATGTTAGTGTTTATGGGGTTAAAATGTGTCCTAATCCAATGCAACTAACTAATTATAAGAGTTTAAAATAGATGTGAAGAGTTTAAAAGCCACTTATACCCTTTTTGTCCCAAAATAGGCTAAAACCAAGAAAACATTGCTTAGAAGCTGTAAAGAGCTATGTTAGTGTTTATGGGGTTAAAATGTGTCTTAATCCAATGCAACTAACTAATTATAAGAGTTTGAGATAGATGTGGAGAGTTTAAAAGCCACTTGTACCCATTTTGTCCCAAAACAGGCTAACAGCAAGAAAACATTGCTTAGTAGCTGTAAACAGCTATGTTTGTGTTTATGGGGTTAAAATGTGTCTTAATCCAATGCAACTAACTAAGTATAAGAGTTTGAGATAGATGTGGAGAGTTTAAAAGCCACTTATACCCATTTTGTCCTAAAACAGGCTAAAACCAAGAAAACATTGCTTAGAAGCTGTAAACAGTTATGTTAGTGTTTATGGGGTTAAAATGTGTCTTAATCCAATGCAACTAACTAATTATAAGAGTTTGAGATGAATGTGGAGAGTTTAAAAGCCACTTATACCCTTTTTGTCCCAAAATAGGCTAAAACCAAGAAAACATTGCTTAGAAGCTGTAAACAGCTATGTTAGTGTTTATGGGGTTAAAATGTGTCTTAATCCAATGCAACTAACTAATTATAAGAGTTTGAGATAGATGTGGAGAGTTTAAAAGCCACTTATACCCATTTTGTCCCAAAACAGGCTAAAACCAAGAAAACATTGCTTAGAAGCTGTAAACAGCTATGTTAGTGTTTCTGGGGTTAAAATGTGTCTTAATCCAATGCAACTAACTAATTATAAGAGTTTGAGATAGATGTGGTGTTGGGATTTATGAGACAAAGCTCACAAGAGAGGGTAGACAAACACTTGGTGAATGAATCCCCCTTTACCCACAACAAACTAACTCATTCTCAAGGGGGAGGAGAGAACATCAACTTGTGATGAACTCCCCATAAACAAGCTAGATAGAACCCAAATACTAGAGAGTAAGCGGATCCTAACTAGGAGAAGCACTAGTTTGAGACTTATCCTCTTATAGTATCACAACACTTAGAGTTTGTGTACTTAGGAGAAGGAGGATTAAGAATCAGTAATCTAGGCTAAGTAAAGCAGTAAATAAGAAGAGTTTAGGTGGATTTGAGAAGAGAATAGGCTGCCTTAAGGGCAGCCCCTAACCGCTAATCCTAAACTCTCTACATTGTTAATATGAAACAAGAACACAAGTATAGAGAGGAAATCGGTTTCTCTTCTATTAGATTGTTGTATTGTGTTACATATGAGATAAATTACACCTTAATATAGAGAATACAAAATGCACATGACCGTTAGACACAAATGAGAGATGAAAGGGACATATGGCCGTTGGTGCACAAGTGGGTGTATGGTGAAAGGGACAGCTCCTTCCCTTGGTTGTCTCATTCTTCACCAACCAAGGTCTCACATGCTTCCTTCCTTCCCTTCTTTTCCCTTTGTGAGACATTTAACTTCTTCTTGGGCCTCTTCTTCTTATAAGGCCTTTACTTCACAATTCTTCTCACATTGCACCTATGGCCTTGCTAACCACTCTCATTGTGCTCACGGCCCACATGGCCTTATTGGCCACTCTTATTGTGCTCACGGCCTTACTGGCCGCTCCCACACCACTCATGGCCTTACCGGCCACACTTCTTGTACTAGCAGCCTTACCGGCCACTCTCTTCTTCCTTGTGCAGCTCGGCCTCACCGGCCTCACTCTCTCTTCTCCTTCATATATACTAATACTCCCCCGCACGTTTGATCTGCAGGGCACCATGGGGACCAAAGATCAAGCGTGGACACGTGAGGACTACCTCATTAAAAACCTTAACAAAGAAAACCACTTGGGAGAAAACTTTGTTAAGTAAAAAGAGTGTAGTCTCCACGTTCCTTGATGTCGCAATGATCTTGGTTTGTCAAGAACCAGCTCTCTTCTCTTTAAGCCTTTGAACCGCTACACTTCCTTAGCCCTCCTTGCCTTTAGCACATTCCTTATGATCTCCATCCTTGTTCCTTTAGAATTCCTTTGAGGCTCTCATAGTCTCCTTTACCCTTAAACAAGTGATAAAGAAGAAAAGAATAAGTGTTTGCTATGAGGAATATCAAAGAAAAATTCTAAAAGTGTGACAATTTAAGAAGAATCATATTAAAGACTAAAGACTAGTAATGAAGCTAAGGTAATGAATTTATGAATTAAAATAGAGAAGGGTTTAGAGCACAGCCTTTATGGTGTTTTGATGGATAGGAAGGAGAGGGTTGAACACTGATGCGGTTTGAAATTCCTCCTTGAGACCGCTTCTCTAACCATGGTTTTTAACCCGGTCAGTTTTATCGTCAGACTGACATATGCCCACTGAATCGGACATAACTTTCGAACGGCTGCTCGGATTGGTATGATTCCACTTCCACTGGCAAGATGACTCTGTGGTCTCGAACTTTAATGAAGAACGCGGAAGCCGAATCGCAGTGGAAGGGTTTCGTCCGAGTCGATCTTTGAGACGCTTCGGCTGAGCTTTAAGTAAAGACTTTTGCTTGTGGCCGAGCAGAATCTGTGAGGTACGGTCTGAAGTCACTTGATCTCCCCCGTAACCTTTACTTGATGATGGGCTGAAACCTCATCACCTCAGTTGAAGCCTTGTGCATCACCGTTCTTGTGCACATCCAATCAACAGTTGAAACCTTGTGCATCACCTTTCCTAAAGACCATTGTGCACATCCGATCAACAACTTGGCACTAACACACATGCTCTTGGACTGATTCATCACCTTCCACCAGCTTAACAAAGACTTGGTGGCCCTTGGTTCTAACTCCAGGCATTGTGCTGCGCTCTTACATGGCTATCTTGTAGCCTTCAACCTCGCCACTTCTTCTCCTTGAGATAGTGAGCGAGCTCCACACAATCTTCAATGCTGAAACTGAAACCAAAAATCAATGGAACAGATTCTAAACAAGAGATTGTTAGAGATTAGAGAATAGAGAATATAGAATATTACTGAAAATAAAATAGAATTTAGAGAATAATTAAGAGTATAAATAGAGAACAGAGAATCAGTAACCAAGAGTATAGAAAGTGAGAGTATAAGGGAGAGTATAGGCGGTAGTATAAGATGAATGGAGAGTAGAATAGAGAATCTGCTCAAGAGTTCTTATGGACAGAGTTTAACTCTGTTTTCTTGAGTTGAAAGAAGCTTTGACAGCCAAGAACATCCAAGAAGACAATCTCTTTTGGTGCTTTAATGGCTGAAACACAATGGACCTTATGGAAAATTAGTTTCTCCAAAGGTTTAACAACAAAACTCCTTGTAGAATCACTTAAACAAGTGTTCTACAAGAGATTAAGGCTTTAGATCCACGAAGATAACATATAGAAGATGTTTTTCGTGGTCCCAAGCAAAGAAGAAACAACAAAAGCCTTTGGAACAGCCTATTGTCCAACGGTTAAAAGAATGCATCTTGGACCAACTTGAATCTATTTGACCAAGCGGGCTCTACATGCTAAAACAAAGTCTCTCTCTTCCTCAAACTCGAACCTGGACACACCATATGACCAGAAACAAAGCTTTCTCAACCTTGAGAAGAAGAAGAAGTGATTTAGTAATTAAACTTTAAAGGAAATTTAACAAAAGCAAAATTAAACCTTTAGAGGAAAATTAACTAAATCCTAAGAGAACTAAATCCTAAGAATTTCGTGGCTCATACAAGCACACAAGAACCGTGAATCCTCACCATGAACAACACAATTTGCTCAATGGTTCATCACTTCCCACACATCCCAAAATAAACAAAGCTATTACCAAATCGGTAAAGCTTAAGGATGGGGCTTGTAAAATCGATTTCTTTCCACACACTTGGTCTACAAATTCTAACAAGACAAGAGACCAAGCTTACTCAACAATGAGCTGCTAGAGAATCGATTTAATCAACAAAAGCAAAATTAAAGCTTTAAAGAAACTAAGCTAAGCGATTTAACACCTAAGCAAAGTCTAAAACTTTAACTAAGCTAACTCCTAAGAAAACGACTTTGAGAATGAGTTTAAAACACCAAGAACAGAACCTGCTCTGATACCATGTTGGGATTTATGAGACAAAGCTCACAAGAGAGGGTAGACAAACACTTGGTGAATGAATCCCCCTTTACCCACAACAAACTAACTCATTCTCAAGGGGGAGGAGAGAACATCAACTTGTGATGAACTCCCCATAAACAAGCTAGATAGAACCCAAATACTAGAGAGTAAGCGGATCCTAACTAGGAGAAGCACTAGTTTGAGACTTATCCTCTTATAGTATCACAACACTTAGAGTTTGTGTACTTAGGAGAAGGAGGATTAAGAATCAGTAATCTAGGCTAAGTAAAGCAGTAAATAAGAAGAGTTTAGGTGGATTTGAGAAGAGAATAGGCTGCCTTAAGGGCAGCCCCTAACCGCTAATCCTAAACTCTCTACATTGTTAATATGAAACAAGAACACAAGTATAGAGAGGAAATCGGTTTCTCTTCTATTAGATTGTTGTATTGTGTTACATATGAGATAAATTACACCTTAATATAGAGAATACAAAATGCACATGACCGTTAGACACAAATGAGAGATGAAAGGGACATATGGCCGTTGGTGCACAAGTGGGTGTATGGTGAAAGGGACAGCTCCTTCCCTTGGTTGTCTCATTCTTCACCAACCAAGGTCTCACATGCTTCCTTCCTTCCCTTCTTTTCCCTTTGTGAGACATTTAACTTCTTCTTGGGCCTCTTCTTCTTATAAGGCCTTTACTTCACAATTCTTCTCACATTGCACCTATGGCCTTGCTAACCACTCTCATTGTGCTCACGGCCCACATGGCCTTATTGGCCACTCTTATTGTGCTCACGGCCTTACTGGCCGCTCCCACACCACTCATGGCCTTACCGGCCACACTTCTTGTACTAGCAGCCTTACCGGCCACTCTCTTCTTCCTTGTGCAGCTCGGCCTCACCGGCCTCACTCTCTCTTCTCCTTCATATATACTAATATGTGGAGAGTTTAAAAGCCACTTATACCCATTTTTTCCCAAAACAAACTAACAGCAAGAAAAAATTGCTTAGTAGCTGTAAACAGCTATGTTTGTGTTTATGGGGTTAAAATGTGTCTTAATCCAATGCAACTAACTAAGTATAAGAGTTTGAGATAGATGTGGAGAGTTTAAAAGCCACTTATACCCATTTTGTCCTAAAACAGGCTAAAACCAAGAAAACATTGCTTAGAAGCTGTAAACAGTTATGTTAGTGTTTATGGGGTTAAAATGTGTCTTAATCCAATGCAACTAACTAATTATAAGAGTTTGAGATGAATGTGGAGAGTTTTAAAAGCCACTTATACCCATTTTATCCCAAAACAGGCTAACAGCAAGAAAACATTGCTTAGTAGCTGTAAATAGCTATGTTAGTTTTTATGGGGTTAAAATGTGTCTTAATCCAATGCAACTAACTAATTATAAGAGTTTGAGATAGATTTGGAGAGTTTAAAAGCCACTTATACCCATTTTGTCCCAAAACAGGCTAAAACCAAGAAATCATTGCTTAGAAGCTGTAAAGAGCTATGTTAGTGTTTATGGGGTTAAAATGTGTCTTAATCCAATGCAACTAACTAATTATAAGAGTTTGAGATAGATGTGGAGAGTTTAAAAGCCACTTGTACCCATTTTGTCCCAAAACAGGCTAACAGCAAGAAAACATTGCTTAGTAGCTGTAAACAGCTATGTTTGTGTTTATGGGTTAAAATGTGTCTTAATCCAATGCAACTAACTAAGTATAAGAGTTTGAGATAGATGTGGAGAGTTTAAAAGCCACTTATACCCATTTTGTCCCAAAACAGGCTAAAACCAAGAAAACATTGCTTAGAAGCTGTAAACAGCTATGTTAGTGTTTATGGGGTTAAAATGTGTCCTAATCCAATGCAACTAACTAATTATAAGAGTTTAAAATAGATGTGAAGAGTTTAAAAGCCACTTATACCCTTTTTGTCCCAAAATAGGCTAAAACCAAGAAAACATTGCTTAGAAGCTGTAAACAGCTATGTTAGTGTTTATGGGGTTAAAATATGTCTTAATCCAATGCAACTGACTAATTATAAGAGTTTGAGATAGATGTGGAGAGTTTAAAAGCCACTTATACCAATTTTGTCCCAAAACAGGCTAAAACCAAGAAAACATTGCTTAGAAGCTGTAAACAGCTATGTTAGTGTTTATGGGGTTAAAATGTGTCTTAATCCAATGCAACTAACTAATTATAAGAGTTTGAGATAGATGTGGAGAGTTTAAAAGTCACTTATTCCCATTTTGTCCCAATATAGGCTAAAACCAAGAAAACATTGCTTAGAAGCTGTAAACAGCTATGTTAGTGTTTATGGGGTTAAAATGTGTCTTAATCCAATGCAACTAACTAAATATAAGATTTTGAGATAGATGTGGAGAGTTTAAAAGCCACTTATACCCATTTTGTCCCAAAACAAACTAACAGCAAGAAAAAATTGCTTAGTAGCTGTAAACAGCTATGTTTGTGTTTATGGGAGTAAAATGTGTCTTAATCCAATGCAACTAACTAAGTATAAGAGTTTGAGATAGATGTGGAGAGTTTAAAAGCCACTTATACCCATTTTGTCCTAAAACAGGCTAAAACCAAGAAAACATTGCTTAGAAGCTGTAAACAGCTATGTTAGTGTTTATGGGGTTAAATTGTGTCTTAATCCAATGCAACTAACTAATTATAAGAGTTTGAGATAGATGTGGAGAGTTTAAAAGCCACTTATACCCTTTTTGTCCCAAAATAGGCTAACAGCAAGAAAACATTGCTTAGTAGCTGTAAACAGCTATGTTAGTGTTTATGGGGTTAAAATGTGTCTTAATCCAATGCAACTAACTAATTACAAGAGTTTGAGATAGATGTGGAGAGTTTAAAAGTCACTTATTCCCATTTTGTCCCAATATAGGCTAAAACCAAGAAAACATTGCTTAGTAGCTGTAAACAGCTATGTTAGTGTTTATGGGGTTAAAATGTGTATTAATCCAATGCAACTAACTAAATATAAGAGTTTGAGATAGATGTGGAGAGTTTAAAAGCCACTTATACCCATTTTGTCCCAAAACAGGCTAAAACCAAGAAAACATTGCTTAGAAGCTATAAACAGCTATGTTAGTGTTTATGGGGGTAAAATGTGTCTTAATCCAATGCAACTAACTAATTATAAGAGTTTAAGATAGATGTGGAGAGTTTAAAAGCCACTTATACCCTTTTTGTCCCAAAACAGGCTAAAACCAAGAAAACATTGCTTAGAAGCTGTAAACAGCTATGTTAGTGTTTATGGGGTTAAATTGTGTCTTAATCCAATGCAACTAACTAATTATAAGAGTTTGAGATAGATGTGGAGAGTTTAAAAGCCACTTATACCCATTTTGTTCCAAAACAGGCTAAAACCAAGAAATCATTGCTTAGAAGCTGTAAACAGCTATGTTAGTGTTTATGGGGTTAAAATGTGTCTTAATCCAATGCAACTAACTAATTACAAGAGTTTGAGATAGATGTGGAGAGTTTAAAAGTCACTTATTCCCATTTTGTCCCAATATAGGCTAAAACCAAGAAAACATTGCTTAGTAGCTGTAAACAGCTATGTTAGTGTTTATGGGGTTAAAATGTGTATTAATCCAATGCAACTAACTAAATATAAGAGTTTGAGATAGATGTGGAGAGTTTAAAAGCCACTTATACCCATTTTGTCCCAAAACAGGCTAAAACCAAGAAAACATTGCTTAGAAGCTGTAAACAGCTATGTTAGTGTTTATGGGGGTAAAATGTGTCTTAATCCAGTGCAACTAACTAATTATAAGAGTTTAAGATAGATGTGGAGAGTTTAAAAGCTACTTATACCCTTTTTGTCCCAAAATAGGCTAAAACCCAGAAAACATTGCTTAGAAGCTGTAAACAGCTATGTTAGTGTTTCTGGGGTTAAAATGTGTCTTAATCCAATGCAACTATTTAATTATAAGAGTTTGAGATAGATGTGGAGAGTTTAAAAGCCACTTATATCCATTTTGTCCCAAAACAAGCTAACAGCAAGAAAACATTGCTTAGTAGCTGTAAATAGCTATGTTTGTGTTTATGGGGTTAAAATGTGTCTTAATCCAATGCAACTAACTAAGTATAAGAGTTTGAGATAGATGTGGAGAGTTTAAAAGCCACTTATACCCATTTTGCACCAAAACAGGCTAAAACCAAGAAAACATTGCTTAGAAGCTGTAAACAGCTATGTTAGTGTTTTTGGGGTTAAAATGTGTCTTAATCTAATGCAACTATCTAATTATAAGAGTTTGAGGTAGATGTGGAGAGTTTAAAAGCCACTTGTACCCATTTTGTCCCAAAACAGGCTAACAGCAAGAAAACATTGCTTAGTAGCTGTAAACAGCTATGTTTGTGTTTATGGGGTTAAAATGTGTCTTAATCCAATGCAACTAACTAAGTATAAGAGTTTGAGATAGATGTGGAGAGTTTAAAAGCCACTTATACCCATTTTGTCCCAAAACAGGCTAAAACCAAGAAATCATTGCTTAGAAGCTGTAAAGAGCTATGTTAGTGTTTATGGGGTTAAAATGTGTCTTAATCCAATGCAACTAACTAATTATAAGAGTTTGAGATAGATGTGGAGAGTTTAAAAGCCACTTGTACCCATTTTGTCCCAAAACAGGCTAACAGCAAGAAAACATTGCTTAGTAGCTGTAAACAGCTATGTTTGTGTTTATGGGGTTAAAATGTGTCTTAATCCAATGCAACTAACTAAGTATAAGAGTTTGAGATAGATGTGGAGAGTTTAAAAGCCACTTATACCCATTTTGTCCCAAAACAGGCTAAAACCAAGAAAACATTGCTTAGAAGCTGTAAACAGCTATGTTAGTGTTTATGGGGTTAAAATATTGATCAAGAGAATAAGCCTAAGGCAGCCATGGCCGTCCGTACAATTATGGGGCCGTCCGTACAACCAAGCAATAAGGCCGAGTCATGTAAGTGTGTAAAGACAATGAGGAGGCCTGCTCTCCTTAGGCCCATGAGAAGGATCTAGAATGTCGCTTGTAGCCGTTAGAGAGGAGGAACAAGTGGAGTCACGGGTTATGTTGTGTTTAAAGAGACTAGGACGGGTCACTATCACCGTTGGGATTAGTTCTATCTCTCTCCTTGTCCCTATCACTTATACGATCGGTTGGTAGAGGGTGTAGCCCTAATTTTCCCTTGATATATATAGGCTTTAGCCTACATTGTAATATGAATTCTTATGGAACAATAACCTAATCTTTTCTTCTTCCTCATTCTCTTTGTCTACCGATATCTCTCATCAATCTCTTGATTCTCTTCTTTATTCTACAAAGTCTTACATGGTATCAGAGCAAGTTCTTCGATTCTCTACAGTCTAATCTCATTCTCCTACTCATTTCTACACTCTAGTCTCCTTATCTTCGTTTCTTCTTACTCGCATCTCTTTTATTCTCCGGGTAAAAGCTTTACCCATCGGTCCATAGAAATCCGACCATGGAAAACGCCAAGCCCATTGTTTCACCGGTTGTCCTAAAGGGGACAAACTACTTGCTGTGGACAAGAACCACAAGAACCGCCCTTGGAGGTCGTGGCCTTTGGAGTCATGTCGAGTCCGACTATGTCCCAAAGAAAAACCCCAAAGGAGAGGACGCTTCCGAGGCGGAAGCGGAGGAAGAGAGCGAGAGGAAGGCCAAATGGTTCCAAGAAGACCAAGTTGTCCTATCTGTTCTCCAAAACTCTCTGGACACGCCTATCCTTGAGGCCTACTCATATTGCGAGACGGCCAAGGAACTGTGGGAAACACTTAAAGGCGTGTATGGTAATGTCTCTAACATGACTAGAGTCTTTGAGGTCAAGAAGGCCATAAATGATCTTAACCAAGATGATGTGGAGTTCACTAAGCATCTTGGTAAGTTCCGTGCACTATGGTCCGAGCTTGACATGTTGCGGCCAAGTACACTTGAGGCAAGTGTGCTAAACGAAAGAAAGGAGCAAGACAAAGTCTTCGGACTCCTACTTACCTTGAACCCGTCCTTCAACGACCTCTTGAAGCACATCCTAAGGGCAGAGAAGCTCCCCTCCTTTGAAGATATTTGCTCCCAAATTCAGAAAGAGCAAGGATCCCTTGATTTGTTTAGCGGTAAGGGGGAGCTTGCTTCGGCCAACAAAGGAATGTACAAGCAAGAGGAGAGGAAGTTGTTGGTGTGCGACCACTGCAAGAAGCGGGGTCATCTGAAAGACAAGTGCTGGGTTCTCCATCCTCATCTCAAGCCGGCCAAGTTCAAAGCCAACCTCTCAAAGGAAGCGGTTAGCGATAAAGGAGCCGGATCATCAAAGCAGGGAGATGAGGTGGCCATGACCGCAGCCTACGGAGATGTGGTGAGGAAGTCAGACCTTGAGGCTCTCATCCGCTCCATTGCTTCACTCAAGGAGTCTGGTATCTCTTTCTTTACTTCTAGGCCTAGCAAATCGCTTGTTATTGACTCGGGAGCCTCACATCATATGATTAGTAACCCTAGTTTAATTGACAACATAAAACCGGCCTTAGGAAATGTTGTTATTGCAAATGGAGAACAAATACCAGTAAAGGGAATAGGGGACTTGAAACTATTTGATAAAACCTCAAAAGCTTTCTTTATGCCTACCTTTACCTCCAATTTACTATCGGTTAAGAGGGCCACAAATGATTTGAATTGTTATGCAATCTTTGGTCCTAACAATGTTTATTTTCAGGATATTGAGACTGGAAAGGTTCTTGGAGAAGGGCAAGGGAGTGGAGATCTCTATGTCCTAGAGAAAACCGATCCAAATTTATCCTCTACTAAGTCTTGTTTTGTTGTTGATTCGAATATGGTGTGGCATGCTAGGCTAGGCCACCCACATTCACGTGCTTTAGGGTTGATGTTTCCTAATATTTCTTTTGATAATTCTACTTGTGAACCTTGTATTCTTGGAAAACATTGCAAGTCTATCTTTCCTAAGTCAACTACTATTTATGAGAATTGTTTTGATTTAGTTCACTCAGATGTTTGGACATCACCATGCCTATCTAGAGATAATAACAAGTATTTTGTGACTTTTATTGATGAAAAATCAAAATACACTTGGATTACCTTGTTGCCATCTAAAGATAGAGTATTTGATGCCTTTATCAATTTTCAAAATTATGTGACTAATCACTTCAATGCTAAACTTAAGGTACTTAGGTCTGATAATGGGGGGGAATACACAAGTTACAAGTTCAAAGAACATCTCTCCAAGCATGGCATTCTCCATCAAACTAGTTGTCCCTACACGCCACAACAAAATGGTGTGGCCGAGAGGAAGAACCGGCACCTCATGGAAGTGGCGCGGGCAATCATGTTCCATTCGAGTGTTCCTAAACGATATTGGGGTGATGCCGTGATGACTGCATGCTACCTAATCAACCGAACACCAACTAGAGTTCTTCATGACTTATCTCCATTTGAAGTACTAAACAAATTTAAACCATCTCTTGATCACTTACGAGTTTTCGGCTGTGTTTGTTTTGTGTTAGTACCAGGAGAACAAAGGAGTAAGCTGGATGCCAAAAGTACAAAGTGTATGTTCATTGGCTACTCCACCACACAAAAGGGGTACAAATGTTATGATCCGGCCACAAGTCGACTATATGTCTCTCGAGATGTCCGGTTTCTAGAACATGTGGGCTACCATGACAAGAGGGATTGGAACAGCCTTAAAGATCTCTCTCACTCACCTAATGACCGAGCTTCGAGTCTACGGTTCCTTCTTGATCACCTTGGCAACCCATCTCCACCAACGGGTGCCGTGCGGCCAACACTAAGTAAAATTTCTACCGATGGTGGGTCTGACCAAGGAGATGCAAATGACAATGGTTCAGCCCAAGATGGTTAATCTCTCGAGTCTGGCCTACCCATAACCGGTGTTCCCGTCCCTGGCCCTACAACGGACACGCATGCTCCGGCGGCGGCCTCTACCGAGGAAAACACGGAGACGGCTCCTACGGACGGTACGTCCACCGTGTTGCCTAGCGTGGATCCACTTCCGGCACCAGTCCTGCGTCGGAGCACCAGACCTCGATCGGATCCCTCCACTTGGAAGAACAAGCGTGTCTATTACAACAGCCAAGCTGTCGCTCATCCCATTCAGTCCGTTTGTTCCCTTGAGCTGTTACCTGCTGATCACCAAGCTTTCTTCGGCCAAGTGGACGCCAATTGGATCCCGCAGACATATGATGAAGCCAAGGAACATCAAGTTTGGTTAGATGCGGTCAAGGATGAAACTGGCGCCATGATCCGGAATCATACGTGGGACGAATCGGATCTTCCTCAAGGCAAGCGGGCAGTTAGCTCCAAATGGGTGTTTACCATAAAGTATTTGAGCAATGGTGACATTGAACGGCATAAAGCCAGGTTAGTGGCCCGTGGCTTCACCCAAACCTATGGCGCGGACTACACGGACACCTTTGCACCCGTGGCCAAGCTCCATACGGTTCGGGTTGTGCTGTCTCTTGCTGTCAACCTCTCATGGGACTTATGGCAGATGGATGTGAAGAACGCCTTCCTTCAAGGTGAACTTGATGAAGAAGTGTACATGACGCCTCCTCCCGGCCTTGAAGACATGGTTACACCCGGAAAAGTCTTGAGGCTACGTAAGGCCATCTATGGCCTTAAGCAGTCCCCACGAGCGTGGTACCACAAACTAAGCTCCACTCTCAAGACTGATGGTTTTACGCGATCGGAGGCTGATCATACTCTCTTCACGCGTCGCACCTCTATTGGTTGGGTGGTGGTGCTCATATATGTCGACGACATCATCGTGACTGGTGATGATAAGGCGGCCATTCAGGACACCAAGGACTCTCTCAAGTCGGTATTTGACATCAAGGACCTTGGGGAACTCAAATACTTTCTTGGTATTGAGATTTGTCGCTCACCGGAAGGACTCTTCCTCTCACAACGCAAGTATACTCTTGACTTGTTAGAGGAGACTGGCAAGCTTGGTGTGTCTCCGGTTGCTACGCCCCTTGATGAAGATTACCAGCTCAAGCGAAAGGGGGAGAGCTTACGGGCAAAAGAAGGCCGACCTAAGGAACCAATGGACGAGCCATTCTTAGACGTCACACGCTACCGCCGGCTTGTAGGTAAGCTGATATACCTTACTATCACACGACCTGACATATCCTATGCTGTGAATCAGGTTAGCCAACATATGAAGGCACCAAGCAAGTACCAATGGAGTCAAGTCGAAAGGATCCTAAGCTATCTCAAGGGCAGTCCGGGTCAAGGTATTTGGATGGGCAAGAATGACAACACCGAAATCGTTGGCTATTGTGATGCGGATTACAATGGCGACACGCTGGATAGGAGATCCACCACTGGGTACTGCACGTTTGTTGGAGGCAACTTGGTTACATGGAGGTCTAAGAAACAAAAGGTGGTTTCATGCTCTAGCGCCGAGGCCGAGTATAGAGCTATGAGGAAGCTCACTAACGAGATGACATGGCTGAAGGGCTTACTCAAGGACTTAGGCATCGAGACAAAGCAGCCCATGACCATGCACTGCGACAATGAAGCGGCTATCCACATTGCCACAAACTCAGTCTTTCATGAGAGGACCAAGCACATAGAAAGCGATTGCCACAAGGTGAGAGAGAAGATTGAAGAAGGAGTGGTGTTACCATGCCACACAAGGAGTCAAGATCAGCTAGCTGACATCTTCACCAAGTCTGCAAGCTCCAAGGTTTGTGATCACATCTACAGCAAACTTGGACTTGTAGACATTACACGGCCATGATCAAGCTTCCCTAATCCATGGACAGCACACTCTTTTTCCCTTGACTTGGTTTTGTCCCATGAGGTTTTCTAAGTCAAGGTTTTTAATGAGGTGCTGCTTCACGAGTTCCAAGCTTAGCCATTTCACTCGGCTAAGCTTGAGGGGGAGTATTGATCAAGAGAATAAGCCTAAGGCAGCCATGGCCGTCCGTACAATTATGGGGCCGTCCGTACAACCAAGCAATAAGGCCGAGTCATGTAAGTGTGTAAAGACAATGAGGAGGCCTGCTCTCCTTAGGCCCATGAGAAGGATCTAGAATGTCGCTTGTAGCCGTTAGAGAGGAGGAACAAGTGGAGTCACGGGTTATGTTGTGTTTAAGGAGACTAGGACGGGTCACTATCACCGTTGGGATTAGTTCTATCTCTCTCCTTGTCCCTATCACTTATACGATCGGTTGGTAGAGGGTGTAGCCCTAATTTTCCCTTGATATATATAGGCTTTAGCCTACATTGTAATATGAATTCTTATGGAACAATAACCTAATCTTTTCTTCTTCCTCATTCTCTTTGTCTACCGATATCTCTCATCAATCTCTTGATTCTCTTCTTTATTCTACAAAGTCTTACATAAAATGTGTCCTAATCCAATGCAACTAACTAATTATAAGAGTTTAAGATAGATGTGAAGAGTTTAAAAGCCACTTATACCCTTTTTGTCCCAAAATAGGCTAAAACCAAGAAAACATTGCTTAGAAGCTGTAAACAGCTATGTTAGTGTTTATGGGGTTAAAATGTGTCTTAATCCAATGCAACTGACTAATTATAAGAGTTTGAGATAGATGTGGAGAGTTTAAAAGCCACTTATACCCATTTTGTCCCAAAACAGGCTAAAACCAAGAAAACATTGCTTAGAAGCTGTAAACAGCTATGTTAGTGTTTCTGGGGTTAAAATGTGTCTTAATCCAATGCAACTAACTAATTATAAGAGTTTGAGATAGATGTGGAGAGTTTAAAAGCCACTTATACCCATTTTGTCCCAAAACAAACTAACAGCAAGAAAAAATTGCTTAGTAGCTGTAAACAGCTATGTTTGTGTTTATGGGGTTAAAATGTGTCTTAATCCAATGCAACTAACTAAGTATAAGAGTTTGAGATAGATGTGGAGAGTTTAAAAGCCACTTATACCCATTTTGTCCTAAAACAGGCTAAAACCAAGAAAACATTGCTTAGAAGCTGTAAACAGTTACGTTAGAGTTTATGGGGTTAAAATGTGTCGTAATCCAATGCAACTAACTAATTATAAGAGTTTGAGATGAATGTGGAGAGTTTTAAAAGCCACTTATACCCATTTTATCCCAAAACAGGCTAACAGCAAGAAAACATTGCTTAGTAGCTGTAAATAGCTATGTTAGTTTTTATGGGGTTAAAATGTGTCTTAATCCAATGCAACTAACTAATTATAAGAGTATGAGTTAGATGTGGAGAGTTTAAAAGCCACTTATACCCATTTTGTCCCAAAACAGGCTAAAACAAAGAAATCATTGCTCAAACTCTACTAAGCAATGTTTTCTTGCTGTTAGCCAGTTTTGGGACAAAATGGGTACAAGTGGCTTTTAAACTCTCCACATCTATCTCAAACTCTTATAATTAGTTAGTTGCATTGGATTAAGACACATTTTAACCCCATAAACACTAACAGCTATGTTTGTGTTTATGGGGTTAAAATGTGTCTTAATCCAATGCAACTAACTAAGTATAAGAGTTTGAGATAGATGTGGAGAGTTTAAAAGCCACTTATACCCATTTTGTCCTAAAACAGGCTAAAACCAAGAAAACATTGCTTAGAAGCTGTAAACAGTTATGTTAGTGTTTATGGGGTTAAAATGTGTCTTACTCCAATGCAACTAACTAATTATAAGAGTTTGAGATGAATGTGGAGAGTTTAAAAGCCACTTATACCCTTTTTGTCCCAAAATAGGCTAAAACCAAGAAAACATTGCTTAGAAGCTGTAAACAGCTATGTTAGTGTTTATGGGGTTAAAATGTGTCTTAATCCAATGCAACTAACTAATTATAAGAGTTTGAGATAGATGTGGAGAGTTTAAAAGCCACTTATACCAATTTTGTCCCAAAACAGGCTAAAACCAAGAAAACATTGCTTAGAAGCTGTAAACAGCTATGTTTGTGTTTATGGGGGTAAAATGTGTCTTAATCCAATGCAACTAACTAATTATAAGAGTTTAAGATAGATGTGGAGAGTTTAAAAGCCACTTATACCCTTTTTGTCCCAAAATAGGCTAAAACCCAGAAAACATTGCTTAGAAGCTGTAAACAGCTATGTTAGTGTTTCTGGGGTTAAAATGTGTCTTAATCCAATGCAACTATCTAATTATAAGAGTTTGAGATAGATGTGGAGAGTTTAAAAGCCACTTATATCCATTTTGTCCCAAAACAAGCTAACAGCAAGAAAACATTGCTTAGTAGATGTAAATAGCTATGTTTGTGTTTAAGGGGTTAAAATGTGTCTGAATCCAATGCAACTAACTAAGTGTAAGAGTTTGAGATAGATGTGGAGAGTTTAAAAGCCACTTATACCCATTTTGCACCAAAACAGGCTAAAACCAAGAAAACATTGCTTAGAAGCTGTAAACAGCTATGTTAGTGTTTTTGGGGTTAAAATGTGTCTTAATCCAATGAAAATATCTAATTATAAGAGTTTGAGGTTGATGTGGAGATTTTAAAAGCCACTTGTACCCATTTTGTCCCAAAACAGGCTAACAGCAAGAAAACATTGCTTAGTAGCTGTAAACAGCTATGTTTGTGTTTATGGGGTTAAAATGTGTCTTAATCCAATGCAACTAACTAAGTATAAGAGTTTGAGATAGATGTGGAGAGTTTAAAAGCCACTTATACCCATTTTGTCCCAAAACAGGCTAAAACCAAGAAAACATTGCTTAGAAGCTGTAAACAGCTACGTTAGTGTTTCTGGGGTTAAAATGTGTCTTAATCCAATGCAACTAACTAATTATAAGAGTTTGAGATGAATGTGGAGAGTTTAAAAGCCACTTATACCCTTTTTGTCCCAAAATAGGCTAAAACCAAGAAAACATTGCTTAGAAGCTGTAAACAGCTATGTTAGTGTTTATGGGGTTAAAATGTGTCTTAATCCAATGCAACTAACTAATTATAAGAGTTTGAGGTAGATGTGGAGAGTTTAAAAGCCACTTATACCCATTTTGTCCCAAAACAGGCTAAAACCAAGAAAACATTGCTTAGAAGCTGTAAACAGCTATGATAGTGTTTATGGGGGTAAAATGTGTCTTAATCCAATGCAACTAACTAATTATAAGAGTTTGAGATAGATGTGGAGAGTTTAAAAGCCACTTATATCCATTTTGTCCCAAAACAAGCTAACAGCAAGAAAACATTGCTTAGTAGCTGTAAATAGCTATGTTTGTGTTTATGGGGTTAAAATGTGTCTTAATCCAATGCAACTAACTAAGTATAAGAGTTTGAGATAGATGTGGAGAGTTTAAAAGCCACTTATACCCATTTTGCACCAAAACAGGCTAAAACCAAGAAAACATTGCTTAGAAGCTGTAAACAGCTATGTTAGTGTTTTTGGGGTTAAAATGTGTCTTAATCCAATGCAACTATCTAATTATAAGAGTTTGAGGTAGATGTGGAGAGTTTAAAAGCCACTTGTACCCATTTTGTCCCAAAACAGGCTAACAGCAAGAAAACATTGCTTAGTAGCTGTAAACAGCTATGTTTGTGTTTATGGGGTTAAAATGTGTCTTAATCCATTGCAACTAACTAAGTATAAGAGTTTGAGATAGATGTGGAGAGTTTAAAAGCCACTTATACCCATTTTGTCCCAAAACAGGCTAAAACCCAGAAATCATTGCTTAGAAGCTGTAAAGAGCTATGTTAGTGTTTATGGGGTTAAAATGTGTCTTAATCCAATGCAACTAACTAATTATAAGAGTTTGAGATAGATGTGGAGAGTTTAAAAGCCACTTGTACCCATTTTGTCCCAAAACAGGCTAACAGCAAGAAAACATTGCTTAGTAGCTGTAAACAGCTATGTTTGTGTTTATGGGGTTAAAATGTGTCTTAATCCAATGCAACTAACTAAGTATAAGAGTTTGAGATAGATGTGGAGAGTTTAAAAGCCACTTATACCCATTTTGTCCCAAAACAGGCTAAAACCAAGAAAACATTGCTTAGAAGCTGTAAACAGCTATGTTAGTGTTTATGGGGTTAAAATGTGTCCTAATCCAATGCAACTAACTAATTATAAGAGTTTAAGATAGATGTGAAGAGTTTAAAAGCCACTTATACCCTTTTTGTCCCAAAATAGGCTAAAACCAAGAAAACATTGCTTAGAAGCTGTAAACAGCTATGTTAGTGTTTATGGGGTTAAAATGTGTCTTAATCCAATGCAACTGACTAATTATAAGAGTTTGAGATGAATGTGGAGAGTTTAAAAGCCACTTATACCCATTTTGTCCCAAAACAGGCTAAAACCAAGAAAACATTGCTTAGAAGCTGTAAACAGCTATGTTAGTGTTTCTGGGGTTAAAATGTGTCTTAATCCAATGCAACTAACTAATTATAAGAGTTTGAGATAGATGTGGAGAGTTTAAAAGCCACTTATACCCATTTTGTCCCAAAACAGGCTAAAACCAAGAAAACATTGCTTAGAAGCTGTAAACAGCTATGTTAGTGTTTCTGGGGTTAAAATGTGTCTTAATCCAATGCAACTAACTAATTATAAGAGTTTGAGATAGATGTGGAGAGTTTAAAAGCCACTTATACCCATTTTGTCCCAAAACAAACTAACAGCAAGAAAAAATTGCTTAGTAGCTGTAAACAGCTATGTTTGTGTTTATGGGGTTAAAATGTGTCTTAATCCAATGCAACTAACTAAGTATAAGAGTTTGAGATAGATGTGGAGAGTTTAAAAGCCACTTATACCCATTTTGTCCTAAAACAGGCTAAAACCAAGAAAACATTGCTTAGAAGCTGTAAACAGTTATGTTAGTGTTTATGGGGTTAAAATGTGTCTTAATCCAATGCAACTAACTAATTATAAGAGTTTGAGATGAATGTGGAGAGTTTTAAAAGCCACTTATACCCATTTTATCCCAAAACAGGCTAACAGCAAGAAAACATTGCTTAGTAGCTGTAAATAGCTATGTTAGTTTTTATGGGGTTAAAATGTGTCTTAATCCAATGCAACTAACTAATTATAAGAGTTTGAGATAGATGTGGAGAGTTTAAAAGCCACTTATACCCATTTTGTCCCAAAACAGGCTAAAACAAAGAAATCATTGCTTAGAAGCTGTAAAGAGCTATGTTAGTGTTTATGGGGTTAAAATGTGTCTTAATCCAATGCAACTAACTAATTATAAGAGTTTGAGATAGATGTGGAGAGTTTAAAAGCCACTTGTACCCATTTTGTCCCAAAACAGGCTAACAGCAAGAAAACATTGCTTAGTAGCTGTAAACAGCTATGTTTGTGTTTATGGGGTTAAAATGTGTCTTAATCCAATGCAACTAACTAAGTATAAGAGTTTGAGATAGATGTGGAGAGTTTAAAAGCCACTTATACCCATTTTGTCCTAAAACAGGCTAAAACCAAGAAAACATTGCTTAGAAGCTGTAAACAGTTATGTTAGTGTTTATGGGGTTAAAATGTGTCTTAATCCAATGCAACTAACTAATTATAAGAGTTTGAGATGAATGTGGAGAGTTTAAAAGCCACTTATACCCTTTTTGTCCCAAAATAGGCTAAAACCAAGAAAACATTGCTTAGAAGCTGTAAACAGCTATGTTAGTGTTTATGGGGTTAAAATGTGTCTTAATCCGATGCAACTAACTAATTATAAGAGTTTGAGATAGATGTGGAGAGTTTAAAAGCCACTTATACCCATTTTGTCCCAAAACAGGCTAAAACCAAGAAAACATTGCTTAGAAGCTGTAAACAGCTATGTTTGTGTTTATGGGGGTAAAATGTGTCTTAATCCAATGCAACTAACTAATTATAAGAGTTTAAGATAGATGTGGAGAGTTTAAAAGCCACTTATACCCTTTTTGTCCCAAAATAGGCTAAAACCCAAAAAACATTGCTTAGAAGCTGTAAACAGCTATGTTAGTGTTTCTGGGGTTAAAATGTGTCTTAATCCAATGCAACTATCTAATTATAAGAGTTTGAGATAGATGTGGAGAGTTTAAAAGCCACTTATATCCATTTTGTCCCAAAACAAGCTAACAGCAAGAAAACATTGCTTAGTAGATGTAAATAGCTATGTTTGTGTTTATGGGGTTAAAATGTGTCTTAATCCAATGCAACTAACTAAGTGTAAGAGTTTGAGATAGATGTGGAGAGTTTAAAAGCCACTTATACCCATTTTGCACCAAAACAGGCTAAAACCAAGAAAACATTGCTTAGAAGCTGTAAACAGCTATGTTAGTGTTTTTGGGGTTAAAATGTGTCTTAATCCAATGCAACTATCTAATTATAAGAGTTTGAGGTAGATGTGGAGATTTTAAAAGCCACTTGTACCCATTTTGTCCCAAAACAGGCTAACAGCAAGAAAACATTGCTTAGTAGCTGTAAACAGCTATGTTTGTGTTTATGGGGTTAAAATGTGTCTTAATCCAATGCAACTAACTAAGTATAAGAGTTTGAGATAGATGTGGAGAGTTTAAAAGCCACTTATACCCATTTTGTCCCAAAACAGGCTAAAACCAAGAAAACATTGCTTAGAAGCTGTAAACAGCTACGTTAGTGTTTCTGGGGTTAAAATGTGTCTTAATCCAATGCAACTAACTAATTATAAGAGTTTGAGATGAATGTGGAGAGTTTAAAAGCCACTTATACCCTTTTTGTCCCAAAATAGGCTAAAACCAAGAAAACATTGCTTAGAAGCTGTAAACAGCTATGTTAGTGTTTATGGGGTTAAAATGTGTCTTAATCCAATGCAACTAACTAATTATAAGAGTTTGAGATAGATGTGGAGAGTTTAAAAGCCACTTATACCCATTTTGTCCCAAAACAGGGTAAAACCAAGAAAACATTGCTTAGAACCTGTAAACAGCTATGATAGTGTTTATGGGGGTAAAATGTGTCTTAATCCAATGCAACTAACTAATTATAAGAGTTTGAGATAGATGTGGAGAGTTTAAAAGCCACGTATACCCATTTTGTCCCAAAACAGGCTAAAACCAAGAAAACATTGCTTAGAAGCTGTAAACAGCTATGTTAGTGTTTCTGGGGTTAAAATGTGTCTTAATCCAATGCAACTAACTAATTATAAGAGTTTGAGATAGATGTGGAGAGTTTAAAAGCCACTTATACCCATTTTGTCCCAAAACAAACTAACAGCAAGAAAAAATTGCTTAGTAGCTGTAAACAGCTATGTTTGTGTTTATGGGGTTAAAATGTGTCTTAATCCAATGCAACTAACTAAGTATAAGAGTTTGAGATAGATGTGGAGAGTTTAAAAGCCACTTATACCCATTTTGTCCTAAAACAGGCTAAAACGAAGAAAACATTGCTTAGAAGCTGTAAACAGTTATGTTAGTGTTTATGGGGTTAAAATGTGTCTTAATCCAATGCAACTAACTAATTATAAGAGTTTGAGATGAATGTGGAGAGTTTTAAAAGCCACTTATACCCATTTTATCCCAAAACAGGCTAACAGCAAGAAAACATTGCTTAGTAGCTGTAAATAGCTATGTTAGTTTTTATGGGGTTAAAATGTGTCTTAATCCAATGCAACTAACTAATTATAAGAGTTTGAGATAGATGTGGAGAGTTTAAAAGCCACTTATACCCATTTTGTCCCAAAACAGGCTAAAACCAAGAAATCATTGCTTAGAAGCTGTAAAGAGTTATGTTAGTGTTTATGGGGTTAAAATGTGTCTTAATCCAATGCAACTAACTAATTATAAGAGTTTGAGATAGATGTGGAGAGTTTAAAAGCCACTTGTACCCATTTTGTCCCAAAACAGGCTAACAGCAAAAAAACATTGCTTAGTAGCTGTAAACAGCTATGTTTGTGTTTATGGGGTTAAAATGTGTCTTAATCCAATGCAACTAACTAAGTATAAGAGTTTGAGATAGATGTGGAGAGTTTAAAAGCCACTTATACCCATTTTGTCCTAAAACAGGCTAAAACCAAGAAAACATTGCTTAGAAGCTGTAAACAGTTATGTTAGTGTTTATGGGGTTAAAATGTGTCTTAATCCAATGCAACTAACTAATTATAAGAGTTTGAGATGAATGTGGAGAGTTTAAAAGCCACTTATACCCTATTTGTCCCAAAATAGGCTAAAACCAAGAAAACATTGCTTAGAAGCTGTAAACAGCTATGTTAGTGTTTATGGGGTTAAAATTTGTCTTAATCCAATGCAACTAACTAATTATAAGAGTTTGAGATAGATGTGGAGAGTTTAAAAGCCACTTATACCCATTTTGTCCCAAAACAGGCTAAAACCAAGAAAACATTGCTTAGAAGCTGTAAACAGCTATGTTAGTGTTTATGGGGTTAAAATGTGTCTTAATCCAATGCAACTAACTAATTATAAGCGTTTAAGATAGATGTGGAGAGTTTAAAAGCCACTTATACCCTTTTTGTCCCAAAACAAGCTAACAGCAAGAAAACATTGCTTAGTAGATGTAAATAGCTATGTTTGTGTTTATGGGGTTAAAATGTGTCTTAATCCAATGCAACTAACTAAGTATAAGAGTTTGAGATAGATGTGGAGAGTTTAAAAGCCACTTATACCCATTTTGTCCCAAAACAGGCTAAAACCAAGAAATCATTGCTTAGAAGCTGTAAAGAGCTATGTTAGTGTTTATGGGGTTAAAATGTGTCTTAATCCAATGCAACTAACTAATTATAAGAGTTTGAGATAGATGTGGAGAGTTTAAAAGCCACTTGTACCCATTTTGTCCCAAAACAGGCTAACAGCAAGAAAACATTGCTTAGTAGCTGTAAACAGCTATGTTTGTGTTTATGGGGTTAAAATGTGTCTTAATCCAATGCAACTAACTAAGTATAAGAGTTTGAGATAGATGTGGAGAGTTTAAAAGCCACTTATACCCATTTTGTCCTAAAACAGGCTAAAACCAAGAAAACATTGCTTAGAAGCTGTAAACAGTTATGTTAGTGTTTATGGGGTTAAAATGTGTCTTAATCCAATGCAACTAACTAATTATAAGAATTCGAGATGAATGTGGAGAGTTTAAAAGCCACTTATACCCTTTTTGTCCCAAAATAGGCTAAAACCAAGAAAACATTGCTTAGAAGCTGTAAACAGCTATGTTAGTGTTTATGGGGTTAAAATGTGTCTTAATCCAATGCAACTAACTAATTATAAGAGTTTGAGATAGATGTGGAGAGTTTAAAAGCCACTTATACCCATTTTGTCCCAAAACAGGCTAAAACCAAGAAAACATTGCTTAGAAGCTGTAAACAGCTATGTTAGTGTTTCTGGGGTTAAAATGTGTCTTAATCCAATGCAACTAACTAATTATAAGAGTTTGAGATAGATGTGGAGAGTTTAAAAGCCACTTATACCCATTTTGTCCCAAAACAAACTAACAGCAAGAAAAAATTGCTTAGTAGCTGTAAACAGCTATGTTTGTGTTTATGGGGTTAAAATGTGTCTTAATCCAATGCAACTAACTAAGTATAAGAGTTTGAGATAGATGTGGAGAGTTTAAAAGCCACTTATACCCATTTTGTCCTAAAACAGGCTAAAACCAAGAAAACATTGCTTAGAAGCTGTAAACTGTTATGTTAGTGTTTATGGGGCTAAAATGTGTCTTAATCCAATGCAACTAACTAATTATAAGAGTTTGAGATGAATGTGGAGAGTTTTAAAAGCCACTTATACCCATTTTATCCCAAAACAGGCTAACAGCAAGAAAACATTGCTTAGTAGCTGTAAATAGTTATGTTAGTGTTTATGGGGTTAAAATGTGTCTTAATCCAATGCAACTAACTAATTATAAGAGTTTAAGATAGATGTGGAGAGTTTAAAAGCCACTTATACCCTTTTTGTCCCAAAATAGGCTAAAACCCAGAAAACATTGCTTAGAAGCTGTAAACAGCTATGTTAGTGTTTCTGGGGTTAAAATGTGTCTTAATCCAATGCAACTATCTAATTATAAGAGTTTGAGATAGATGTGGAGAGTTTAAAAGCCACTTATATCCATTTTGTCCCAAAACAAGCTAACAGCAAGAAAAAATTGCTTAGTGGCTGTAAACAGCTATGTTTGTGTTTATGGGGTTAAAATGTGTCTTAATCCAATGCAACTAACTAAGTATAAGAGTTTGAGATAGATGTGGAGAGTTTAAAAGCCACTTATACCCATTTTGTCCTAAAACAGGCTAAAACCAAGAAAACATTGCTTAGAAGCTGTAAACTGTTATGTTAGTGTTTATGGGGCTAAAATGTGTCTTAATCCAATGCAACTAACTAATTATAAGAGTTTGAGATGAATGTGGAGAGTTTTAAAAGCCACTTATACCCATTTTATCCCAAAACAGGCTAACAGCAAGAAAACATTGCTTAGTAGCTGTAAATAGTTATGTTAGTGTTTATGGGGTTAAAATGTGTCTTAATCCAATGCAACTAACTAATTATAAGAGTTTAAGATAGATGTGGAGAGTTTAAAAGCCACTTATACCCTTTTTGTCCCAAAATAGGCTAAAACCCAGAAAACATTGCTTAGAAGCTGTAAACAGCTATGTTAGTGTTTCTGGGGTTAAAATGTGTCTTAATCCAATGCAACTATCTAATTATAAGAGTTTGAGATAGATGTGGAGAGTTTAAAAGCCACTTATATCCATTTTGTCCCAAAACAAGCTAACAGCAAGAAAACATTGCTTAGTAGATGTAAATAGCTATGTTTGTGTTTATGGGGTTAAAATGTGTCTTAATCCAATGCAACTAACTAAGTATAAGAGTTTGAGATAGATGTGGAGAGTTTAAAAGCCACTTATACCCATTTTGTCCCAAAACAGGCTAAAACCAAGAAATCATTGCTTAGAAGCTGTAAAGAGCTATGTTAGTGTTTATGGGGTTAAAATGTGTCTTAATCCAATGCAACTAACTAATTATAAGAGTTTGAGATAGATGTGGAGAGTTTAAAAGCCACTTATACCCATTTTGTCCCAAAACAAACTAACAGCAAGAAAAAATTGCTTAGTAGCTGTAAACAGCTATGTTTGTGTTTATGGGGTTAAAATGTGTCTTAATCCAATGCAACTAACTAAGTATAAGAGTTTGAGATAGATGTGGAGAGTTTAAAAGCCACTTATACCCATTTTGTCCTAAAACAGGCTAAAACCAAGAAAACATTGCTTAGAAGCTGTAAACTGTTATGTTAGTGTTTATGGGGCTAAAATGTGTCTTAATCCAATGCAACTAACTAATTATAAGAGTTTGAGATGAATGTGGAGAGTTTTAAAAGCCACTTATACCCATTTTATCCCAAAACAGGCTAACAGCAAGAAAACATTGCTTAGTAGCTGTAAATAGTTATGTTAGTGTTTATGGGGTTAAAATGTGTCTTAATCCAATGCAACTAACTAATTATAAGAGTTTAAGATAGATGTGGAGAGTTTAAAAGCCACTTATACCCTTTTTGTCCCAAAATAGGCTAAAACCCAGAAAACATTGCTTAGAAGCTGTAAACAGCTATGTTAGTGTTTCTGGGGTTAAAATGTGTCTTAATCCAATGCAACTATCTAATTATAAGAGTTTGAGATAGATGTGGAGAGTTTAAAAGCCACTTATATCCATTTTGTCCCAAAACAAGCTAACAGCAAGAAAACATTGCTTAGTAGATGTAAATAGCTATGTTTGTGTTTATGGGGTTAAAATGTGTCTTAATCCAATGCAACTAACTAAGTATAAGAGTTTGAGATAGATGTGGAGAGTTTAAAAGCCACTTATACCCATTTTGTCCCAAAACAGGCTAAAACCAAGAAATCATTGCTTAGAAGCTGTAAAGAGCTATGTTAGTGTTTATGGGGTTAAAATGTGTCTTAATCCAATGCAACTAACTAATTATAAGAGTTTGAGATAGATGTGGAGAGTTTAAAAGCCACTTGTACCCATTTTGTCCGAAAACAGGCTAACAGCAAGAAAACATTGCTTAGTAGCTGTAAACAGCTATGTTTGTGTTTATGGGGTTAAAATGTGTCTTAATCCAATGCAACTAACTAAGTATAAGAGTTTGAGATAGATGTGGAGAGTTTAAAAGCCACTTATACCCATTTTGTCCTAAAACAGGCTAAAACCAAGAAAACATTGCTTAGAAGCTGTAAACTGTTATGTTAGTGTTTATGGGGCTAAAATGTGTCTTAATCCAATGCAACTAACTAATTATAAGAGTTTGAGATGAATGTGGAGAGTTTTAAAAGCCACTTATACCCATTTTATCCCAAAACAGGCTAACAGCAAGAAAACATTGCTTAGTAGCTGTAAATAGTTATGTTAGTGTTTATGGGGTTAAAATGTGTCTTAATCCAATGCAACTAACTAATTATAAGAGTTTAAGATAGATGTGGAGAGTTTAAAAGCCACTTATACCCTTTTTGTCCCAAAATAGGCTAAAACCCAGAAAACATTGCTTAGAAGCTGTAAACAGCTATGTTAGTGTTTCTGGGGTTAAAATGTGTCTTAATCCAATGCAACTATCTAATTATAAGAGTTTGAGATAGATGTGGAGAGTTTAAAAGCCACTTATATCCATTTTGTCCCAAAACAAGCTAACAGCAAGAAAACATTGCTTAGTAGATGTAAATAGCTATGTTTGTGTTTATGGGGTTAAAATGTGTCTTAATCCAATGCAACTAACTAAGTATAAGAGTTTGAGATAGATGTGGAGAGTTTAAAAGCCACTTATACCCATTTTGTCCCAAAACAGGCTAAAACCAAGAAATCATTGCTTAGAAGCTGTAAAGAGCTATGTTAGTGTTTATGGGGTTAAAATGTGTCTTAATCCAATGCAACTAACTAATTATAAGAGTTTGAGATAGATGTGGAGAGTTTAAAAGCCACTTATACCCATTTTGTCCCAAAACAAACTAACAGCAAGAAAAAATTGCTTAGTAGCTGTAAACAGCTATGTTTGTGTTTATGGGGTTAAAATGTGTCTTAATCCAATGCAACTAACTAAGTATAAGAGTTTGAGATAGATGTGGAGAGTTTAAAAGCCACTTATACCCATTTTGTCCTAAAACAGGCTAAAACCAAGAAAACATTGCTTAGAAGCTGTAAACTGTTATGTTAGTGTTTATGGGGCTAAAATGTGTCTTAATCCAATGCAACTAACTAATTATAAGAGTTTGAGATGAATGTGGAGAGTTTTAAAAGCCACTTATACCCATTTTATCCCAAAACAGGCTAACAGCAAGAAAACATTGCTTAGTAGCTGTAAATAGTTATGTTAGTGTTTATGGGGTTAAAATGTGTCTTAATCCAATGCAACTAACTAATTATAAGAGTTTAAGATAGATGTGGAGAGTTTAAAAGCCACTTATACCCTTTTTGTCCCAAAATAGGCTAAAACCCAGAAAACATTGCTTAGAAGCTGTAAACAGCTATGTTAGTGTTTCTGGGGTTAAAATGTGTCTTAATCCAATGCAACTATCTAATTATAAGAGTTTGAGATAGATGTGGAGAGTTTAAAAGCCACTTATATCCATTTTGTCCCAAAACAAGCTAACAGCAAGAAAACATTGCTTAGTAGATGTAAATAGCTATGTTTGTGTTTATGGGGTTAAAATGTGTCTTAATCCAATGCAACTAACTAAGTATAAGAGTTTGAGATAGATGTGGAGAGTTTAAAAGCCACTTATACCCATTTTGTCCCAAAACAGGCTAAAACCAAGAAATCATTGCTTAGAAGCTGTAAAGAGCTATGTTAGTGTTTATGGGGTTAAAATGTGTCTTAATCCAATGCAACTAACTAATTATAAGAGTTTGAGATAGATGTGGAGAGTTTAAAAGCCACTTGTACCCATTTTGTCCCAAAACAGGCTAACAGCAAGAAAACATTGCTTAGTAGCTGTAAACAGCTATGTTTGTGTTTATGGGGTTAAAATGTGTCTTAATCCAATGCAACTAACTAAGTATAAGAGTTTGAGATAGATGTGGAGAGTTTAAAAGCCACTTATACCCATTTTGTCCTAAAACAGGCTAAAACCAAGAAAACATTGCTTAGAAGCTGTAAACAGTTATGTTAGTGTTTATGGGGTTAAAATGTGTCTTAATCCAATGCAACTAACTAATTATAAGAATTTGAGATGAATGTGGAGAGTTTAAAAGCCACTTATACCCTTTTTGTCCCAAAATAGGCTAAAACCAAGAAAACATTGCTTAGAAGCTGTAAACAGCTATGTTAGTGTTTATGGGGTTAAAATGTGTCTTAATCCAATGCAACTAACTAATTATAAGAGTTTGAGATAGATGTGGAGAGTTTAAAAGCCACTTATACCCATTTTGTCCCAAAACAGGCTAAAACCAAGAAAACATTGCTTAGAAGCTGTAAACAGCTATGTTAGTGTTTCTGGGGTTAAAATGTGTCTTAATCCAATGCAACTAACTAATTATAAGAGTTTGAGATAGATGTGGAGAGTTTAAAAGCCACTTATACCCATTTTGTCCCAAAACAAACTAACAGCAAGAAAAAATTGCTTAGTAGCTGTAAACAGCTATGTTTGTGTTTATGGGGTTAAAATGTGTCTTAATCCAATGCAACTAACTAAGTATAAGAGTTTGAGATAGATGTGGAGAGTTTAAAAGCCACTTATACCCATTTTGTCCTAAAACAGGCTAAAACCAAGAAAACATTGCTTAGAAGCTGTAAACTGTTATGTTAGTGTTTATGGGGTTAAAATGTGTCTTAATCCAATGCAACTAACTAATTATAAGAGTTTGAGATGAATGTGGAGAGTTTTAAAAGCCACTTATACCCATTTTATCCCAAAACAGGCTAACAGCAAGAAAACATTGCTTAATAGCTGTAAATAGCTATGTTAGTTTTTATGGGGTTAAAATGTGTCTTAATCCAATGCAACTAACTAATTATAAGAGTTTGAGATAGATGTGGAGAGTTTAAAAGCCACTATACCCATTTTGTCCCTAAACAGGCTAAAACCAAGAAATCATTGCTTAGAAGCTGTAAACAGCTATGTTAGTGTTTATGGGGTTAAAATGTGTCTTAATCCAATGCAACTAACTAATTATAAGAGTTTGAGATAGATGTGGAAAGTTTAAAAGAAACTTGTACCCATTTTGTCCCAAAACAGGCTAACAGCAAGAAAACATTGCTTAGTAGCTGTAAACAGCTATGTTTGTGTTTATGGGGTTAAAATGTGTCTTAATCCAATGCAACTAACTAAGTATAAGAGTTTGAGATAGATGTGGAGAGTTTAAAAGCCACTTATACCCATTTTGTCCCAAAACAGGCTAAAACCAAGAAAACATTGCTTAGAAGCTGTAAACAGCTATGTTAGTGTTTATGGGGTTAAAATGTGTCCTAATCCAATGCAACTAACTAATTATAAGAGTTTAAGATAGATGTGAAGAGTTTAAAAGCCACTTATACCCTTTTTGTCCCAAAATAGGCTAAAACCAAGAAAACATTGCTTAGAAGCTGTAAACAGCTATTTTAGTGTTTATGGGGTTAAAATGCGTCTTTATCCAATACAACTAACTAATTATAAGAGTTTGAGATAGATGTGGAGAGTTTAAAAGCCACTTATACCCATTTTGTCCCAAAACAGGCTAAAACCAAGAAAACATTGCTTAGAAGCTGTAAACAGCTATGTTAGTGTTTCTGGGGTTAAAATGTGTCTTAATCCAATGCAACTAACTAATTATAAGAGTTTGAGATAGATGTGGAGAGTTTAAAAGCCACTTATACCCATTTTGTCCCAAAACAAAATAACAGCAAGAAAAAATTGCTTAGTAGCTGTAAACAGCTATGTTTGTGTTTATGGGGTTAAAATGTGTCTTAATCCAATGCAACTAACTAAGTATAAGAGTTTGAGATAGATGTGGAGAGTTTAAAAGCCACTTATACCCATTTTGTCCTAAAACAGGCTAAAACCAAGAAAACATTGCTTAGAAGCTGTAAACAGTTATGTTAGTGTTTATGGGGTTAAAATGTGTCTTAATCCAATGCAACTAACTAATTATAAGAGTTTGAGATGAATGTGGAGAGTTTTAAAAGCCACTTATACCCATTTTTTTTGTCCCAAAACAGGCTAACACCAAGAAAACATTGCTTAGAAGCTGTAAACAGCTATGTTAGTTTTTATGGGGTTAAAATGTGTCTTAATGTTGGGATGGGATTTATGAGACAAAGCTCACAAGAGAGGGTAGACAAACACTTGGTGAATGAATCCCCCTTTACCCACAACAAACTAACTCATTCTCAAGGGGGAGGAGAGAACATCAACTTGTGATGAACTCCCCATAATCTAGACTTAGTAAAGCAATAAATAAGAAGAGTTTAGGTGGGATTTGAGAAGAGAATAGGCTGCCTTAAGGGCAGCCCCTAACTGATTCCCTAAACTATCTACATTGAAGCTAAGAACAAGAACACAAGGTAAAAGAGGGGAAATCGGATCTCTTCTATTAGATAATGTTGTGATGTTTTACATATGAGAGATTATACATTAATATAGGAGAAGAAGGTCATATGACCGTTAGACACAAGGAGAGAAGAAGAAGGTGATAGGGACGTTCTCAATTCAACTTGGTGAAAGCGACTTCCTTCCTTCACCAAACGCTCACGTGAATCTTCTCCCTTCCTTCCTTTTCCTTGTGGGTTTTCCTTTCTTCTTCTTTATGGGCCTCTCTCCCTTGTAAGGCCTCGTTTTCCTTTCTCCCAAGCCTCTCAAACTCGGCCTCTCTATCTACTGGACCGAGCGTAGGCCTAAGGGCCGAGACCGTACGGACGGGCCTTCTCTTCATTGTACGGACGGGCCTGTACGGACGGGCCTGTACGGACGGGCCTTCTCTTCAATGTGTTCACGGCCTAACTGGCCGCTCACCGGACATGGGTCCGTTCACGGACACGGTACATGGTACCGGACACGGTACATGGTAGCTCACGGACACGGACATGGCCTTACCGGCCTTTACATGGCCTTTCCGGCCTTTCTTCTCTTCTTCCAAGGCTCGGCCTTACCGGCCTCTCCTCTCTCCTCCTTGGTACATTCTAATACTCCCCCGCACGCTTGATCGGTGGGACACCATGGGGACCAAAGATCAAGGGTGGACTAGTGTCATCTACCTCATTAAAAAACCTCAACAAAGAAAACCTCTTGGGATAAAACTTTGTTAAGGGAAAAAGAGTATAGACTCCACTATCCATGATGTCCCTTGACCTTGGTTTGCAAAGAACTAGCTCCCTTCTCTTCATGATTTGAACCGCTCCTACTCCTTAGTCCATCTTGCCTTTAGCACACTTCTTATGATCTCCATCTTTGCACCTTTAGAATTTCTTTGAGGCTCTCATAATCTCCTTTACCCTTGAAACAAGTGATAAAGAAGCAAGAATAAGTGTATGTTATGAGGAATATCAAAGACAATTTTTCAAATCTCTTTGAGGCTCTCATAGTCTATAATGTATGAGGAATATCAAAGACAATTTCTTTGAGGCTCTCATAATCTAATGTATGAGGAATATCAAAGTAAATTTCTTTGAGGCTCTCATAAAACAATAATGTATGAGGAATATCAAAGACAATTTCTTTGAGGCTCTCATAATCTAATGTATGAGGAATATCAAAGTAAATTTCTTTGAGGCTCTCATAAAACAATGTATGAGGAATATCAAAGTATATTTCTTTGAGGCTCTCATAAAACAATATGAGGAATATCAAAGACAATTTCAAAAGTGACAATTTAAGAGATCACATGAGAGAGTAAAGGCTAGTAATGGAGCTAATATAATGAATTTAAGATAATAATTTAAATAGAGTAGAGTTTAGAGCACAGCCTTTTTATTTCGGTGTCTTTGATGGAGAAGAGGAAGAGAGTTTATCATTGTTGCGGTTTGAACTCTCTTCTTGAGACCGCTTCTTTAAAACGCGTCAGAATGATATATGCCCACTGTTTCGGACATAACTTTCGAACGGCTGCTCGGATTGGTATGATTTCACTTCCACTGGCAAGGTGACTTTATGTTCTAGAACTTTTGTGAAGAACGCGGAAGCTGAATCGCAGTGGAAGGCTTTCGTCCGAGCCGATCTTTGAGACGCATCGGCAAAGCTTTTGTTTGTTGCCGTGAATTTGAAACCATAGACTGTGAGGTGCGGTGAAGTCACTTGAAAGTCGATCTCCCCCGTACCCTTGACTTGATGATGAGCTGACATCTCATCATTTCACTTGAAACCTTGTGCTTGACCTTCCTTAAAGTCTTGTGCACATCCGATCAACAACTTGGCACTAACACACATGCTCTTGGGCTGATTCATCACCTTCCACCAGCTTAACAAAGACTTGGTGGCCCTTGGTTCTAACTCCAGGCATTGTGCTGCGCCTCCTCATGGCTTTCTTGTAGCCTTCAACCTCGCCACTTCTTCTAGAGATAGCAAGCGAGCTCCACACAATCTTCAAGGTTGAAACTGAAACCAAATTCAATGGGACAGATTCTAAAACAAGAGATTGTGAGAGATTAGAGTGTAGAGTGTAGAGTATATTACTGAAAAATAAAAGAGAGTTTAGAGAGTATAGAGTAACCGAGAGTATTAGTAACCAAAGAGTATAGAGTATAGGGTAACCAAGAGTATGAAGTATTAAAGATTATGGAAGAGTTGGGGGGATTTTGCTCAAGAGTTCTTATGGACAGAGTTTAACTCTGTTTTCTCGAGTTGAAAGAAGCTTTAAACAGCTTTGAACAGCCCAGAACTTTAGAGAGTATCACACTATGGTGTTTGTTTACTCAAGAACATGGGCGTTTTAGTGGCTGCAACTTCTAAGAACCGTTGGATAATAAATCCCACACGGTTTTAATGACATAATTCATGGAAGAATCACCTAAACAGAGTGTTCTCCAAGATTAAATCCTTCAAGATCCACGAAATCACATGAACAAGTGTATTTCGATGGTTTAAATTGAACACATCCCACAAGAAATCATATTGAAGATGATTTTGTGGTCAGATTCAAATAAAAGCTAAAAAAAAAACACCTTTGGAACACCCTTGTGTCCATCGGTTAAAAGACTGCATCTTGGACCAGCTTTAATCTATTTGACCAAGCGGACCATATATGCTAAAAACAAGACCTCTCTCTTCCTCAAGCTCGAATCTGGACACACCACGGCCAGAAACAAAGCTTTCTCAACATTGAGAAGAAGAAGAAGCGATTTAGCAACTAAACCTTTAAAGGAAAATTAACTAAAGCAAAATTAAACCTTTAAAGGAAAATTAACTAAATCCTAAGAGAACTAAATCCTAAGAATTTCGTGGCTCATACAAGCACACAAGAACCGTGAATCCTCACCATGAACAACACAATTTGCTCAATGGTTCATCACTAACCACACATCCCAAAATAAACAAAGCTATTACCAAATCGGTAAAGCTTAAGGATGGGGCTTGTAAAATCGATTTCTTTCCACACACTTGGTCTACAAATTCTAACAAGACAAGAGACCAAGCTTACTCAACAATGAGCTGCTAGAGAATCGATTTAATCAACAAAAGCAAAATTAAAGCTTTAAAGAAACTAAGCTAAGCGATTTAACACCTAAGCAAAGTCTAAAACTTTAACTAAGCTAACTCCTAAGAAAACGACTTTGAGAATGAGTTTAAAACACCAAGAACAGAACCTGCTCTGATACCATGTTGGGATTTATGAGACAAAGCTCACAAGAGAGGGTAGACAAACACTTGGTGAATGAATCCCCCTTTACCCACAACAAACTAACTCATTCTCAAGGGGGAGGAGAGAACATCAACTTGTGATGAACTCCCCATAATCTAGACTTAGTAAAGCAATAAATAAGAAGAGTTTAGGTGGGATTTGAGAAGAGAATAGGCTGCCTTAAGGGCAGCCCCTAACTGATTCCCTAAACTATCTACATTGAAGCTAAGAACAAGAACACAAGGTAAAAGAGGGGAAATCGGATCTCTTCTATTAGATAATGTTGTGATGTTTTACATATGAGAGATTATACATTAATATAGGAGAAGAAGGTCATATGACCGTTAGACACAAGGAGAGAAGAAGAAGGTGATAGGGACGTTCTCAATTCAACTTGGTGAAAGCGACTTCCTTCCTTCACCAAACGCTCACGTGAATCTTCTCCCTTCCTTCCTTTTCCTTGTGGGTTTTCCTTTCTTCTTCTTTATGGGCCTCTCTCCCTTGTAAGGCCTCGTTTTCCTTTCTCCCAAGCCTCTCAAACTCGGCCTCTCTATCTACTGGACCGAGCGTAGGCCTAAGGGCCGAGACCGTACGGACGGGCCTTCTCTTCATTGTACGGACGGGCCTGTACGGACGGGCCTGTACGGACGGGCCTTCTCTTCAATGTGTTCACGGCCTAACTGGCCGCTCACCGGACATGGGTCCGTTCACGGACACGGTACATGGTACCGGACACGGTACATGGTAGCTCACGGACACGGACATGGCCTTACCGGCCTTTACATGGCCTTTCCGGCCTTTCTTCTCTTCTTCCAAGGCTCGGCCTTACCGGCCTCTCCTCTCTCCTCCTTGGTACATTCTAATACTTAATCCAATGCAACTAACTAATTATAAGAGTTTGAGATAGATGTGGAGAGTTTAAAAGCCACTTATACCCATTTTGTCCCAAAACAGGCTAAAACCAAGAAATCATTGCTTAGAAGCTGTAAAGAGCTATGTTAGTGTTTATGGGGTTAAAATGTGTCTTAATCCAATGCAACTAACTAATTATAAAAGTTTGAGATAGATGTGGAGAGTTTAAAAGCCACTTATTCCCATTTTGTCCCAATAGAGGCTAAAACCAAGAAAACATTGCTTAGAAGCTGTAAACAGCTATGTTAGTGTTTATGGGGTTAAAATGTGTATTAATCCAATGCAACTAACTAATTATAAGAGTTTAAGATAGATGTGAAGAGTTTAAAAGCCACTTATACCCATTTTGTCCCAAAACAGGCTAAAACCAAGAAAACATTGCTTAGAAGCTGTAAACAGCTATGTTAGTGTTTATGGGGTTAAAATGTGTCTTAATCCAATGCAACTAACTAATTATAAGAGTTTGAGATAGATGTGGAGAGTTTAAAAGCCACTTATACCCATTTTGTCCCAAAATAGGCTAAAACCAAGAAAACATTGCTTAGAAGCTGTAAACAGCTATGTTAGTGTTTATGGGGTTAAAATGTGTCTTAATCCAATGCAACTAACTAATTATAAGAGTTTGAGATAGATGTGGAGAGTTTAAAACCCACTTGTACCCATTTTGTCCCAAAACAGGCTAAAACCAAGAAAACGTTGCTTAGAAGCTGTAATTAGCTATGTTAGTGTTTATGGGGTTAAAATGTGTCTTAATCCAATGCAACTAACTAGTTATAATACTTTGAGATAGATGTGGAGAGTTGATAAGCCACTTATATCCATTTTTCCCAAAATAGGCTAAAACAAAGAAAACATTGCTTAGAAGCTGTAAGTAGCTATGTTAGTGTTTATGGGGTTAAAATGTGTCTTAATCTAATGCAACTAACTAAGTATAAGAGTTTGAGATGAATGTGGAGAGTTTAAAAGCCACTTATACCCATTTTGTCCCAAAACAGGCTAACACCAAGAAAACATTGCTTAGAAGCTGTAAACAGCTATATTAGTATTTATGGGGTTAAAATGTGTCTTAATCCAATGCAACTAACTAATTATAAGAGTTTGAGATAGATGTGGAGAGTTTAAAAGCCACTTATACCCATTTTGTCCCAAAACAGGCTAAAACCAAGAAAACATTGCTAAGAAGCTGTAAAGAGCTATGTTAGTGTTTATGGGGTTAAAATGTGTCTTAATCCATTGCAACAAACTAATTATAAGAGTTTGAGATAGATGTCGAGAGTTTAAAAGCCACTTATTCCCATTTTGTCCCAATAGAGGCTAAAACCAAGAAAACATTGCTTAGTAGCTGTAAACAGCTATGTTAGTGTTTATGGGGTTAAAATGTGTCTTAATCCAATGCAACTAACTAATTATAAGACTTTGAGATAGATGTGGAGAGTTTATAAGCCACTTATATCCATTTTGTCCCAAAACAGGCTAAAACCAAGAAAACATTACTTAGAAGCTGTAAACAGCTATGTTAGTATTTATGGGGTTAAAATATGTCTTAATCCAATGCAACTAACTAATTATAAGAGTTTGAGATAGATGTGGAGAGTTTAAAAGCCACTTATACCCATTTTTTTGTCCCAAAACAGGCTAAAACCAAGAAAACATTGCTTAGAAGCTGTAAACAGCTATGTTAGTGTTTATGGGGTTAAAATGTATCTTAGTCCAATGCAACTAACTAACTATAAGAGTTTAAGATAGATGTGGAGAGTTTAAAAGCCACTTATACCCTTTTTGTCCCAAAATAGGCTAAAACCAAGAAAACATTGCTTAGAAGCTGTAAACAGCTATGTTAGTGTTTATAAAGTTAAAATGTGTCTTAATCCAATGCAACTAACTAAGTATAAGAGTTTGAGATAGATGTGGAGAGTTTAAAAGCCACTTATACCCATTTTGTCCCAAAATAGGCTAAAACCAAGAAAACATTGCTTAGAAGCTGTAAACAGCTATGTTAGTGTTTATGGGGTTAAAATGTGTCTTAATCCAATGCAACTAACTAATTATAAGAGTTTAAGATAGATGTGAAGAGTTTAAAAGCCACTTATACCCATTTTGTCCCAAAACAGGCTAAAACCAAGAAAACATTGCTTAGAAGCTGTAAACAGCTATGTTAGTGTTTATGGGGTTAAAATGTGTCTTAATCCAATGCAACTAACTAATTATAAGAGTTTGAGATAGATGTGGAGAGTTTAAAAGCCACTTATACCCATTTTGTCCCAAAACAGGCTAAAACCAAGAAAACATTGCTTAGAAGCTGTAAACAGCTATGTTAGTGTTTCTGGGGTTAAAATGTGTCTTAATCAAATGCAACTAACTAATTATAAGAGTTTGAGATAGATGTGGAGAGTTTAAAAGCCACTTATACCCATTTTGTCCCAAAACAGGCTAACAGCAAGAAAACATTGCTTAGAAGCTGTAAACAGCTATGTTAGTGTTTATGGGGTTAAAATGTGTCTTAATCCAATGCAACTAACTAATTATAAGAGTTTGAGATAGATGTGGAGAGTTTAAAACCCACTTGTACCCATTTTGTCCCAAAACAGGCTAAAACCAAGAAAACGTTGCTTAGAAGCTGTAATTAGCTATGTTAGTGTTTATGGGGTTAAAATGTGTCTTAATCCAATGCAACTAACTAGTTATAATACTTTGAGATAGATGTGGAGAGTTGATAAGCCACTTATATCCATTTTTTCCCAAAACAGGCTAAAACAAAGAAAACATTGCTTAGAAGCTGTAAATAGCTATGTTACTGTTTATGGGGTTAAAATGTGTCTTAATCTAATGCAACTAACTAAGTATAAGAGTTTGAGATGAATGTGGAGAGTTTAAAAGCCACTTATACCCATTTTGTCCCAAAACAGGCTAACACCAAGAAAACATTGCTTAGAAGCTGTAAACAGCTATGTTAGTATTTATGGGGTTAAAATGTGTCTTAATCCAATGCAACTAACTAATTATAAGAGTTTGAGATAGATGTGGAGAGTTTAAAAGCCACTTATACCCATTTTGTCCCAAAACAGGCTAAAACCAAGAAAACATTGCTTAGAAGCTGTAAACAGCTATGTTAGTGTTTATGGGGTTAAAATGTGTCTTAATCCAATGCAACAAACTAATTATAAGAGTTTGAGATAGATGTCGAGAGTTTAAAAGCCACTTATTCCCATTTTGTCCCAATAGAGGCTAAAACCAAGAAAACATTGCTTAGTAGCTGTAAACAGCTATGTTAGTGTTTATGGGGTTAAAATGTGTATTAATCCAATGCAACTAACTAAGTATAATACTTTGAGATAGACGTGGAGAGTTGATAAGCCACTTATATCCATTTTGTCCCAAAACAGGCTAAAACAAAGAAAACATTGCTTAGAAGCTGTAAATAGCTATGTTAGTGTTTATGGGGTTAAAATGTGTCTTAATCTAATGCAACTAACTAAGTATAAGAGTTTGAGATGAATATGGAGAGATTAAAAGCCACTTATACCCATTTTGTCCCAAAACAGGCTCAAACCAAGAAAACATTGCTTAGAAGCTGTAAACAGCTATGTTAGTGTTTCTGGGGTTAAAATGTGTCTTAATCCAATGCAACTAACTAATTATAAGAGTTTGAGATAGATGTGGAGAGTTTAAAAGCCACTTGATCCCATTTTGTCCCAATAGAGGCTAAAACCAAGAAAACATTGCTTAGTAGCTGTAAATAGCTATGTTAGTGTTTCTGGGGTTAAAATGTGTATTAATCCAATGCAACTAACTAACTATAAGAGTTTGAGATAGATGTGGAGAGTTTAAAAGCCACTTATACCCATTTTGTCCCAAAACAGGCTAAAACAAAGAAAACATTGCTTAGAAGCTGTAAAGAGCTATGTTAGTGTTTATGGAGTTAAAATGTGTCTTAATACAATGCAACTAACTAATTATAAGAGTTTAAGATAGATGTGGAGAGTTTAAAAGCCATATACCCTTTTTGTCCCAAAACAGGCTAAAACCAAGAAAACATTGCTTAGAAGCTGTAAACAGCTATGTTAGTGTTTATGGGGTTAAAATGTGTCTTAATCTAATGCAACTAACTAATTATAAGACTTTCAGATAGATGTGGAGAGTTGATAAGCCACTTATATCCATTTTGTCCCAAAACAGGCTAAAACCAAGGAAACATTGCTTAGAAGCACTAAACAGCTATGTTAGTGTTGATGGGGTTAAAATGTGTCTTAATCCAATGCAACTAACTAATTATAAGACTTTGAGATAGATGTGGAGAGTTTATAAGCCACTTATATCCATTTTGTTCCAAAACAGGCTAAAACCAAGAAAACATTGCTTAGAAGCTGTAAACAGCTATGTTAGTGTTTATGGGGTTAAAATGTGTCTTAATCCAATGCAACTAACTAATTATAAGAGTTTGAGATAGATGTGGAGAGTTTAAAAGTCACTTATACCCATTTTGTCCCAAAACAGGCTAAAACCAAGAAAACATTGCTTAGAAGCTGTAAACAGCTATGTTAGTGTTTCTGGGGTTAAAATGTGTCTTAATCCAATGCAACTAACTAATTATAAGAGTTTGAGATAGATGTGGAGAGTTTAAAAGCCACTGATACCCATTTTGTCCCAAAACAGGCTAAAACCAAGAAAACATTGCTTAGAAGCTGTAATTAGCTATGTTAGTGTTTATGGGGTTAAAATGTGTCTTAATCCATTACAACAAACTAATTATAAGAGTTTGAGATAGATGTCGAGAGTTTAAAAGCCACTTATTCCCATTTTGTCCCAATAGAGGCTAAAACCAAGAAAACATTGCTTAGAAGCTGTAAAGAGCTATGTTAGTGTTTATGGGTTAAAATGTGTCTTAATCCAATGCAACTAACTAATTATAAGAGTTTGAGATAGATGTGGAGAGTTTAAAAGCCACTTATACCCATTTAGTCCCAAAACAGGCTAAAACCATGAAAACATTGCTTAGAAGCTGTAAAGAGCTATGTTAGTGTTTATGGGTTAAAATGTGTCTTAATCCAATGCAACTAACTAATTATAAGAGTTTGAGATAGATGTGGAGAGTTTAAAACCCACTTGTACCCATTTTGTCCCAAAACAGGCTAAAACCAAGAAAACATTGCTTAGAAGCTGTAATTAGCTATGTTAGTGTTTATGGGGTTAAAATGTGTCTTAATCCAATGCAACTGACTAGTTATAATACTTTGAGATAGATGTGGAGAGTTGATAAGCCACTTATATCCATTTTGTCCCAAAACAGGCTAAAACAAAGAAAACATTGCTTAGAAGCTGTAAATAGCTATGTTAGTGTTTATGGGGTTAAAATGTGTCTTAATCCAATGCAACTAACTAATTATAAGAGTTTGAGATAGATGTGGAGAGTTTAAAAGCCACTTATACCCATTTTGTCCCAAAACAGGCTAAAACCAAGAAAACATTGCTCAGAAGCTGTAAAGAGCTATGTTAGTGTTTATGGGGTTAAAATGTGTCTTAATCCATTACAACAAACTAATTATAAGAGTTTGAGATAGATGTCGAGAGTTTAAAAGCCACTTATTCCCATTTTGTCCCAATAGAGGCTAAAACCAAGAAAACATTGCTTAGAAGCTGTAAACAGCTATGTTAGTGTTTATGGGGTTAGAATGTGTCTTAATCCAATGCAACTAACTAATTATAAGAGTTTGAGATAGATGTGGAGAGTTTAAAAGCCACTTATACCCATTTTGTCCCAAAACAGGCTAAAACCATGAAAACATTGCTTAGAAGCTGTAAAGAGCTATGTTAGTGTTTATGGGTTAAAATGTGTCTTAATCCAATGCAACTAACTAATTATAAGAGTTTGAGATAGATGTGGAGAGTTTAAAACCCACTTGTACCCATTTTGTCCCAAAACAGGCTAAAACCAAGAAAACATTGCTTAGAAGCTGTAATTAGCTATGTTAGTGTTTATGGGGTTAAAATGTGTCTTAATCCAATGCAACTGACTAGTTATAATACTTTGAGATAGATGTGGAGAGTTGATAAGCCACTTATATCCATTTTGTCCCAAAACAGGCTAAAACAAAGAAAACATTGCTTAGAAGCTGTAAATAGCTATGTTAGTGTTTATGGGGTTAAAATGTGTCTTAATCTAATGCAACTAACTAAGTATAAGAGTTTGAGATGAATGTGGAGAGTTTAAAAGCCACTTATACCCATATTGTCCCAAAACAGGCTAACACCAAGAAAACATTGCTTAGAAGCTGTAAACAGCTATGTTAGTGTTTATGGGGTTAAAATGTGTCTTAATCCAATGCAACTAACTAATTATAAGAGTTTGAGATAGATGTGGAGAGTTTAAAAGCCACTTATACCCATTTTGTCCCAAAACAGGCTAAAACCAAGAAAACATTGCTCAGAAGCTGTAAAGAGCTATGTTAGTGTTTATGGGGTTAAAATGTGTCTTAATCCATTACAACAAACTAATTATAAGAGTTTGAGATAGATGTCGAGAGTTTAAAAGCCACTTATTTCCATTTTGTCCCAATAGAGGCTAAAACCAAGAAAACATTGCTTAGAAGCTGTAAACAGCTATGTTAATGTTTATGGGGTTAGAATGTGTCTTAATCCAATGCAACTAACTAATTATAAGAGTTTGAGATAGATGTGGAGAGTTTAAAAGCCACTTATACCCACTTTGTCCCAAAACAGGCTAAAACCAAGAAATCATTGCTTAGAAGCTGTAAACAGCTATGTTAGTGTTTATGGGGTTAAAATGTGTCTTAATCCAATGCAACTAACTAATTATAAGACTTTAAGATAGATGTGGAGAGTTGATAAGCCACTTATATCCATTTTGTCCCAAACAGGCTAAAACAAAGAAAACATTGCTTAGAAGCTGTAAATAGCTATGTTAGTGTTTATGGGGTTAAAATGTGTCTTAATCCAATGCAACTGACTAGTTATAAGAGGTTGAGATAGATGTGGAGAGTTTAAAAGCCACTTATACCCATTTTGTCCCAAAACAGGCTAACACCAAGAAAACATTGCTTAGAAGCTGTAAACAGCTATGTTAGTGTTTATGGGGTTAAAATGTGTCTTAATCCAATGCAACTAACTAATTATAAGACTTTGCGATAGATGTGGAGAGTTTAAAAGCCACTTATACCTATTTTGTCCCAAAACAGTCAAAAACCAAGAAAACATTGCTTAGAAGCACTAAACAGCTATGTTAGTGTTTATGGGGTTAAAATGTGTCTTAATCCAATGCAACTAACTAATTATAAGACTTTGAGATAGATGTGGAGAGTTTATAAGCCACTTATATCCATTTTGTCCCAAAACAGGCTAAAACCAAGAAAACATTACTTAGAAGCTGTAAACAGCTATGTTAGTATTTATGGGGTTAATATATGTCTTAATCCAATGCAACTAACTAATTATAAGAGTTTGAGATAGATGTGGAGAGTTTAAAAGCCACTTATACCCATTTTGTCCCAAAATAGGCTAACACCAAGAAAACATTGCTTAGAAGCTGTAAACAGCTATGTTTGTGTTTATGGGGTTAGAATGTGTCTTAATCCAATGCAACTAACTAATTATAAGACTTTGAGATAGATGTGGAGAGTTTATAAGCCACTTATATCCATTTTGTCCCAAAACAGGCTAAAACCAAGAAAACATTACTTAGAAGCTGTAAACAGCTATGTTAGTGTTTATGGGGTTAGAATGTGTCTTAATCCAATGCAACTAACTAATTATAAGAGTTTGAGATAGATGTGGAGAGTTTAAAAGCCACTTATACCCATTTTGTCCCAAAACAGGCTAAAACCATGAAAACATTGCTTAGAAGCTGTAAAGAGCTATGTTAGTGTTTATGGGGTTAAAATGTGTCTTAATCCAATGCAACTAACTAATTATATGAGTTTGAGATAGATGTGGAGAGTTTAAAACCCACTTGTACCCATTTTGTCCCAAAACAGGCTAAAACCAAGAAAACATTGCTTAGAAGCTGTAATTAGCTATGTTAGTGTTTATGGGGTTAAAATGTGTCTTAATCCAATGCAACTGACTAGTTATAATACTTTGAGATAGATGTGGAGAGTTGATAAGCCACTTATATCCATTTTGTCCCAAAACAGGCTAAAACAAAGAAAACATTGCTTAGAAGCTGTAAATAGCTATGTTAGTGTTTATGGGGTTAAAATGTGTCTTAATCTAATGCAACTAACTAAGTATAAGAGTTTGAGATGAATGTGGAGAGTTTAAAAGCCACTTATACCCATATTGTCCCAAAACAGGCTAACAGCAAGAAAACATTGCTTAGAAGCTGTAAACAGCTATGTTAGTGTTTATGGGGTTAAAATGTGTCTTAATACAATGCAACTAACTAATTATAAGAGTTTAAGATAGATGTGGAGAGTTTAAAAGCCACTTATACCCATTTTGTCCCAAAACAGGCTAAAACCAAGAAAACATTGCTTAGAAGCTGTAAACAGCTATGTTAGTGTTTATGGGGTTAAAATGTGTCTTAATCCAATGCAACAAACTAATTATAAGAGTTTGAGATAGATGTCGAGAGTTTAAAAGCCACTTATTCCCATTTTGTCCCAATAGAGGCTAAAACCAAGAAAACATTGCTTAGTAGCTGTAAACAGCTATGTTAGTGTTTATGGGGTTAAAATGTGTATTAATCCAATGCAACTAACTAAGTATAATACTTTGAGATAGACGTGGAGAGTTGATAAGCCACTTATATCCATTTTGTCCCAAAACAGGCTAAAACAAAGAAAACATTGCTTAGAAGCTGTAAATAGCTATGTTAGTGTTTATGGGGTTAAAATGTGTCTTAATCTAATGCAACTAACTAAGTATAAGAGTTTGAGATGAATATGGAGAGATTAAAAGCCACTTATACCCATTTTGTCCCAAAACAGGCTCAAACCAAGAAAACATTGCTTAGAAGCTGTAAACAGCTATGTTAGTGTTTCTGGGGTTAAAATGTGTCTTAATCCAATGCAACTAACTAATTATAAGAGTTTGAGATAGATGTGGAGAGTTTAAAAGCCACTTGATCCCATTTTGTCCCAATAGAGGCTAAAACCAAGAAAACATTGCTTAGTAGCTGTAAATAGCTATGTTAGTGTTTCTGGGGTTAAAATGTGTATTAATCCAATGCAACTAACTAACTATAAGAGTTTGAGATAGATGTGGAGAGTTTAAAAGCCACTTATACCCATTTTGTCCCAAAACAGGCTAAAACAAAGAAAACATTGCTTAGAAGCTGTAAAGAGCTATGTTAGTGTTTATGGAGTTAAAATGTGTCTTAATACAATGCAACTAACTAATTATAAGAGTTTAAGATAGATGTGGAGAGTTTAAAAGCCATATACCCTTTTTGTCCCAAAACAGGCTAAAACCAAGAAAACATTGCTTAGAAGCTGTAAACAGCTATGTTAGTGTTTATGGGGTTAAAATGTGTCTTAATCTAATGCAACTAACTAATTATAAGACTTTCAGATAGATGTGGAGAGTTGATAAGCCACTTATATCCATTTTGTCCCAAAACAGGCTAAAACCAAGGAAACATTGCTTAGAAGCACTAAACAGCTATGTTAGTGTTGATGGGGTTAAAATGTGTCTTAATCCAATGCAACTAACTAATTATAAGACTTTGAGATAGATGTGGAGAGTTTATAAGCCACTTATATCCATTTTGTTCCAAAACAGGCTAAAACCAAGAAAACATTGCTTAGAAGCTGTAAACAGCTATGTTAGTGTTTATGGGGTTAAAATGTGTCTTAATCCAATGCAACTAACTAATTATAAGAGTTTGAGATAGATGTGGAGAGTTTAAAAGTCACTTATACCCATTTTGTCCCAAAACAGGCTAAAACCAAGAAAACATTGCTTAGAAGCTGTAAACAGCTATGTTAGTGTTTCTGGGGTTAAAATGTGTCTTAATCCAATGCAACTAACTAATTATAAGAGTTTGAGATAGATGTGGAGAGTTTAAAAGCCACTGATACCCATTTTGTCCCAAAACAGGCTAAAACCAAGAAAACATTGCTTAGAAGCTGTAATTAGCTATGTTAGTGTTTATGGGGTTAAAATGTGTCTTAATCCATTACAACAAACTAATTATAAGAGTTTGAGATAGATGTCGAGAGTTTAAAAGCCACTTATTCCCATTTTGTCCCAATAGAGGCTAAAACCAAGAAAACATTGCTTAGAAGCTGTAAAGAGCTATGTTAGTGTTTATGGGTTAAAATGTGTCTTAATCCAATGCAACTAACTAATTATAAGAGTTTGAGATAGATGTGGAGAGTTTAAAAGCCACTTATACCCATTTAGTCCCAAAACAGGCTAAAACCATGAAAACATTGCTTAGAAGCTGTAAAGAGCTATGTTAGTGTTTATGGGTTAAAATGTGTCTTAATCCAATGCAACTAACTAATTATAAGAGTTTGAGATAGATGTGGAGAGTTTAAAACCCACTTGTACCCATTTTGTCCCAAAACAGGCTAAAACCAAGAAAACATTGCTTAGAAGCTGTAATTAGCTATGTTAGTGTTTATGGGGTTAAAATGTGTCTTAATCCAATGCAACTGACTAGTTATAATACTTTGAGATAGATGTGGAGAGTTGATAAGCCACTTATATCCATTTTGTCCCAAAACAGGCTAAAACAAAGAAAACATTGCTTAGAAGCTGTAAATAGCTATGTTAGTGTTTATGGGGTTAAAATGTGTCTTAATCCAATGCAACTAACTAATTATAAGAGTTTGAGATAGATGTGGAGAGTTTAAAAGCCACTTATACCCATTTTGTCCCAAAACAGGCTAAAACCAAGAAAACATTGCTCAGAAGCTGTAAAGAGCTATGTTAGTGTTTATGGGGTTAAAATGTGTCTTAATCCATTACAACAAACTAATTATAAGAGTTTGAGATAGATGTCGAGAGTTTAAAAGCCACTTATTCCCATTTTGTCCCAATAGAGGCTAAAACCAAGAAAACATTGCTTAGAAGCTGTAAACAGCTATGTTAGTGTTTATGGGGTTAGAATGTGTCTTAATCCAATGCAACTAACTAATTATAAGAGTTTGAGATAGATGTGGAGAGTTTAAAAGCCACTTATACCCATTTTGTCCCAAAACAGGCTAAAACCATGAAAACATTGCTTAGAAGCTGTAAAGAGCTATGTTAGTGTTTATGGGTTAAAATGTGTCTTAATCCAATGCAACTAACTAATTATAAGAGTTTGAGATAGATGTGGAGAGTTTAAAACCCACTTGTACCCATTTTGTCCCAAAACAGGCTAAAACCAAGAAAACATTGCTTAGAAGCTGTAATTAGCTATGTTAGTGTTTATGGGGTTAAAATGTGTCTTAATCCAATGCAACTGACTAGTTATAATACTTTGAGATAGATGTGGAGAGTTGATAAGCCACTTATATCCATTTTGTCCCAAAACAGGCTAAAACAAAGAAAACATTGCTTAGAAGCTGTAAATAGCTATGTTAGTGTTTATGGGGTTAAAATGTGTCTTAATCTAATGCAACTAACTAAGTATAAGAGTTTGAGATGAATGTGGAGAGTTTAAAAGCCACTTATACCCATATTGTCCCAAAACAGGCTAACACCAAGAAAACATTGCTTAGAAGCTGTAAACAGCTATGTTAGTGTTTATGGGGTTAAAATGTGTCTTAATCCAATGCAACTAACTAATTATAAGAGTTTGAGATAGATGTGGAGAGTTTAAAAGCCACTTATACCCATTTTGTCCCAAAACAGGCTAAAACCAAGAAAACATTGCTCAGAAGCTGTAAAGAGCTATGTTAGTGTTTATGGGGTTAAAATGTGTCTTAATCCATTACAACAAACTAATTATAAGAGTTTGAGATAGATGTCGAGAGTTTAAAAGCCACTTATTTCCATTTTGTCCCAATAGAGGCTAAAACCAAGAAAACATTGCTTAGAAGCTGTAAACAGCTATGTTAATGTTTATGGGGTTAGAATGTGTCTTAATCCAATGCAACTAACTAATTATAAGAGTTTGAGATAGATGTGGAGAGTTTAAAAGCCACTTATACCCACTTTGTCCCAAAACAGGCTAAAACCAAGAAATCATTGCTTAGAAGCTGTAAACAGCTATGTTAGTGTTTATGGGGTTAAAATGTGTCTTAATCCAATGCAACTAACTAATTATAAGACTTTAAGATAGATGTGGAGAGTTGATAAGCCACTTATATCCATTTTGTCCCAAACAGGCTAAAACAAAGAAAACATTGCTTAGAAGCTGTAAATAGCTATGTTAGTGTTTATGGGGTTAAAATGTGTCTTAATCCAATGCAACTGACTAGTTATAAGAGGTTGAGATAGATGTGGAGAGTTTAAAAGCCACTTATACCCATTTTGTCCCAAAACAGGCTAACACCAAGAAAACATTGCTTAGAAGCTGTAAACAGCTATGTTAGTGTTTATGGGGTTAAAATGTGTCTTAATCCAATGCAACTAACTAATTATAAGACTTTGCGATAGATGTGGAGAGTTTAAAAGCCACTTATACCTATTTTGTCCCAAAACAGTCAAAAACCAAGAAAACATTGCTTAGAAGCACTAAACAGCTATGTTAGTGTTTATGGGGTTAAAATGTGTCTTAATCCAATGCAACTAACTAATTATAAGACTTTGAGATAGATGTGGAGAGTTTATAAGCCACTTATATCCATTTTGTCCCAAAACAGGCTAAAACCAAGAAAACATTACTTAGAAGCTGTAAACAGCTATGTTAGTATTTATGGGGTTAATATATGTCTTAATCCAATGCAACTAACTAATTATAAGAGTTTGAGATAGATGTGGAGAGTTTAAAAGCCACTTATACCCATTTTGTCCCAAAATAGGCTAACACCAAGAAAACATTGCTTAGAAGCTGTAAACAGCTATGTTTGTGTTTATGGGGTTAGAATGTGTCTTAATCCAATGCAACTAACTAATTATAAGACTTTGAGATAGATGTGGAGAGTTTATAAGCCACTTATATCCATTTTGTCCCAAAACAGGCTAAAACCAAGAAAACATTACTTAGAAGCTGTAAACAGCTATGTTAGTGTTTATGGGGTTAGAATGTGTCTTAATCCAATGCAACTAACTAATTATAAGAGTTTGAGATAGATGTGGAGAGTTTAAAAGCCACTTATACCCATTTTGTCCCAAAACAGGCTAAAACCATGAAAACATTGCTTAGAAGCTGTAAAGAGCTATGTTAGTGTTTATGGGGTTAAAATGTGTCTTAATCCAATGCAACTAACTAATTATATGAGTTTGAGATAGATGTGGAGAGTTTAAAACCCACTTGTACCCATTTTGTCCCAAAACAGGCTAAAACCAAGAAAACATTGCTTAGAAGCTGTAATTAGCTATGTTAGTGTTTATGGGGTTAAAATGTGTCTTAATCCAATGCAACTGACTAGTTATAATACTTTGAGATAGATGTGGAGAGTTGATAAGGCACTTATATCCATTTTGTCCCAAAACAGGCTAAAACAAAGAAAACATTGCTTAGAAGCTGTAAATAGCTATGTTAGTGTTTATGGGGTTAAAATGTGTCTTAATCTAATGCAACTAACTAAGTATAAGAGTTTGAGATGAATGTGGAGAGTTTAAAAGCCACTTATACCCATATTGTCCCAAAACAGGCTAACAGCAAGAAAACATTGCTTAGAAGCTGTAAACAGCTATGTTAGTGTTTATGGGGTTAAAATGTGTCTTAATACAATGCAACTAACTAATTATAAGAGTTTAAGATAGATGTGGAGAGTTTAAAATCCATATACCCTTTTTGTCCCAAAACAGGCTAAAACCAAGAAAACATTGCTTAGAAGCTGTAAACAGCTATGTTAGTGTTTATGGGGTTAAAATGTGTCTTAATCCAATGCAACTAACTAATTATAAGACTTTCAGATAGATGTGGAGAGTTTATAAGCCACTTATATCCATTTTGTCCCAAAACAGGCTAAAACCAAGGAAACATTGCTTAGAAGCACTAAACAGCTATGTTAGTGTTTATGGGGTTAAAATGTGTCTTAATCCAATGCAACTAACTAATTATAAGACTTTGAGATAGATGTGGAGAGTTTATAAGCCACTTATATCCATTTTGTCCCAAAACCGGCTAAAACCAAGAAAACATTGCTTAGAAGCTGTAAACAGCTATGTTAGTGTTTATGGGGTTAAGATGTGTCTTAATTCAATGCAACTAACTAATTATAAGAGTTTGAGATAGATGTGGAGAGTTTAAAAGTCACTTATACCCATTTTGTCCCAAAACAGGCTAAAACCAAGAAAACATTGCTTAGAAGCTGTAAACAGTATTAGAGAGTAAGGAGGAAGAGAGAGGAGAGGCCGGTAAGGCCGAGCCTTGAAGGAAGAGGAGAAACGGCCGGTAAGGTCGTGTACACCAAGAGAATGGCCGGTGAGGCCATGGGAGGCATGAGAGCGGCCAGTTAGGCCGCGAACAAGAGAAGAAAGGCCGTGAGATGTGCCAATCTCGTGTCCGTACGGTCAGCCTCACCTTATGTCCGTACGGTCGTGCTCTTGGTTCATGGGATAGAAAGGCCGAGTTTGAGAGGCTTGGGAGAAAGGAAAACGAGGCCTTACAAGGGAGAGAGGCCCATGGAGAAGAAGAAAGGAAATATCTCAAGGGAAAAGGAAGGAAGAAGGAAAAGGAAAGGAGGAGATTCAAGTGGGCGTTTGTGATGCACGAAGGAAGAGAGAAGTCGCTCTCTACTTCCTCTACTCGAGACAAACTGCCACAAGTCACCATCACCTTCTTCTTCTCTCTAACGGTCATAAGACCTTGTTCTTCTATATTAATGTGTAATCTCCCATATGTAAAATAATAACACAACCTTATCAATACAAAGAGAATCCGATTCCTCCTACACTTATGTTCTTGTTCTTATTTCCAATGTAGAGTGTGTAGGAGATTAGCGGTTAGAGGCTGCCCTTAAGGCAGCCTATTCTCTTCTCAAACCCACCTAAACTCTTCATTCTTTACTCTCTTTACTAAGCCTAGATTACTGATTCTAATCCTCCTTCTCCTAAGTACACAAACTATAAGTGTTGTGATACTAGAAGGGGATAGTCTCAAACTAGTGCTTCTCCTTGATAGGATCCGCTTACTCACTAGTATTTGGGTTCTATCTAGCTGTTCTATGGGGAGTTCATCACAAGTTGATGTTCTCTCCTCCCCCTTGAGAATGAGTTAGTTTGTTGTGGGTAAAGGGGGATTCATTCACCAAGTGTTTGTCTACCCTCTCTTGTGAGCTTTGTCTCATAAATCCCAACATGGTATCAGAGCAGGTTCTGCTCTTGGTGATTCAAACTCGTTCTCAATTCAATTCATCTTAGGATTCGCTTAGTTAAAGTTTTTAAATTTCGCTTAAGTGTTAATTCGCTTAGCTTAGTTCTTTAAAGCTTTAATTTTGCTTTTGTCGTTAAATCGATTCTCTAAACAGCTCAATGTTGAGTAAGCTTGGTCTCTTGTCTTGTTAGAATTTGTAGACCAAGTGAGTGAAGAGAAATCGAGTTTAAAAGCCCCATCCTTAAGCTTTACCGATTTGGTAATAGCTTTGTTTAGTTTGGGATGTGTGGGAAGTGATGAACCATTGAGCAAATTGTGTTGTTCATGGTGAGGATTCACGGTTCTTGTGTGCTTGTATGAGCCACGAAATTCTTAGGATTTTCTTAGGATTCTCTTAGGATTTAGTTAATTTTCCTTTAAAGGTTTAATTTTGCTTTAGTTAATTTTCCTTTAAAGGTTTAGTTGCTAAATCGCTTCTTCTTCTTCTCAATGTTGAGAAAGCTTTGTTTCTGGCCGTATGGTGTGTCCAGATTCAAGCTTGAAGAAGAGAGAGATCTTAATTTTCGCATCTCATGTCCGCTTGGTCAACTAGACTAAAGCTGTTCGAAGATGTTTTCTTTTAACCGTTGGACAATAGGTTGTTCCAAAGGCTTTTGTTGTTTCTTCTTTGCTTGTGACCACGAAAAACATCTTCTATATGTTATCTTCGTGGATCTAAAGCTTTATGATCTTGGAGAACACTTTGTTTTAAGTGATTCTACCATAAGATATGCCTAAACCGTTGGAGAAATTAATTTTCCATATGGTCCATGAATTTCAGCCATTAAAGCACCAAAAGAGTTTGTCTTCTTGGTTGTTCTTGACTGTCACAGCTTCCGCAAACTCAAGAAAACAGAGTATAACTCTGTCCATTGGAACTCTTGAGCTCTATTCTACTCTCCATTCACTTATACTCCCGCCCATATACTCTACTATACTCTATATTCTTGGTTACTAATTCTCTCACTTATTCTCTAAATTCTGTATTTATTTTCAGTAATATACTCTATACTCTAATCTCTCACAATCTCTTGTTTTAGAATCTGTCCCATTGAATTTGGTTTCAGTTTCAGCCTTGAAGATTGTGTGGAGCTCGCTTACTATCTCAAGAAGAAGTGGCGAGGTTGAAGGCTACAAGAAAGCCATGAGGAGAGCGCAGCACAATGCCTGGAGTTAGAACCAAGGGCCACCAAGTTTTTGTTAAGCTGGTGGAAGGTGATGAATCAGCCCAAGAGCATGTGTGTTAGTGCCAAGGTGTTGATCGGATGTGCACAATTGTCTTTAGGAAAGGTGATGCACAAGGTTTCAACTGAGATGATGAGGAGAGTCCCATCATCAAGTAAAGGTTGCGGGGGAGATCGACTATCAAGTGACTTCACACCGCACCTCACAGATTCTGCTCGGTCAGAAGCAAAAAGTTTTACTTAAAGCTCAGCCGAAGCGTCTCAAAGATCGACTCGGACGAAAGCCTTCCACTGCGATTCAGCTTCCGCGTTCTTCACAAAAGTTCTAGACCATAGAGTCATCTTGCCAGTGGAAGTGGAATCATACCAATCCGAGCAGCCGTTAGAGAGTTATGTCCGATTCAGTGGACATATATCAGTCTGACGATAAAACTGGCCTGGTTAAAAACCATGGCTAGAGAAGCGGTCTCAAGAAGAGAGTTTAAACCGCAACAATGATAAACTCTCTTCTTCCTATCCATCAAAACACCATAAAGGCTGTGCTCTAAACTCTACTCTATTTAAATTTCTTAAATTCATTATCTTAGCTCTATTACTAGTCTTTACTCTTTAATATGTTCTTTTAAAGTTTTCTTTAGAATTTTCTTTGATATTCCTCATAGCAAACACTTATTCTTTTCTTCTTTATCACTTGTTTCAAGGGTGAAGGAGACTATGAGAGCCTCAAAAGAAAATTCGAGAAGTGCAAGCTTGGAGAGATCATATGAAGTGAGTTCAAGGCAAGAAGGGCTAAGGAGTGTAGCGGTTCAAAGGCCTGAAGAGGAGAGAGCTGGTTCTTGACAAACCAAGATCAATGGGACATCAAGGACCGTGGAAACTACACTCTTTTTACTTAACAAAGTTTTTCCCAAGTGGTTTTCTTTGTTAAGGTTTTTAATGAGGTAGTCGACACGAGTCCACCCTTGATCTTTGGTCCCCATGGTGCCCTGCAGATCAAGCGTGCGGGGGAGTATTAGAGAGTAAGGAGGAAGAGAGAGGAGAGGCCGGTAAGGCCGAGCCTTGAAGGAAGAGGAGAAACGGCCGGTAAGGTCGTGTACACCAAGAGAATGGCCGGTGAGGCCATGGGAGGCATGAGAGCGGCCAGTTAGGCCGCGAACAAGAGAAGAAAGGCCGTGAGATGTGCCAATCTCGTGTCCGTACGGTCAGCCTCACCTTATGTCCGTACGGTCGTGCTCTTGGTTCATGGGATAGAAAGGCCGAGTTTGAGAGGCTTGGGAGAAAGGAAAACGAGGCCTTACAAGGGAGAGAGGCCCATGGAGAAGAAGAAAGGAAATATCTCAAGGGAAAAGGAAGGAAGAAGGAAAAGGAAAGGAGGAGATTCAAGTGGGCGTTTGTGATGCACGAAGGAAGAGAGAAGTCGCTCTCTACTTCCTCTACTCGAGACAAACTGCCACAAGTCACCATCACCTTCTTCTTCTCTCTAACGGTCATAAGACCTTGTTCTTCTATATTAATGTGTAATCTCCCATATGTAAAATAATAACACAACCTTATCAATACAAAGAGAATCCGATTCCTCCTACACTTATGTTCTTGTTCTTATTTCCAATGTAGAGTGTGTAGGAGATTAGCGGTTAGAGGCTGCCCTTAAGGCAGCCTATTCTCTTCTCAAACCCACCTAAACTCTTCATTCTTTACTCTCTTTACTAAGCCTAGATTACTGATTCTAATCCTCCTTCTCCTAAGTACACAAACTATAAGTGTTGTGATACTAGAAGGGGATAGTCTCAAACTAGTGCTTCTCCTTGATAGGATCCGCTTACTCACTAGTATTTGGGTTCTATCTAGCTGTTCTATGGGGAGTTCATCACAAGTTGATGTTCTCTCCTCCCCCTTGAGAATGAGTTAGTTTGTTGTGGGTAAAGGGGGATTCATTCACCAAGTGTTTGTCTACCCTCTCTTGTGAGCTTTGTCTCATAAATCCCAACATGGTATCAGAGCAGGTTCTGCTCTTGGTGATTCAAACTCGTTCTCAATTCAATTCATCTTAGGATTCGCTTAGTTAAAGTTTTTAAATTTCGCTTAAGTGTTAATTCGCTTAGCTTAGTTCTTTAAAGCTTTAATTTTGCTTTTGTCGTTAAATCGATTCTCTAAACAGCTCAATGTTGAGTAAGCTTGGTCTCTTGTCTTGTTAGAATTTGTAGACCAAGTGAGTGAAGAGAAATCGAGTTTAAAAGCCCCATCCTTAAGCTTTACCGATTTGGTAATAGCTTTGTTTAGTTTGGGATGTGTGGGAAGTGATGAACCATTGAGCAAATTGTGTTGTTCATGGTGAGGATTCACGGTTCTTGTGTGCTTGTATGAGCCACGAAATTCTTAGGATTTTCTTAGGATTCTCTTAGGATTTAGTTAATTTTCCTTTAAAGGTTTAATTTTGCTTTAGTTAATTTTCCTTTAAAGGTTTAGTTGCTAAATCGCTTCTTCTTCTTCTCAATGTTGAGAAAGCTTTGTTTCTGGCCGTATGGTGTGTCCAGATTCAAGCTTGAAGAAGAGAGAGATCTTAATTTTCGCATCTCATGTCCGCTTGGTCAACTAGACTAAAGCTGTTCGAAGATGTTTTCTTTTAACCGTTGGACAATAGGTTGTTCCAAAGGCTTTTGTTGTTTCTTCTTTGCTTGTGACCACGAAAAACATCTTCTATATGTTATCTTCGTGGATCTAAAGCTTTATGATCTTGGAGAACACTTTGTTTTAAGTGATTCTACCATAAGATATGCCTAAACCGTTGGAGAAATTAATTTTCCATATGGTCCATGAATTTCAGCCATTAAAGCACCAAAAGAGTTTGTCTTCTTGGTTGTTCTTGACTGTCACAGCTTCCGCAAACTCAAGAAAACAGAGTATAACTCTGTCCATTGGAACTCTTGAGCTCTATTCTACTCTCCATTCACTTATACTCCCGCCCATATACTCTACTATACTCTATATTCTTGGTTACTAATTCTCTCACTTATTCTCTAAATTCTGTATTTATTTTCAGTAATATACTCTATACTCTAATCTCTCACAATCTCTTGTTTTAGAATCTGTCCCATTGAATTTGGTTTCAGTTTCAGCCTTGAAGATTGTGTGGAGCTCGCTTACTATCTCAAGAAGAAGTGGCGAGGTTGAAGGCTACAAGAAAGCCATGAGGAGAGCGCAGCACAATGCCTGGAGTTAGAACCAAGGGCCACCAAGTCTTTGTTAAGCTGGTGGAAGGTGATGAATCAGCCCAAGAGCATGTGTGTTAGTGCCAAGGTGTTGATCGGATGTGCACAATTGTCTTTAGGAAAGGTGATGCACAAGGTTTCAACTGAGATGATGAGGAGAGTCCCATCATCAAGTAAAGGTTGCGGGGGAGATCGACTATCAAGTGACTTCACACCGCACCTCACAGATTCTGCTCGGTCAGAAGCAAAAAGTTTTACTTAAAGCTCAGCCGAAGCGTCTCAAAGATCGACTCGGACGAAAGCCTTCCACTGCGATTCAGCTTCCGCGTTCTTCACAAAAGTTCTAGACCATAGAGTCATCTTGCCAGTGGAAGTGGAATCATACCAATCCGAGCAGCCGTTAGAGAGTTATGTCCGATTCAGTGGACATATATCAGTCTGACGATAAAACTGGCCTGGTTAAAAACCATGGCTAGAGAAGCGGTCTCAAGAAGAGAGTTTAAACCGCAACAATGATAAACTCTCTTCTTCCTATCCATCAAAACACCATAAAGGCTGTGCTCTAAACTCTACTCTATTTAAATTTCTTAAATTCATTATCTTAGCTCTATTACTAGTCTTTACTCTTTAATATGTTCTTTTAAAGTTTTCTTTAGAATTTTCTTTGATATTCCTCATAGCAAACACTTATTCTTTTCTTCTTTATCACTTGTTTCAAGGGTGAAGGAGACTATGAGAGCCTCAAAAGAAAATTCGAGAAGTGCAAGCTTGGAGAGATCATATGAAGTGAGTTCAAGGCAAGAAGGGCTAAGGAGTGTAGCGGTTCAAAGGCCTGAAGAGGAGAGAGCTGGTTCTTGACAAACCAAGATCAATGGGACATCAAGGACCGTGGAAACTACACTCTTTTTACTTAACAAAGTTTTTCCCAAGTGGTTTTCTTTGTTAAGGTTTTTAATGAGGTAGTCGACACGAGTCCACCCTTGATCTTTGGTCCCCATGGTGCCCTGCAGATCAAGCGTGCGGGGGAGTATTAGAGAGTAAGGAGGAAGAGAGAGGAGAGGCCGGTAAGGCCGAGCCTTGAAGGAAGAGGAGAAACGGCCGGTAAGGTCGTGTACACCAAGAGAATGGCCGGTGAGGCCATGGGAGGCATGAGAGCGGCCAGTTAGGCCGCGAACAAGAGAAGAAAGGCCGTGAGATGTGCCAATCTCGTGTCCGTACGGTCAGCCTCACCTTATGTCCGTACGGTCGTGCTCTTGGTTCATGGGATAGAAAGGCCGAGTTTGAGAGGCTTGGGAGAAAGGAAAACGAGGCCTTACAAGGGAGAGAGGCCCATGGAGAAGAAGAAAGGAAATATCTCAAGGGAAAAGGAAGGAAGAAGGAAAAGGAAAGGAGGAGATTCAAGTGGGCGTTTGTGATGCACGAAGGAAGAGAGAAGTCGCTCTCTACTTCCTCTACTCGAGATAAACGGCCACAAGTCACCATCACCTTCTTCTTCTCTCTAACGGTCATAAGACCTTGTTCTTCTATATTAATGTGTAATCTCCCATATGTAAAATAATAACACAACCTTATCAATACAAAGAGAATCCGATTCCTCCTACACTTATGTTCTTGTTCTTATTTCCAATGTAGAGTGTGTAGGAGATTAGCGGTTAGAGGCTGCCCTTAAGGCAGCCTATTCTCTTCTCAAACCCACCTAAACTCTTCATTCTTTACTCTCTTTACTAAGCCTAGATTACTGATTCTAATCCTCCTTCTCCTAAGTACACAAACTATAAGTGTTGTGATACTAGAAGGGGATAGTCTCAAACTAGTGCTTCTCCTTGATAGGATCCGCTTACTCACTAGTATTTGGGTTCTATCTAGCTGTTCTATGGGGAGTTCATCACAAGTTGATGTTCTCTCCTCCCCCTTGAGAATGAGTTAGTTTGTTGTGGGTAAAGGGGGATTCATTCACCAAGTGTTTGTCTACCCTCTCTTGTGAGCTTTGTCTCATAAATCCCAACATGGTATCAGAGCAGGTTCTGCTCTTGGTGATTCAAACTCGTTCTCAATTCAATTCATCTTAGGATTCGCTTAGTTAAAGTTTTTAAATTTCGCTTAAGTGTTAATTCGCTTAGCTTAGTTCTTTAAAGCTTTAATTTTGCTTTTGTCGTTAAATCGATTCTCTAAACAGCTCAATGTTGAGTAAGCTTGGTCTCTTGTCTTGTTAGAATTTGTAGACCAAGTGAGTGAAGAGAAATCGAGTTTAAAAGCCCCATCCTTAAGCTTTACCGATTTGGTAATAGCTTTGTTTAGTTTGGGATGTGTGGGAAGTGATGAACCATTGAGCAAATTGTGTTGTTCATGGTGAGGATTCACGGTTCTTGTGTGCTTGTATGAGCCACGAAATTCTTAGGATTTTCTTAGGATTCTCTTAGGATTTAGTTAATTTTCCTTTAAAGGTTTAATTTTGCTTTAGTTAATTTTCCTTTAAAGGTTTAGTTGCTAAATCGCTAGATAGATGTGGAGAGTTTAAAAGCCACTGATACCCATTTTGTCCCAAAACAGGCTAAAACCAAGAAAACATTGCTTAGAAGCTGTAATTAGCTATGTTAGTGTTTATGGGGTTAAAATGTGTCTTAATCCATTACAACCAACTAATTATAAGAGTTTGAGATAGATGTCGAGAGTTTAAAAGCCACTTATTCCCATTTTGTCCCAATAGAGGCTAAAACCAAGAAAACATTGCTTAGAAGCTGTAAACAGCTATGTTAGTGTTTATGGGGTTAGAATGTGTCTTAATCCAATGCAACTAACTAATTATAAGAGTTTGAGATAGATGTGGAGAGTTTAAAAGCCACTTATACCCATTTTGTCCCAAAACAGGCTAAAACCATGAAAACATTGCTTAGAAGCTGTAAAGAGCTATGTTAGTGTTTATGGGTTAAAATGTGTCTTAATCCAATGCAACTAACTAATTATAAGAGTTTGAGATAGATGTGGAGAGTTTAAAACCCACTTGTACCCATTTTGTCCCAAAACAGGCTAAAACCAAGAAAACATTGCTTAGAAGCTGTAATTAGCTATGTTAGTGTTTATGGGGTTAAAATGTGTCTTAATCCAATGCAACTGACTAGTTATAATACTTTGAGATAGATGTGGAGAGTTGATAAGCCACTTATATCCATTTTGTCCCAAAACAGGCTAAAACAAAGAAAACATTGCTTAGAAGCTGTAAATAGCTATGTTAGTGTTTATGGGGTTAAAATGTGTCTTAATCCAATGCAACTAACTAATTATAAGAGTTTGAGATAGATGTGGAGAGTTTAAAAGCCACTTATACCCATTTTGTCCCAAAACAGGCTAAAACCAAGAAAACATTGCTCAGAAGCTGTAAAGAGCTATGTTAGTGTTTATGGGGTTAAAATATGTCTTAATCCATTACAACAAACTAATTATAAGAGTTTGAGATAGATGTCGAGAGTTTAAAAGCCACTTATTCCCATTTTGTCCCAATAGAGGCTAAAACCAAGAAAACATTGCTTAGAAGCTGTAAACAGCTATGTTAGTGTTTATGGGGTTAGAATGTGTCTTAATCCAATGCAACTAACTAATTATAAGAGTTTGAGATAGATGTGGAGAGTTTAAAAGCCACTTATACCCATTTTGTCCCAAAACAGGCTAAAACCATGAAAACATTGCTTAGAAGCTGTAAAGAGCTATGTTAGTGTTTATGGGTTAAAATGTGTCTTAATCCAATGCAACTAACTAATTATAAGAGTTTGAGATAGATGTGGAGAGTTTAAAACCCACTTGTACCCATTTTGTCCCAAAACAGGCTAAAACCAAGAAAACATTGCTTAGAAGCTGTAATTGGCTATGTTAGTGTTTATGGGGTTAAAATGTGTCTTAATCCAATGCAACTGACTAGTTATAATACTTTGAGATAGATGTGGAGAGTTGATAAGCCACTTATATCCATTTTGTCCCAAAACAGGCTAAAACAAAGAAAACATTGCTTAGAAGCTGTAAATAGCTATGTTAGTGTTTATGGGGTTAAAATGTGTCTTAATCTAATGCAACTAACTAAGTATAAGAGTTTGAGATGAATGTGGAGAGTTTAAAAGCCACTTATACCCATATTGTCCCAAAACAGGCTAACACCAAGAAAACATTGCTTAGAAGCTGTAAACAGCTATGTTAGTGTTTATGGGGTTAAAATGTGTCTTAATCCAATGCAACTAACTAATTATAAGAGTTTGAGATAGATGTGGAGAGTTTAAAAGCCACTTATACCCATTTTGTCCCAAAACAGGCTAAAACCAAGAAAACATTGCTTAGAAGCTGTAAAGAGCTATGTTAGTGTTTATGGGGTTAAAATGTGTCTTAATCCATTACAACAAACTAATTATAAGAGTTTGAGATAGATGTCGAGAGTTTAAAAGCCACTTATTCCCATTTTGTCCCAATAGAGGCTAAAACCAAGAAAACATTGCTTAGTAGCTGTAAACAGCTATGTTAGTGTTTATGGGGTTAAAATGTGTATTAATCCAATGCAACTAACTAAGTATAAGAGTTTGAGATAGATGTGGAGAGTTTAAAAGCCACTTATACCCATTTTGTCCCAAAACAGGCTCAAACCAAGAAAACATTACTTAGAAGCTGTAAACAGCTATGTTAGTGTTTATGGGGTTAAAATGTGTCTTAATCCAATGCAACTAACTAATTATAAGAGTTTGAGATAGATGTGGAGAGTTTAAAAGCCACTTATACCCATTTTGTCCCAAAACAGGCTAAAACCAAGAAAACATTGCTTAGAAGCTGTAAAGAGCTATGTTAGTGTTTATGGGGTTAAAATGTGTCTTAATCCATTACAAAAAACTAATTATAAGAGTTTCAGATAGATGTCGAGAGTTTAAAAGCCACTTATTCCCATTTTGTCCCAAAACAGGCTAAAACCAAGAAAACATTACTTAAAAGCTGTAAACAGCTATGTTAGTGTTTATGGGGTTAAAATGTGTCTTAATCCAATGCAACTAACTAATTATAAGAGTTTGAGATAGATGTGGAGAGTTGATAAGCCACTTATATCCATTTTGTCCCAAAACAGGCTAAAACAAAGAAAACATTGCTTAGAAGCTGTAAATAGCTATGTTAGTGTTTATGGGGTTAAAATGTGTCTTAATCCAATGCAACTGACTAGTTATAAGAGTTTGAGATAGATGTGGAGAGTTTAAAAGCCACTTATACCCATTTTGTCCCAAAACAGGCTAACACCAAGAAAACATTGCTTAGAAGCTGTAAACATCTATGTTAGTGTTTCTAAGGTTAAAATGTGTCTTAATCCAATGCAACTAACTAATTATAAGACTTTGAGATAGATGTGGAGAGTTTAAAAGCCACTTATATCCATTTTGTCCCAAAATAGGCTAAAACAAAGAAAACATTGCTTAGAAGCTGTAAATAGCTATGTTAGTGTTTATGGGGTTAAAATGTGTCTTAATCTAATGCAACTAACTAAGTATAAGAGTTTGAGATGAATGTGGAGAGTTTAAAAGCCACTTATACCCATATTGTCCCAAAACAGGCTAACACCAAGAAAACATTGCTTAGAAGCTGTAAACAGCTATGTTAGTGTTTATGGGGTTAAAATGTGTCTTAATCCAATGCAACTAACTAATTATAAGAGTTTGAGATAGATGTGGAGAGTTTAAAAGCCACTTATACCCATTTTGTCCCAAAACAGGCTAAAACCAAAAAAAAATTGCTTAGAAGCTGTAAAGAGCTATGTTAGTGTTTATGGGGTTAAAATGTGTCTTAATCCATTACAACAAACTAATTATAAGAGTTTGAGATAGATGTCGAGAGTTTAAAAGCCACTTATTCCCATTTTGTCCTAATAGAGGCTAAAACCAAGAAAACATTGCTTAGTAGCTGTAAACAGCTATGTTAGTGTTTATGGGGTCAAAATGTGTATTAATCCAATGCAACTAACTAAGTATAAGAGTTTGAGATAGATGTGGAGAGTTTAAAAGCCACTTATACCCATTTTGTCCCAAAACAGGCTCAAACCAAGAAAACATTGCTTAGAAGCTGTAAACAGCTAGGTTAGTGTTTATGGGGTTAAAATGTGTCTTAATCCAATGCAACTAACTAATTATAAGACTTTAAGATAGATGTGGAGAGTTGATAAGCCACTTATATCCATTTTGTCCCAAAACAGGCTAAAACAAAGAAAACATTGCTTAGAAGCTGTAAATAGCTATGTTAGTGTTTCTGGGGTTAAAATGTGTCTTAATCCAATGCAACTGACTAGTTATAAGAGTTTGAGATAGATGTGGAGAGTTTAAAAGCCACTTATACCCATTTTGTCCCAAAACAGGCTAACACCAAGAAAACATTGCTTAGAAGCTGTAATTAGCTATGTTAGTGTTTATGGGGTTAAAATGTGTCTTAATCCAATGCAACTGACTAGTTATAATACTTTGAGATAGATGTGGAGAGTTGATAAGCCACTTATATCCATTTTGTCCCAAAACAGGCTAAAACAAAGAAAACATTGCTTAGAAGCTGTAAATAGCTATGTTAGTGTTTATGGGGTTAAAATGTGTCTTAATCTAATGCAACTAACTAAGTATAAGAGTTTGAGATGAATGTGGAGAGTTTAAAAGCCACTTATACCCATATTGTCCCAAAACAGGCTAACACCAAGAAAACATTGCTTAGAAGCTGTAAACAGCTATGTTAGTGTTTATGGGGTTAAAATGTGTCTTAATCCAATGCAACTAACTAATTATAAGAGTTTGAGATAGATGTGGAGAGTTTAAAAGCCACTTATACCCATTTTGTCCCAAAACAGGCTAAAACCAAGAAAACATTGCTTAGAAGCTGTAAAGAGCTATGTTAGTGTTTATGGGGTTAAAATGTGTCTTAATCCATTACAACAAACTAATTATAAGAGTTTGAGATAGATGTCGAGAGTTTAAAAGCCACTTATTCCCATTTTGTCCCAATAGAGGCTAAAACCAAGAAAACATTGCTTAGTAGCTGTAAACAGCTATGTTAGTGTTTATGGGGTTAAAATGTGTATTAATCCAATGCAACTAACTAATTATAAGAGTTTAAGATAGATGTGGAGAGTTTAAAAGCCACTTATACCCTTTTTGTCCCAAAACAGGCTAAAACCAAGAAAACATTGCTTAGAGCTGTAAACAGCTATGTTAGTGTTTATGGGGTTAAAATGTGTCTTAATTCAATGCAACTAACTAATTATAAGACTTTAAGATAGATGTGGAGAGTTGATAAGCCACTTATATCCATTTTGTCCCAAAACAGGCTAAAACAAAGAAAACATTGCTTAGAAGCTGTAAATAGCTATGTTAGTGTTTATGGGGTTAAAATGTGTCTTAATCCAATGAAACTGACTAGTTATAAGAGTTTGAGATAGATGTGGAGAGTTTAAAAGCCACTTATACCCATTTTGTCCCAAAACAGGCTAACACCAAGAAAACATTGCTTAGAAGCTGTAAACAGCTATGTTAGTGTTTATGGGGTTAAAATGTGTCTTAATCCAATGCAACTAACTAATTATAAGACTTTGCGATAGATGTGGAGAGTTTAAAAGCCACTTATACCTATTTTGTCCCAAAACAGTCTAAAACCAAGAAAACATTGCTTAGAAGCACTAAACAGCTATGTTAGTGTTTATGGGGTTAAAATGTGTCTTAATCCAATGCAACTAACTAATTATAAGACTTTAATATAGATGTGGAGAGTTGATAAGCCACTTATATCCATTTTGTCCCAAAACAGGCTAAAACAAAGAAAACATTGCTTAGAAGCTGTAAATAGCTATGTTAGTGTTTATGGGGTTAAAATGTGTCTTAATCCAATGCAACTGACTAGTTATAAGAGTTTGAGATAGATGTGGAGAGTTTAAAAGCCACTTATACCCATTTTGTCCCAAAACAGGCTAACACCAAGAAAACATTGCTTAGAAGCTGTAAACAGCTATATTAGTGTTTATGGGGTTAAAATGTGTCTTAATCCAATGCAACTAACTAATTATAAGACTTTGCGATAGATGTGGAGAGTTTAAAAGCCACTTATACCTATTTTGTCCCAAAACAGTCTAAAACCAAGAAAACATTGCTTAGAAGCACTAAACAGCTATGTTAGTGTTTATGGGGTTAAAATGTGTCTTAATCCAATGCAACTAACTAATTATAAGACTTTGAGATAGATGTGGAGAGTTTATAAGCCACTTATATCCATTTTGTCCCAAAACAGGCTAAAACCAAGAAAACATTACTTAGAAGCTGTAAACAGCTATGTTAGTATTTATGGGGTTAAAATATGTCTTAATCCAATGCAACTAACTAATTATAAGAGTTTGAGATAGATGTGGAGAGTTTAAAAGCCACTTATACCCATTTTGTCCCAAAATAGGCTAACACCAAGAAAACATTGCTTAGAAGCTGTAAACAGCTATGTTAGTGTTTATGGGGTTAGAATGTGTCTTAATCCAATGCAACTAACTAATTATAAGACTTTGAGATAGATGTGGAGAGTTTATAAGCCACTTATATCCATTTTGTCCCAAAACAGGCTAAAACCAAGAAAACATTACTTAGAAGCTGTAAACAGCTATGTTAGTGTTTATGGGGTTAGCATGTGTCTTAATCCAATTCAACTGACTAATTATAAGAGTTTGAGATAGATGTGGAGAGTTTAAAAGCCACTTATACCCATTTTGTCCCAAAACAGGCTAAAACCAAGAAAACATTGCTTAGAAGCTGTAATTAGCTATGTTAGTGTTTATGGGGTTAAAATGTGTCTTAATCCAATGCAACTGACTAGTTATATGAGTTTGAGATAGATGTGGAGAGTTGATAAGCCACTTATATCCATTTTGTCCCAAAACAGGCTAAAACAAAGAAAACATTGCTTAGAAGCAGTAAATAGCTATGTTAGTGTTTATGGGGTTAAAATGTGTTTTAATCCAATGCAACTGACAAGTTATAATACTTTGAGATAGATGTGGAGAGTTGATAAGCCACTTATATCCATTTTGTCCCAAAACAGGCTAAAACAAAGAAAACATTGCTTAGAAGCAGTAAATAGCTATGTTAGTGTTTATGGGGTTAAAATGTGTCTTAATCTAATGCAACTAACTAAGTATAAGAGTTTGAGATGAATGTGGAGAGTTTAAAAGCCACTTATACCCATATTGTCCCAAAACAGGCTAACACCAAGAAAACATTGCTTAGAAGCTGTAAACAGCTATGTTAGTGTTTATGGGGTTAAAATGTGTCTTAATCCAATGCAACTAACTAATTATAAGAGTTTGAGATAGATGTGGAGAGTTTAAAAGCCACTTATACCCATTTTGTCCCAAAACAGGCTAAAACCAAGAAAACATTGCTTAGAAGCTGTAAAGAGCTATGTTAGTGTTTATGGGGTTAAAATGTGTCTTAATCCATTACAACAAACTAATTATAAGAGTTTGAGATAGATGTGGAGAGTTTATAAGCCACTTATATCCATTTTGTCCCAAAACAGGCTAAAACCAAGAAAACATTACTTAGAAGCTGTAAACAGCTATGTTAGTGTTTATGGGGTTAGCATGTGTCTTAATCCAATTCAACTGACTAATTATAAGAGTTTGAGATAGATGTGGAGAGTTTAAAAGCCACTTATACCCATTTTGTCCCAAAACAGGCTAAAACCAAGAAAACATTGCTTAGAAGCTGTAATTAGCTATGTTAGTGTTTATGGGGTTAAAATGTGTCTTAATCCAATGCAACTGACTAGTTATATGAGTTTGAGATAGATGTGGAGAGTTGATAAGCCACTTATATCCATTTTGTCCCAAAACAGGCTAAAACAAAGAAAACATTACTTAGAAGCTGTAAACAGCTATGTTAGTGTTTATGGGGTTAAAATGTGTCTTAATCCATTACAACAAACTAATTATAAGAGTTTGAGATAGATGTCGAGAGTTTAAAAGCCACTTATATCCATTTTGTCCCAAAACAGGCTAAAACAAAGAAAACATTGCTTAGAAGCAGTAAATAGCTATGTTAGTGTTTATGGGGTTAAAATGTGTCTTAATCTAATGCAACTAACTAAGTATAAGAGTTTGAGATGAATGTGGAGAGTTTAAAAGCCACTTATACCCATATTGTCCCAAAACAGGCTAACACCAAGAAAACATTGCTTAGAAGCTGTAAACAGCTATGTTAGTGTTTATGGGGTTAAAATGTGTCTTAATCCAATGCAACTAACTAATTATAAGAGTTTGAGATAGATGTGGAGAGTTTAAAAGCCACTTATACCCATTTTGTCCCAAAACAGGCTAAAACCAAGAAAACATTGCTTAGAAGTGTTAGACTTTGTAGAATAAAGAAGAGAATCAAGAGAGTGATGAGAGATGTCGGTAGACAAAGAGAATGAGGAAGAAGAAAAGATTAGGTTATTGTTCCATAAGAATGTCGATTACAATGTAGGCTAATGCCTATTTATATCATGAGAAACTCTAGGGCTACACCCTTTACAAACCGCACAGCTAAGTGATAGGGACAGGAAGAGAGAAGAGACTAATCCCAAGGTTGATAGCGACCCGTCTTAGTCTCCTTAAACCAAACATCACCCGTGACTCTTCTTGCTCCACTTGCGCTTTCCCTCCAACGGCTATCTTGGGAATTCTAGAGTCTTCTAATGGGCTTAGGATGAGCAGGCCTCCTCTCCATTCCTTATCACTAGAAGACTCGGCCATTTCACCACACTTGTACGGACAGCCCATATTCAATACTCGTACGGACGGCCATGGCTGCCTTAGGCTTATTCTTTTGATCAATACTCCCCCTCAAGCTTAGCCTAATGAAATGGCTAAGCTTGGAACCCGTGAAGCAGCACCTCATTAAAAACCTTGACTTAGAAAACCTCATGGGACAAAACCAAGTCGAGGGAAAAAGAGTGTGCTGTCCACGGATTAGAGAAGCTTGATCATGGCCGTGTAATGTCTACAAGTCCAAGTTTGCTATAGATGTGATCACAAACCTTGGAGCTTGCAGACTTGGTGAAGATGTCAGCTAGCTGATCTTGACTCCTTGTGTGGCATGGTAACACCACTCCTTCTTCAATCTTCTCTCTCACCTTGTGGCAATCGCTTTCTATGTGCTTGGTCCTCTCATGAAAGACTGAGTTTGTGGCAATGTGGATGGCCGCTTCATTGTCGCAGTGCATGGTCATGGGCTGCTTTGTCTCGATGCCTAAATCCTTGAGTAGGCCCTTCAGCCATGTCATCTCGTTAGTGAGCTTCCTCATAGCTCTATACTCGGCCTCGGCGCTAGAGCATGAAACCACCTTTTGTTTCTTAGACCTCCATGTAACCAAGTTGCCTCCAACAAACGTGCAGTACCCAGTGGTGGATCTCCTATCCAGCGTGTCGCCATTGTAATCCGCATCACAATAGCCAACGATTTCGGTGTTGTCATTCTTGCCCATCCAAATACCTTGACCCGGACTGCCCTTGAGATAGCTTAGGATCCTCTCGACTTGACTCCATTGGTACTTGCTTGGTGCCTTCATATGTTGGCTAACCTGATTCACAGCATAAGATATGTCAGGTCGTGTGATAGTAAGGTATATCAGCTTACCTACAAGCCGGCGATAGCGTGTGACGTCTAAGAATGGCTCGTCCATTGGTTCCTTAGGTCGGCCTTCCATTGCCCGTAAGCTCTCCCCCTTTCGCTTGAGCTGGTAATCTTCATCAAGGGGCGTAGCAACCGGAGACACACCAAGCTTGCCAGTCTCCTCTAACAAGTCAAGAGTATACTTGCGTTGTGAGAGGAAGAGTCCTTCCGGTGAGCGACAAATCTCAATACCAAGAAAGTATTTGAGTTCCCCAAGGTCCTTGATGTCAAATACCGACTTGAGAGAGTCCTTGGTGTCCTGAATGGCCGCCTTATCATCACCAGTCACGATGATGTCGTCGACGTATATGAGCACCACCACCCAACCAATAGAGGTGCGACGCGTGAAGAGAGTATGATCAGCCTCCGATCGCGTAAAACCATCAGTCTTGAGAGTGGCGCTTAGTTTGTGGTACCACGCTCGTGGGGACTGCTTAAGGCCATAGATGGCCTTACGTAGCCTCAAGACTTTTCCGGGTGTAACCATGTCTTCAAGGCCGGGAGGAGGCGTCATGTAAACTTCTTCATCAAGTTCACCTTGAAGGAAGGCGTTCTTCACATCCATCTGCCATAAGTCCCATGAGAGGTTGACAGCAAGTGACAGCACAACCCGAACCGTATGGAGCTTGGCCACGGGTGCAAAGGTGTCCGTGTAGTCCGCGCCATAGGTTTGGGTGAAGCCACGGGCCACTAACCTGGCTTTATGCCGTTCAATGTCACCATTGCTCAAATATTTTATGGTAAACACCCATTTGGAGCTAACTGCCCGCTTGCCTTGAGGAAGATCCGATTCGTCCCACGTATGATTCCGGATCATGGCGCCAGTTTCATCCTTGACCGCATCTAACCAAACTTGATGTGCCTTGGCTTCATCATATGTCTGCGGGATCCAATTGGCGTCCACTTGGCCGAAGAAAGCTTGGTGATCCGCAGGTAACAGCTCAAGGGAACAAACGGACTGAATGGGATGAGCGACAGCTTGGCTATTGTAATAGACACGCTTGTTCTTCCAAGTGGAGGGATCCGACCGAGGTCTGGTGCTCCGACGCAGGACTGGTGCCGGAAGTGGATCCACGCTAGGCAACACGGTGGACGTACCGTCCGTAGGAGCCGTCTCCGTGTTTTCCTCGGTAGAGGCCGCCGCCGGAGCATGCGTGTCCGTTGTAGGGCCAGGGACGGGAACGCCGGTTATGGGTAGGCCAGACTCGAGAGATTCACCATCTTGGGCTGAACCATTGTCATTTGCATCTCCTTGGTCAGACCCACCATCGGTAGAAATTTGACTTAGTGTTGGCCGCACGGCACCCGTTGGTGGAGATGGGTTGCCAAGGTGATCAAGAAGGAACCGTAGACTCGAAGCTCGGTCATTAGGTGAGTGAGCGAGATCTTTAAGGCTGTTCCAATCCCTCTTGTCATGGTAGCCCACATGTTCTAGAAACCGGACATCTCGAGAGACATATAGTCGACTTGTGGCCGGATCATAACATTTGTACCCCTTTTGTGTGGTGGAGTAGCCAATGAACATACACTTTGTACTTTTGGCATCCAGCTTACTCCTTTGTTCTCCTGGTACTAACACAAAACAAACACAGCCGAAAACTCGTAAGTGATCAAGAGATGGTTTAAATTTGTTTAGTACTTCAAATGGAGATAAGTCATGAAGAACTCTAGTTGGTGTTCGGTTGATTAGGTAGCATGCAGTCATCACGGCATCACCCCAATATCGTTTAGGAACACTCGAATGGAACATGATTGCCCGCGCCACTTCCATGAGGTGCCGGTTCTTCCTCTCGGCCACACCATTTTGTTGTGGCGTGTAGGGACAACTAGTTTGATGGAGAATGCCATGCTTGGAGAGATGTTCTTTGAACTTGCAACTTGTGTATTCCCCCCCATTATCAGACCTAAGTACCTTAAGTTTAGCATTGAAGTGATTAGTCACATAGTTTTGAAAATTGATAAAGGCATCAAATACTCTATCTTTAGATGGCAACAAGGTAATCCAAGTGTATTTTGATTTTTCATCAATAAAGGTCACAAAATACTTGTTATTATCTCTAGATAGGCATGGTGATGTCCAAACATCTGAGTGAACTAAATCAAAACAATCCTCATAAATAGTAGTTGACTTAGGAAAGATAGACTTGCAATGTTTTCCAAGAATACAAGGTTCACAAGTAGAATTATCAAAAGAAATATTAGGAAACATCAACCCTAAAGCACGTGAATGTGGGTGGCCTAGCCTAGCATGCCACACCATATTCGAATCAACAACAAAACAAGACTTAGTAGAGGATAAATTTGGATCGGTTTTCTCTAGGACATAGAGATCTCCACTCCCTTGCCCTTCTCCAAGAACCTTTCCAGTCTCAATATCCTGAAAATAAACATTGTTAGGACCAAAGATTGCATAACAGTTCAAATCATTTGTGGCCCTCTTAACCGATAGTAAATTGGAGGTAAAGGTAGGCATAAAGAAAGCTTTTGAGGTTTTATCAAATAGTTTCAAGTCCCCTATTCCCTTTACTGGTATTTGTTCTCCATTTGCAATAACAACATTTCCTAAGGCCGGTTTTATGTTGTCAATTAAACTAGGGTTACTAATCATATGATGTGAGGCTCCCGAGTCAATAACAAGCGATTTGCTAGGCCTAGAAGTAAAGAAAGAGATACCAGACTCCTTGAGTGAAGCAATGGAGCGGATGAGAGCCTCAAGGTCTGACTTCCTCACCACATCTCCGTAGGCTGCGGTCATGGCCACCTCATCTCCCTGCTTTGATGATCCGGCTCCTTTATCGCTAACCGCTTCCTTTGAGAGGTTGGCTTTGAACTTGGCCGGCTTGAGGTGAGGATGGAGAACCCAGCACTTGTCTTTCAGATGACCCCGCTTCTTGCAGTGGTCGCACACCAACCACTTCCTCTCCTCTTGCTTGTACGTTCCTTTGTTGGCCGAAGCAAGCTCCCCCTTACCGCTAAACAAATCAAGGGATCCTTGCTCTTTCTGAATTTGGGAGCAAATATCTTCAAAGGAGGGGAGCTTCTCGGCCCTTAGGATGTGCTTCAAGAGATCGTTGAAGGACGGGTTCAAGGTAAGTAGGAGTCCGAAGACTTTGTCTTGCTCCTTTCGTTCGTTTAGCACACTTGCCTCAAGTGTACTTGGCCGCAACATGTCAAGCTCGGACCATAGTGCACGGAACTTACCAAGATGCTTAGTGAACTCCACATCATCTTGGTTAAGATCATTTATGGCCTTCTTGACCTCAAAGACTCTAGTCATGTTAGAGACATTACCATACACGCCTTTAAGTGTTTCCCACAGTTCCTTGGCCGTCTCGCAATATGAGTAGGCCTCAAGGATAGGCGTGTCCAGAGAGTTTTGGAGAACAGATAGGACAACTTGGTCTTCTTGGAACCATTTGGCCTTCCTCTCGCTCTCTTCCTCCGCTTCCGCCTCGGAAGCGTCCTCTCCTTTGGGGTTTTTCTTTGGGACATAGTCGGACTCGACATGACTCCAAAGGCCACGACCTCCAAGGGCGGTTCTTGTGGTTCTTGTCCACAGCAAGTAGTTTGTCCCCTTTAGGACAACCGGTGAAACAATGGGCTTGGCGTTTTCCATGGTCGGATTTCTATGGACCGATGGGTAAAGCTTTTACCCGGAGAATAAAAGAGATGTGAGTGAGAAGAAACGAAGATAAGGAGACTAGAGTGTAGAAATGAGTAGGAGAATGAGATTAGACTGTAGAGAATCGAAGAACTTGCTCTGATACCATGTTAGACTTTGTAGAATAAAGAAGAGAATCAAGAGAGTGATGAGAGATGTCGGTAGACAAAGAGAATGAGGAAGAAGAAAAGATTAGGTTATTGTTCCATAAGAATGTCGATTACAATGTAGGCTAATGCCTATTTATATCATGAGAAACTCTAGGGCTACACCCTTTACAAACCGCACAGCTAAGTGATAGGGACAGGAAGAGAGAAGAGACTAATCCCAAGGTTGATAGCGACCCGTCTTAGTCTCCTTAAACCAAACATCACCCGTGACTCTTCTTGCTCCACTTGCGCTTTCCCTCCAACGGCTATCTTGGGAATTCTAGAGTCTTCTAATGGGCTTAGGATGAGCAGGCCTCCTCTCCATTCCTTATCACTAGAAGACTCGGCCATTTCACCACACTTGTACGGACAGCCCATATTCAATACTCGTACGGACGGCCATGGCTGCCTTAGGCTTATTCTTTTGATCAATAAGAAGCTGTAAAGAGCTATGTTAGTGTTTATGGGGTTAAAATGTGTCTTAATCCATTACAACAAACTAATTATAAGAGTTTGAGATAGATGTCGAGAGTTTAAAAGCCACTTATTCCCATTTTGTCCCAATAGAGGCTAAAACCAAGAAAACAATGCTTAGTAGCTGTAAACAGCTATGTTAGTGTTTCTAAGGTTAAAATGTGTATTAATCCAATGCAACTAACTAAGTATAAGAGTTTGAGATAGATGTGGAGAGTTTAAAAGCCACTTATACCCATTTTGTCCCAAAACAGGCTCAAACCAAGAAAACATTACTTAGAAGCTGTAAACAGCTATGTTAGTGTTTATGGGGTTAAAATGTGTCTTAATCCAATGCAACTAACTAATTATAAGAGTTTGAGATAGATGTGGAGAGTTTAAAAGCCACTTATACCCATTTTGTCCCAAAACAGGCTAAAACCAAGAAAACATTGCTCAGAAGCTGTAAAGAGCTATGTTAGTGTTTATGGGGTTAAAATGTGTCTTAATCCATTACAACAAACTAATTATAAGAGTTTGAGATAGATGTCGAGAGTTTAAAAGCCACTTATTCCCATTTTGTCCCAATAGAGGCTAAAACCAAGAAAACATTGCTTAGAAGCTGTAAACAGCTATGTTAGTGTTTATGGGGTTAGAATGTGTCTTAATCCAATGCAACTAACTAATTATAAGAGTTTGAGATAGATGTGGAGAGTTTAAAAGCCACTTATACCCATTTTGTCCCAAAACAGGCTAAAACCATGAAAACATTGCTTAGAAGCTGTAAAGAGCTATGTTAGTGTTTATGGGTTAAAATGTGTCTTAATCCAATGCAACTAACTAATTATAAGAGTTTGAGATAGATGTGGAGAGTTTAAAACCCACCCATTTTGTCCCAAAACAGGCTAAAACCAAGAAAACATTGCTTTGAAGCTGTAATTAGCTATGTTAGTGTTTATGGGGTTAAAATGTGTCTTAATCCAATGCAACTGACTAGTTATAATACTTTGAGATAGATGTGGAGAGTTGATAAGCCACTTATATCCATTTTGTCCCAAAACAGGCTAAAACAAAGAAAACATTGCTTAGAAGCTGTAAATAGCTATGTTAGTATTTATGGGGTTAAAATGTGTCTTAATCTAATGCAACTAACTAAGTATAAGAGTTTGAGATGAATGTGGAGAGTTTAAAAGCCACTTATACCCATATTGTCCCAAAACAGGCTAACACCAAGAGAACATTGCTTAGAAGCTGTAAACTGCTATGTTAGTGTTTATGGGGTTAAAATGTGTCTTAATCCAATGCAACTAACTAATTATAAGAGTTTGAGATAGATGTGGAGAGTTTAAAAGCCACTTATACCCATTTTGTCCCAAAACAGGCTAAAACCAAGAAAACATTGCTTAGAAGCTGTAAAGAGCTATGTTAGTGTTTATGGGGTTAAAATGTGTCTTAATCCATTACAACAAACTAATTATAAGAGTTTGAGATAGATGTCGAGAGTTTAAAAGCCACTTATTCCCATTTTGTCCCAATAGAGGCTAAAACCAAGAAAACATTGCTTAGTTGCTGTAAACAGCTATGTTAGTGTTTATGGGGTTAAAATGTGTATTAATCCAATGCAACTAACTAATTATAAGAGTTTAAGATAGATGTGGAGAGTTTAAAAGCCACTTATACCCTTTTTGTCCCAAAACAGGCTAAAACCAAGAAAACATTGCTTAGAGCTGTAAACAGCTATGTTAGTGTTTATGGGGTTAAAATGTGTCTTAATCCAATGCAACTAACTAATTATAAGACTTTAAGATAGATGTGGAGAGTTGATAAGCCACTTATATCCATTTTGTCCCAAAACAGGCTAAAACAAAGAAAACATTGCTTAGAAGCTGTAAATAGCTATGTTAGTGTTTATGGGGTTAAAATGTGTCTTAATCCAATGAAACTGACTAGTTATAAGAGTTTGAGATAGATGTGGAGAGTTTAAAAGCCACTTATACCCATTTTGTCCCAAAACAGGCTAACACCAAGAAAACATTGCTTAGAAGCTGTAAACAGCTATGTTAGTGTTTATGGGGTTAAAATGTGTCTTAATCCAATGCAACTAACTAATTATAAGACTTTGCGATCGATGTGGAGAGTTTAAAAGCCACTTATACCTATTTTGTCCCAAAACAGTCTAAAACCAAGAAAACATTGCTTAGAAGCACTAAACAGCTATGTTAGTGTTTATGGGGTTAAAATGTGTCTTAATCCAATACAACTAACTAATTATAAGACTTTGAGATAGATGTGGAGAGTTTATAAGCCAGTTATATCCATTTTGTCCCAAAACAGGCTAAAACCAAGAAAACATTACCTAGAAGCTGTAAACAGCTATGTTAGTATTTATGGGGTTAAAATATATCTTAATCCAATGCAACTAACTAATTATAAGAGTTTGAGATAGATGTGAAGAGTTTAAAAGCCACTTATACCCATTTTGTCCCAAAATAGGCTAACACCAAGAAAACATTGCTTAGAAGGTGTAAACAGCTATGTTAGTGTTTATGGGGTTAGAATGTGTCTTAATCCAATGCAACTAACTAATTATAAGACTTTGAGATAGATGTGGAGAGTTTATAAGCCACTTATATCCATTTTGTCCCAAAACAGGCTAAAACCAAGAAAACATTACTTAGAAGCTGTAAACAGCTATGTTAGTGTTTATGGGGTTAGAATGTGTCTTAATCCAATGCAACTAACTAATTATAAGAGTTTGAGATAGATGTGGAGAGTTTAAAAGCCACTTATACCCATTTTGTCCCAAAACAGGCTAAAACCATGAAAACATTGCTTAGAAGCTGTAAAGAGCTATGTTAGTGTTTATGGGGTTAAAATGTGTCTTAATCCAATGCAACTAACTAATTATATGAGTTTGAGATAGATGTGGAGAGTTTAAAACCCACTTGTACCCATTTTGTCCCAAAACAGGCTAAAACCAAGAAAACATTGCTTAGAAGCTGTAATTAGCTATGTTAGTGTTTATGGGGTTAAAATGTGTCTTAATCCAATGCAACTGACTAGTTATAATACTTTGAGATAGATGTGGAGAGTTGATAAGCCACTTATATCCATTTTGTCCCAAAACAGGCTAAAACAAAGAAAACATTGCTTAGAAGCTGTAAATAGCTATGTTAGTGTTTATGGGGTTAAAATGTGTCTTAATCTAATGCAACTAACTAAGTATAAGAGTTTGAGATGAATGTGGAGAGTTTAAAAGCCACTTATACCCATATTGTCCCAAAACAGGCTAACACCAAGAGAACATTGCTTAGAAGCTCTAAACTGCTATGTTAGTGTTTATGGGGTTAAAATGTGTCTTAATCCAATGCAACTAACTAATTATAAGAGTTTGAGATAGATGTGGAGAGTTTAAAAGCCACTTATACCCATTTTGTCCCAAAACAGGCTAAAACCAAGAAAACATTGCTTAGAAGCTGTAAAGAGCTATGTTAGTGTTTATGGGGTTAAAATGTGTCTTAATCCATTACAACAAACTAATTATAAGAGTTTGAGATAGATGTCGAGAGTTTAAAAGCCACTTATTCCCATTTTGTCCCAATAGAGGCTAAAACCAAGAAAACATTGCTTAGTAGCTGTAAACAGCTATGTTAGTGTTTATGGGGTTAAAATGTGTATTAATCCAATGCAACTAACTAAGTATAAGAGTTTGAGATAGATGTGGAGAGTTTAAAAGCCACTTATACCCATTTTGTCCCAAAACAGGCTCAAACCAAGAAAACATTGCTTAGAAGCTGTAAACAGCTAGGTTAGTGTTTATGGGGTTAAAATGTGTCTTAATCCAATGCAACTAACTAATTATAAGACTTTAAGATAGATGTGGAGAGTTGATAAGCCACTTATATCCATTTTGTCCCAAAACAGGCTAAAACAAAGAAAACATTGCTTAGAAGCTGTAAATAGCTATGTTAGTGTTTATGGGGTTAAAATGTGTCTTAATCCAATGCAACTGACTAGTTATAAGAGTTTGAGATAGATGTGGAGAGTTTAAAAGCCACTTATACCCATTTTGTCCCAAAACAGGCTAACACCAAGAAAACATTGCTTAGAAGCTGTAATTAGCTATGTTAGTGTTTATGGGGTTAAAATGTGTCTTAATCCAATGCAACTGACTAGTTATAATACTTTGAGATAGATGTGGAGAGTTGATAAGCCACTTATATCCATTTTGTCCCAAAACAGGCTAAAACAAAGAAAACATTGCTTAGAAGCTGTAAATAGCTATGTTAGTGTTTATGGGGTTAAAATGTGTCTTAATCTAATGCAACTAACTAATTATAAGAGTTTGAGATAGATGTGGAGAGTTTAAAACCCACCCATTTTGTCCCAAAACAGGCTAAAACCAAGAAAACATTGCTTAGAAGCTGTAAACAGCTATGTTAGTGTTTATGGGGTTAAAATGTGTCTTAATCCAATGCAACTAACTAATTATAAGACTTTGCGATAGATGTGGAGAGTTTAAAAGCCACTTATTCCTATTTTGTCCCAAAACAGTCTAAAACCAAGAAAACATTGCTTAGAAGCACTAAACAGCTATGTTAGTGTTTATGGGGTTAAAATGTGTCTTAATCCAATGCAACTAACTAATTATAAGACTTTGAGATAGACGTGGAGAGTTTATAAGCCACTTATATCCATTTTGTCCCAAAACAGGCTAAAACCAAGAAAACATTACTTAGAAGCTGTAAACAGCTATGTTAGTATTTATGGGGTTAAAATATGTCTTAATCCAATGCAACTAACTAATTATAAGAGTTTGAGATAGATGTGGAGAGTTTAAAAGCCACTTATACCCATTTTGTCCCAAAATAGGCTAACACCAAGAAAACATTGCTTAGAAGCTGTAAACAGCTATGTTAGTGTTTATGGGGTTAGAATGTGTCTTAATCCAATGCAACTAACTAATTATAAGACTTTGAGATAGATGTGGAGAGTTTATAAGCCACTTATATCCATTTTGTCCCAAAACAGGCTAAAACGAAGAAAACATTACTTAGAAGCTGTAAACAGCTATGTTAGTGTTTATGGGGTTAGAATGTGTCTTAATCCAATGCAACTAACTAATTATAAGAGTTTGAGATAGATGTGGAGAGTTTAAAAGCCACTTATACCCATTTTGTCCCAAAACAGGCTAAAACCATGAAAACATTGCTTAGAAGCTGTAAAGAGCTATGTTAGTGTTTATGGGGTTAAAATGTGTCTTAATCCAATGCAACTAACTAATTATATGAGTTTGAGATAGATGTGGAGAGTTTAAAACCCACTTGTACCCATTTTGTCCCAAAACAGGCTAAAACCAAGAAAACATTGCTTAGAAGCTATAATTAGCTATGTTAGTGTTTATGGGGTTAAAATGTGTCTTAATCCAATGCAACTGACTAGTTATAATACTTTGAGATAGATGTGGAGAGTTGATAAGCCACTTATATCCATTTTGTCCCAAAACAGGCTAAAACAAAGAAAACATTGCTTAGAAGCTGTAAATAGCTATGTTAGTGTTTATGGGGTTAAAATGTGTCTTAATCTAATGCAACTAACTAAGTATAAGAGTTTGAGATGAATGTGGAGAGTTTAAAAGCCACTTATACCCATATTGTCCCAAAACAGGCTAACACCAAGAGAACATTGCTTAGAAGCTCTAAACTGCTATGTTAGTGTTTATGGGGTTAAAATGTGTCTTAATCCAATGCAACTAACTAATTATAAGAGTTTGAGATAGATGTGGAGAGTTTAAAAGCCACTTATACCCATTTTGTCCCAAAACAGGCTAAAACCAAGAAAACATTGCTTAGAAGCTGTAAAGAGCTATGTTAGTGTTTATGGGGTTAAAATGTGTCTTAATCCATTACAACAAACTAATTATAAGAGTTTGAGATAGATGTCGAGAGTTTAAAAGCCACTTATTCCCATTTTGTCCCAATAGAGGCTAAAACCAAGAAAACATTGCTTAGTAGCTGTAAACAGCTATGTTAGTGTTTATGGGGTTAAAATGTGTATTAATCCAATGCAACTAACTAAGTATAAGAGTTTGAGATAGATGTGGAGAGTTTAAAAGCCACTTATACCCATTTTGTCCCAAAACAGGCTCAAACCAAGAAAACATTGCTTAGAAGCTGTAAACAGCTAGGTTAGTGTTTATGGGGTTAAAATGTGTCTTAATCCAATGCAACTAACTAATTATAAGACTTTAAGATAGATGTGGAGAGTTGATAAGCCACTTATATCCATTTTGTCCCAAAACAGGCTAAAACAAAGAAAACATTGCTTAGAAGCTGTAAATAGCTATGTTAGTGTTTATGGGGTTAAAATGTGTCTTAATCCAATGCAACTGACTAGTTATAAGAGTTTGAGATAGATGTGGAGAGTTTAAAAGCCACTTATACCCATTTTGTCCCAAAACAGGCTAACACCAAGAAAACATTGCTTAGAAGCTGTAATTAGCTATGTTAGTGTTTATGGGGTTAAAATGTGTCTTCATCCAATGCAACTGACTAGTTATAATACTTTGAGATAGATGTGGAGAGTTGATAAGCCACTTATATCCATTTTGTCCCAAAACAGGCTAAAACAAAGAAAACATTGCTTAGAAGCTGTAAATAGCTATGTTAGTGTTTATGGGGTTAAAATGTGTCTTAATCTAATGCAACTAACTAATTATAAGAGTTTGAGATAGATGTGGAGAGTTTAAAACCCACCCATTTTGTCCCAAAACAGGCTAAAACCAAGAAAACATTGCTTAGAAGCTGTAAACAGCTATGTTAGTGTTTATGGGGTTAAAATGTGTCTTAATCCAATGCAACTAACTAATTATAAGACTTTGCGATAGATGTGGAGAGTTTAAAAGCCACTTATTCCTATTTTGTCCCAAAACAGTCTAAAACCAAGAAAACATTGCTTAGAAGCACTAAACAGCTATGTTAGTGTTTATGGGGTTAAAATGTGTCTTAATCCAATGCAACTAACTAATTATAAGACTTTGAGATAGACGTGGAGAGTTTATAAGCCACTTATATCCATTTTGTCCCAAAACAGGCTAAAACCAAGAAAACATTACTTAGAAGCTGTAAACAGCTATGTTAGTATTTATGGGGTTAAAATATGTCTTAATCCAATGCAACTAACTAATTATAAGAGTTTGAGATAGATGTGGAGAGTTTAAAAGCCACTTATACCCATTTTGTCCCAAAATAGGCTAACACCAAGAAAACATTGCTTAGAAGCTGTAAACAGCTATGTTAGTGTTTATGGGGTTAGAATGTGTCTTAATCCAATGCAACTAACTAATTATAAGACTTTGAGATAGATGTGGAGAGTTTATAAGCCACTTATATCCATTTTGTCCCAAAACAGGCTAAAACGAAGAAAACATTACTTAGAAGCTGTAAACAGCTATGTTAGTGTTTATGGGGTTAGAATGTGTCTTAATCCAATGCAACTAACTAATTATAAGAGTTTGAGATAGATGTGGAGAGTTTAAAAGCCACTTATACCCATTTTGTCCCAAAACAGGCTAAAACCATGAAAACATTGCTTAGAAGCTGTAAAGAGCTATGTTAGTGTTTATGGGGTTAAAATGTGTCTTAATCCAATGCAACTAACTAATTATATGAGTTTGAGATAGATGTGGAGAGTTTAAAACCCACTTGTACCCATTTTGTCCCAAAACAGGCTAAAACCAAGAAAACATTGCTTAGAAGCTATAATTAGCTATGTTAGTGTTTATGGGGTTAAAATGTGTCTTAATCCAATGCAACTGACTAGTTATAATACTTTGAGATAGATGTGGAGAGTTGATAAGCCACTTATATCCATTTTGTCCCAAAACAGGCTAAAACAAAGAAAACATTGCTTAGAAGCTGTAAATAGCTATGTTAGTGTTTATGGGGTTAAAATGTGTCTTAATCTAATGGAACTAACTAAGTATAAGAGTTTGAGATGAATGTGGAGAGTTTAAAAGCCACTTATACCCATATTGTCCCAAAACAGGCTAACACCAAGAAAACATTGCTTAGAAGCTGTAAACAGCTATGTTAGTGTTTATGGGGTTAAAATGTGTCTTAATCCAATGCAACTAACTAATTATAAGAGTTTGAGATAGATGTGGAGAGTTTAAAAGCCACTTATACCCATTTTGTCCCAAAACAGGCTAAAACCAAGAAAACATTGCTTAGAAGCTGTAAAGAGCTATGTTAGTGTTTATGGGGTTAAAATGTGTCTTAATCCATTACAACAAACTAATTATAAGAGTTTGAGATAGATGTCAAGAGTTTAAAAGCCACTTATTCCCATTTTGTCCCAATAGAGGCTAAAACCAAGAAAACATTGCTTAGTAGCTGTAAACAGCTATGTTAGTGTTTATGGGGTTAAAATGTGTATTAATCCAATGCAACTAACTAAGTATAAGAGTTTGAGATAGATGTGGAGAGTTTAAAAGCCACTTATACCCATTTTGTCCCAAAACAGGCTCAAACCAAGAAAACATTGCTTAGAAGCTGTAAACAGCTAGGTTAGTGTTTATGGGGTTAAAATGTGTCTTAATCCAATGCAACTAACTAATTATAAGACTTTAAGATAGATGTGGAGAGTTGATAAGCCACTTATATCCATTTTGTCCCAAAACAGGGTAAAACAAAGAAAACATTGCTTAGAAGCTGTAAATAGCTATGTTAGTGTTTATGGGGTTAAAATGTGTCTTAATCCAATGCAACTGACTAGTTATAAGAGTTTGAGATAGATGTGAAGAGTTTAAAAGCCACTTATACCCATTTTGTCCCAAAACAGGCTAACACCAAGAAAACATTGCTTAGAAGCTGTAAACAGCTATATTAGTGTTTATGGGGTTAAAATGTGTCTTAATCCAATGCAACTAACTAATTATAAGACTTTGCGATAGATGTGGAAAGTTTAAAAGCCACTTATACCTATTTTGTCCCAAAACAGTCTAAAACCAAAAAAACATTGCTTAGAAGCACTAAACAGCTATGTTAGTGTTTATGGGGTTAAAATGTGTCTTAATCCAATGCAACTAACTAATTATAAGACTTTGAGATAGATGTGGAGAGTTTATAAGCCACTTATATCCATTTTGTCCCAAAACAGGCTAAAACCAAGAAAACATTACTTAGAAGCTGTAAACAGCTATGTTAGTATTTATGGGGTTAAAATATGTCTTAATCCAATGCAACTAACTAATTATAAGAGTTTGAGATAGATGTGGAGAGTTTAAAAGCCACTTATACCCATTTTGTCCCAAAATAGGCTAACACCAAGAAAACATTGCTTAGAAGCTGTAAACAGCTATGTTAGTGTTTATGGGGTTAGAATGTGTCTTAATCCAATGCAACTAACTAATTATAAGACTTTGAGATAGATGTGGAGAGTTTATAAGCCACTTATATCCATTTTGTCCCAAAACAGGCTAAAACCAAGAAAACATTACTTAGAAGCTGTAAACAGCTATGTTAGTGTTTATGGGGTTAGAATGTGTCTTAATCCAATGCAACTAACTAATTATAAGAGTTTGAGATAGATGTGGAGAGTTTAAAAGCCACTTATACCCATTTTGTCCCAAAACAGGCTAAAACCATGAAAACATTGCTTAGAAGCTGTAAAGAGCTATGTTAGTGTTTATGGGGTTAAAATGTGTCTTAATCCAATGCAACTAACTAATTATATGAGTTTGAGATAGATGTGGAGAGTTTAAAACCCACTTGTACCCATTTTGTCCCAAAACAGGCAAAAACCAAGAAAACATTGCTTAGAAGCTGTAATTAGCTATGTTAGTGTTTATGGGGTTAAAATGTGTCTTATATTGATCAAGAATAAGCCTATGGCGTCCGTACAGTCCGTACCGTCCGTACGTGCAAGCAATAAGGCCGAGTGAAGCACTATGGCCGAGTCATCTATGTGTGAGGATAGTGAGGAGGCCTGCTTACCTTCGGCCCATGAGAAGGATCGAGAATCCCTTGTGTAGCCGTTAGGGAGAAAGCGCAAGTGGACAAGAGTGGAAGACTAGGACAAGTCGCTATCACCGATCACCTACCCCTCTCTCTCCTAATTGTCGATTTCTTTTGTTTCTATTTTAGGTCATGTGGTCGCCCTAGCTGCCTCCCTATTTAAACCTTTGTCATGTGTTGTATTTGGGATATTCTACCTAATTCTAATCTATTATCACTCTCTTTCATACTATTCGCCACCAACTCTTCTTCTTCATTCTAAACCTCTCAAATCTCTCTAAGTCTTCCGCTTATTTCAACATGGTATCAGAGCTAGGTTGTCGTTCTTGATAACCTATCTCTTCTATTCTTCCATTCTTCATTCTTGTTCACTCGATTCTCAGTCCTATTTCTCTTTATTCTCCGGGTAAAAGCTTTGTCCATCGGTCCATAGCGGTTAAACCATGGAAAACGCCAAACCCATTGTCATGCCGGTTGTTCTCAAAGGAACAAACTACTTGCTGTGGACTAGAACCACAAGAACTGCCCTTGGAGGTCGTGGTCTTTGGAGTCATGTCGAGAGTGACTATGCTCCAAAACAAAACCTCAAAGGAGAAGATGAAGGCGCTTCCGAGGAGGAAGTAGAAGAAGAGAGCGAGAGGAAGGCCAAGTGGTTCCAAGAAGACCAAGTTGTCCTATCTGTTCTCCAAAACTCTCTTGACACACCAATCCTTGAGGCCTACTCATATTGCGAGACGGCCAAGGAGTTGTGGGAGACACTTAAAGGTGTCTATGGCAATATCTCCAACTTGACTCGGGTCTTTGAGGTCAAGAAGGCCATAAATGAGCTTAACCAAGATGATGTGGAGTTCACTAAACATCTTGGCAAGTTTCGAGCTTTATGGTCCGAGCTTGACATGTTGCGGCCGAGTACACTCGATCCGAGTGTGTTGACTGAAAGAAAGGAGCAAGACAAGATCTTTGGTCTCCTTCTTACTTTAAACCCATCCTTCAACGATCTCTTGAAGCACATCCTCAGGGCAGAGAAACTTCCCTCTTTTGAAGACATTTGTTCACAAATCCAAAGAGAGCAAGGTTCTCTTGACTTGTTTAGCGGTAAGGGGGAGCTTGCTACGGCTAATAAAGGAGTGTACAAGCAAGAGGAGAGGAAGGTGTGGATATGCGACCACTGCAAGAGGCGGGGTCACCTGAAAGACAAGTGCTGGGTCCTCCACCCTCATCTCAAACCGGCCAAGTTCAAAGCAAACCTCTCAAAGGAAGCGGTTAGCGACAAGGGAGCCGGGCCGTCAAAGCAAGGAGATGAGGCAGCCATGACCGCAGCCTATGGAGAAGTGGTTAGGAAATCAGACCTTGAGGCGCTCATCCGTTCCATTGCCTCACTCAAGGAGTCTGGTATCTCTTTCTTTACCTCTAAGCCTAGTAAATCTCTTGTCATAGACTCGGGTGCTTCTCACCACATGATTAGTAATCCTAGTCTAATTGACAATATAAAACCGGCTTTAGGAAATGTTATAATTGCAAATGGAGAACAAATACCAGTGAAAGGAATAGGGGACTTGAAACTATTTGATAAAACCACAAAAGCTTTCTTTATGCCTACCTTCACATCTAATCTTCTATCGGTTAAGAGAACCACTAATGATTTGAATTGTTATGCAATCTTTGGTCCTAATAGTGTTCATTTTCAGGATATTGAGACTGGAAAAGTTCTTGGAGAGGGACAAGGGAGTGGAGATCTCTATGTCCTAGAGAAAACCTCGCCAAGTTTATCTACTAAATCTTGTTTTGTTGTTAATTTGGATAGTGTGTGGCATGCTAGATTAGGCCATCCTCATTCTCGTGCCCTTGCTTTAATGTTACCAAGTGTTTCTTTTGATAGTTCAATGTGTGAGTCTTGTATTCTTGGTAAACATTGCAAATCTATTTTTCCCAAGTCTAAAACTATTTATGAGCATTGTTTTGATTTAGTGCACTCGGATGTGTGGACTTCACCATGCCTTTCTAGAGATAATAACAAATATTTTGTGACTTTTATTGATGAAAAATCTAAGTACACATGGATTACTTTGTTGCCTTCAAAGGATAGAGTGTTTGATGCTTTTATAAACTTTCAAAATTATGTTACTAATCATTTCAATGCTAAAATTAAGGTACTTAGATCAGACAATGGTGGAGAGTATACAAGTCACAAATTCAGAGAACACCTAGCAAAACACGGCATACTACACCAAACGAGTTGTCCCTATACGCCCCAACAAAATGGTGTGGCCGAGAGGAAGAACCGACATCTAATGGAGGTGGCACGGTCGATGATGTTCCATTCACACGTTACAAGGCGATATTGGGGTGATGCTGTGATGACAGCATGCTACTTGATCAATCGGACACCAACCAAAGTCCTTAATGACCTATCGCCATTTGAGGTATTGAATGGATTTAAACCATCTCTAGAGCACTTACGGGTCTTTGGGTGTGTTTCTTTTGTACTTGTGCCAGGAGAACAGCGGAGTAAGCTCGATCCCAAAAGCATAAGGTGTATGTTCATCGGCTACTCCACTACTCAAAAGGGATACAAGTGTTTTGACCCAAAGACAAGCCGGCTGTATGTATCAAGAGATGTTCGGTTCTTGGAAAATGTGGGTTATTTTGATAACAAAGACTGGAACAGCTTGAAGGATCTTTCATCATCACCAAATGATAGAGCCTCCAGCCTTAAGTTTCTCCTTGACCATCTCGGAAATCCGCCTACGGCCACAGCCCTTCCTCAGCCAGAACCCAACCCGAGCTCCATTGACCATACGCTCGAGCCGGAAGGTGCTATGCCCGAGATGATATCCCCGGACCATGAGATGCCCGAGCCAAACCAGAGCATGACCGAGGCACATGAGATGCCCGAGCCAAACTCAAGCCTGACCGAGACACGACCTGATGCTGAACCGGTCATCGAAGATGTCACTCAGTCCAGCCAATCAGTGCCGCCAGCTCAACCAGCTCCACGACGAAGCACGCGTGTCCGGTCTCACCCCTCTACATGGAAAGATAAGAGGGTCTACTACAACAGTCAAGCCGTCGCACATCCTATCCAAGCCGTATGTTCGCTCGAGCTGCTTCCGACCGAGCACCAAGCCTTCTTCGGCCAAGTTGATGAACACTGGGTTCCCCAAACGTACGAGGAGGCCAAAGAACATAAGGTATGGGTAGATGCTGTGGAGGATGAAGCTGGTGCAATGATCAGAAATCACACATGGGATGAGGCTGACCTCCCCAAAGGGAAGAAGGCCGTAAGTTCAAAGTGGGTATTCACCATCAAGTTCTTGAGCACGGGAGAGATTGAAAGGCATAAGGCACGGCTGGTGGCCCGAGGGTTCACTCAAACCTATGGAGATGACTACACGGCAACGTTTGCTCCCGTGGCCAAATTGCATACCGTGCGAGTAGTGCTATCGTTGGCCGTGAACCTTTCTTGGGACTTATGGCAAATGGATGTGAAGAACGCGTTCCTCCAAGGCGAGCTAGATGAAGAAGTGTACATGACTCCTCCGCCTGGCCTTGAGGACATTGTTGCTCCCGGGAAGGTCTTACGGTTACGCAAGGCCATCTATGGCCTCAAACAGTCACCACGCGCCTGGTACCATAAGCTCAGCTCCACTCTTAAGGCGAATGGCTTTAGACGATCGGAGGCTGACCACACTCTTTTCACTCTCAAGACATCACTTGGCCTGGTTGTGGTGCTGGTTTATGTCGATGACATCATCGTGACTGGCGATGACAAGGCCGGTATTGTTGCCATTAAAGACTCTCTCAAGTCTGCCTTTGACATTAAGGACCTCGGAGAGCTCAAATACTTCCTCGGCATCGAAATCTGCCGTTCCCCGGAGGGTATCTTCCTCTCACAACGCAAGTATGCTCTTGACTTGCTTGCTGAGACAGGCAAACTTGGTACGGTTCCAGCTACTACACCACTGGATGAAGATTACCAGCTCAAGCGAAAGGGGGAGAGCATTCGGGCGAAGGAAGGCAAACCACGCGAACCATTGGACGAGCCGTTCCCGGACGTCACACGCTACCGACGGCTTGTAGGTAAGTTGATCTATTTAACTATCACACGACCTGATATCTCTTATGCTGTGAATCAGGTGAGTCAGCACATGCAAGCTCCAAGCAAGTATCAATGGAGTCAAGTGGAGAGGATTTTGAGCTATCTCAAGGGCAGCCCTGGTCAAGGCATTTGGATGGGTAAAAACGGCAACACTGAGATCGTGGGTTATTGTGATGCGGACTATAATGGAGACACATTGGATAGGCGGTCAACTACTGGATATTGCACCTTTGTTGGAGGAAACCTAGTTACATGGAGGTCTAAGAAGCAAAAGGTGGTGTCATGTTCAAGTGCCGAGGCTGAGTACCGAGCTATGAGGAAGCTAACTAATGAGATGACATGGTTGAAAGGTCTACTTAAGGATCTCGGCATTGAAACAAGACAGCCGATGACAATGCATTGTGACAATGAGGCAGCGATCCACATAGCCACTAACTCAGTCTTCCATGAACGGACCAAGCACATTGAGAGCGACTGCCACAAGGTTAGGGAGAGGATCGAAGAGGGAGCGGTTCTACCATGCCACACAAGGAGTCAAGACCAGCTAGCCGACATCTTCACCAAATCTGCAAGTCCCAAGGTTTGTGATTATATTCATAGCAAACTTGGACTTGTAGACATCACACGGCCGTGATCAACTTTCCTAATCCGTGGACAGCACACTCTTTTTCCCTTGGCTTAGTTTTGTCCCATGAGGTTTTCTAAGTCAAGGTTTTTAATGAGGTGCTGCTTCACGGGTTCCAAGCTTAGCCATTTCATCAGGCTAAGCTTGAGGGGGAGTATTGATCAAGAATAAGCCTATGGCGTCCGTACAGTCCGTACCGTCCGTACGTGCAAGCAATAAGGCCGAGTGAAGCACTAAGGCCGAGTCATCTATGTGTGAGGATAGTGAGGAGGCCTGCTTACCTTCGGCCCATGAGGAGGATCGAGAATCCCTTGTGTAGCCGTTAGGGAGAAAGCGCAAGTGGACAAGAGTGGAAGACTAGGACAAGTCGCTATCACCGATCACCTACCCCTCTCTCTCCTAATTGTCGATTTCTTTTGTTTCTATTTTAGGTCATGTGGTCGCCCTAGCTGCCTCCCTATTTAAACCTTTGTCATGTGTTGTATTTGGGATATTCTACCTAATTCTAATCTATTATCACTCTCTTTCATACTATTCGCCACCAACTCTTCTTCTTCATTCTAAACCTCTCAAATCTCTCTAAGTCTTCCGCTTATTTCAACATCTTAATCCAATGCAACTGACTAGTTATAATACTTTGAGATAGATGTGGAGAGTTGATAAGCCACTTATATCCATTTTGTCCCAAAACAGGCTAAAACAAAGAAAACATTGCTTAGAAGCTGTAAATAGCTATGTTAGTGTTTATGGGGTTAAAATGTGTCTTAATCTAATGCAACTAACTAAGTATAAGAGTTTGAGATGAATGTGGAGAGTTTAAAAGCCACTTATACCCATATTGTCCCAAAACAGGCTAACACCAAGAAAACATTGCTTAGAAGCTGTAAACAGCTAAGTTAGTGTTTATGGGGTTAAAATGTGTCTTAATCCAATGCAACTAACTAATTATAAGAGTTTGAGATAGATGTGGAGAGTTTAAAAGCCACTTATACCCATTTTGTCCCAAAACAGGCTAAAACCAAGAAAACATTCCTTAGAAGCTGTAAAGAGCTATGTTAGTGTTTATGGGGTTAAAATGTGTCTTAATCCATTACAACAAACTAATTATAAGAGTTTGAGATAGATGTCGAGAGTTTAAAAGCCACTTATTCCCATTTTGTCCCAATAGAGGCTAAAACCAAGAAAACATTGCTTAGTAGCTGTAAACAACTATGTTAGTGTTTATGGGGTTAAAATGTGTATTAATCCAATGCAACTAACTAAGTATAAGAGTTTGAGATAGATGTGGAGAGTTTAAAAGCCACTTATACCCATTTTGTCCCAAAACAGGCTCAAACCAAGAAAACATTGCTTAGAAGCTGTAAACAGCTAGGTTAGTGTTTATGGGGTTAAAATGTGTCTTAATCCAATGCAACTAACTAATTATAAGACTTTAAGATAGATGTGGAGAGTTGATAAGCCACTTATATCCATTTTGTCCCAAAACAGGCTAAAACAAAGAAAACATTGCTTAGAAGCTGTAAATAGCTATGTTAGTGTTTCTGGGGTTAAAATGTGTCTTAATCCAATGCAACTAACTAATTATAAGAGTTTGAGATAGATGTGGAGAGTTTAAAAGCCACTTATACCCATTTTGTCCCAAAACAGGCTAACACCAAGAAAACATTGCTTAGAGGCTGTAAACAGCTATGTTAGTGTTTATGGGGTTAAAATGTGTCTTAATCCAATGCAACTAACTAATTATAAGACTTTGCGATAGATGTGGAGAGTTTAAAAGCCACTTATACCTATTTTGTCCCAAAACAGTCTAAAACCAAGAAAACGTTGCTTAGAAGCACTAAACAGCTATGTTAGTGTTTATGGGGTTAAAATGTGTCTTAATCCAATGCAACTAACTAATTATAAGAGTTTGAGATAGATGTGGAGAGTTTAAAACCCACCTGTACCCATTTTGTCCCAAAACAGGCTAAAACCAAGAAAACATTGCTTAGAAGCTGTAATTAGCTATGTTAGTGTTTATGGGGTTAAAATGTGTCTTAATCCAATGCAACTGACTAGTTCTAATACTTTGAGATAGATGTGGAGAGTTGATAAGCCACTTATATCCATTTTGTCCCAAAACAGCCTAAAACAAAGAAAACATTGCTTAGAAGCTGTAAATGTTGGTTTAAATTGAGTATGCGGAAGCAAATTAGAGAGAATGTGAGATAAAATGAGAGCTTGTATTAGAATGGCTTTTACAATGTCGGCCAAAGGCCTTAAATAGAATGAAAACTAGGTTAACAATCCCACCAACTCGACAACTTGTAGATAGAGACATGAAGAGAGAGAAGGGAGCGATCCCAAGATAGAAAGCGACGTGACCTTGTCTCCCCAAGGGAAGCTATCTCGTGACTCTTATCCTCCAACGGTCACATTCTTCTTCGAGATCCTTCTAATGGGCTTGGTATTGTTTCCAACCCCAAGCCTTCTCATTTCTCTCAATAGGCCTCAACCTTAAGGGTGGCCATTAGGACGATCGTACGGACGTCCGTACGGACAACCTCCAAGTCTTGAGTAACATGGTCAATACTCCCCCTCAAGCTTAGCCAAGTGAAACGGCTAAGCTTGGAACCCGCACAAGACCACCTCGTTAAAAACCTTAATATGGAAAACCACATGGGACAAAACCATATCAAGGAAAAGAGTGTGCTCTCCACGGGTTAGAGGAGTCTTCTCATGGATGTGTAGGATCGACTAGTCCAAGTTTGCTAGAGATATACTCGCAAATCTGTGGACTAGTGGCTTTTGTGAAAATATCGGCCAGTTGGTCCTTGCTCGGCGTGTGACACGGTAAGACAACCCCTTCTTCAATCTTCTCTCGCACTGTGTGGCAGTCTACTTCGATATGCTTGGTCCTCTCATGGAAAACAGAGTTGGTTGCTATATGTATTGCAGCCTTGTTGTCACAGTGCATAGTGATGGGTTCATCTATCTCCACTCCAAGGTCCTTGAGAAGACCTTTGAGCCAAGTTAGCTCGTTTGTGAGCTTCTTCATGGCCCTATATTCTGACTCGGCACTTGATTGAGACACCACCTTCTGTTTCTTCGACTTCCAAGTGACTAGGTTCCCACCAACAAACGTACAGTATCCTGTTGTAGACCTTCTATCGGTTGTGTCGCCCGCATAATCCGCGTCGCAATAGCCAACAAGCTCGTTATTGTTGTTCTTTCCCATCCAAATGCCGCGGCCAGGGCTTCCCTTTAGATAGCATAGGATCCTCTCAACAGTGTTCCAATCAAAGTTTGTTGGTGCTTTCATGTGCTGGCTTACTTGGTTCACAGCATAGCACAGATCCGGCCGTGTGATGGTGAGGTAAATCAGCTTCCCAACCAGCCGCCTATATCTGCCCACGTCCTCATATGGCTCAGCCAACTTGTTCGGTAACGTCTTCATCTCCCCCTTTCGCTTGACCTGGTAGCCTTCTTCTAGTGGCGTAGAGACCGGTTTAGCCCCCAGCTTACCAGTTTCCTCGAGCAAGTCCAGCGTGTACTTCCGTTGGGAGAGAAAGAGTCCTTCCGGCGATCGGGAGATTTCAATCCCAAGAAAATATTTCAGTTCGCCGAGGTCCTTGATGTCAAAGGCTGAGTGAAGGAGAGTCTTGGTAGTGGAAATACCTTCCTTGTCATCGCCAGTGATGATTATATCATCGACATAGACGAGCACCACGACGCTACCGCCGGCAGTCCGTAGAGTGAACAATGTGTGGTCGGCTTCCGAGCGTCGAAAACCATTGGTGCGAAGTGTCGAGCTGAGTTTGTGGTACCACGCCCGAGGGGATTGTTTGAGGCCGTAGATGGCCTTGCGAAGGCGGAGAACTTTACCCGGAGCCACAAGATGTTCGAAGCCCGGAGGTGGGTGCATATACACTTCTTCTTCAAGCTCCCCCTGAAGGAAGGCATTCTTGACGTCCATCTGCCAAAGGTCCCACGAGAGGTTTGTAGCCAAGGAGAGAATGACACGAACGGTGTGCAGCTTGGCGACCGGGGCAAACGTGTCCGTATAGTCGGTACCGTATGTTTGTGTGAAACCGCGAGCCACAAGGCGAGCCTTATAGCGCTCCACGTCACCATTGCTCAGGTACTTAATTGTGAAGACCCATTTTGAGCTGACCACCTTCTTTCCCTTGGGAAGATCCGCTTCGTCCCAAGTGTGGTTCCGGATCATAGCATCGGTCTCAGCATCAACCGCCGCTAACCACTCTTTGTGCTCTTTGGCTTCATCATAGGTTTGAGGAACGAATTGAGCATCAATCTTGGTGAGGAAGGCAGCGTGTTCCTGAGGAACCAGGTCAAGTGAACACACCGCTTGGATAGGATGGGCCACGGCCTGATTGTTGTAGTAGACCCGCTTATCTTTCCATGTCGAAGGATGAAACTTTAGACGTTGACTTCGCCGGGGAAGAGCAACCATAGATTCCCGTGGGAGAGCATCGGTTGAGGTCACGAGATGATCATTGTCCTCATGAGTAGGCTCGGCACATGGTTCAGCCGGAGGAGGAACAAGCGGCACGGAGGCATTTTCTTGAACTTCTTCTTCTACGGGTGAGATAGCGGGTACATCCGGTTCATGTGAGGTCGGAGTAGGCTGAGCATGGCTCGACGGGCTTGATGGAGTGGTGATGCCGAGGTGATCGAGGAGGAATCGTAGGTTGGCCGAACGATCAGAGTTGGACCGAGAGAGATCCTTGAGACTGTCCCAATCCTTTGTCGCATAGTATCCTTGGTGTTCAAGGAACCGCACTTCTCGAGAGATATGTAGGCGGCCAGCAGCTGGATCATAGCACTTATAGCCCTTCTGACTTGTCGAGTAGCCAATGAACATACATTTGGTGCTTTTGGCGTCGAGCTTAGTCCTTTGTTCCCCTGGAACCAAAACAAAGCATACACACCCGAAAACGCGTAAGTGATCCAAAGATGGTTTAAATTGATTGAGTACCTCATATGGAGATTTGTCGTGTAGAACTTTGGTAGGAGTCCTATTAATCAAGTAGCAAGCCGTCATGACAGCATCTCCCCAGAATCGTTTGGTGACATTGGTTTGGAACATCATCGACCTCGCCACTTCCATAAGGTGCCGGTTCTTCCTCTCGGCCACGCCATTCTGTTGGGGCGTATATGGACAACTCGTTTGTTGTAGAATGCCGTGTTTGGACAAATGATCTTTGAGTCTATGACTGATGTACTCTCCCCCATTATCTGATCTTAGTACCTTTATTTTTGCATTGAAATGATTAGTAACATAATTCTGAAAATTAACAAATGCATCATAAACCCTATCTTTAGATGGTAACAATGTGAGCCAAGTATATTTTGATTTTTCATCAATAAAAGTCACAAAATACTTGTTATTGTCTCTAGATAGGCAGGGTGAGGTCCAAACATCAGAATGTACTAAGTCAAAACAATGTTCATAAATGGTAGTAGATTTAGGGAAAACCGATTTGCAATGTTTGCCAAGAATACAAGGTTCACAACTTGAACTATCAAAAGAAAATTTAGGCAACATTAATTGAAAAGCTCTAGAGTGAGGGTGGCCTAGTCTAGCATGCCACACTTCACTTGAAATACTACTAAGGTCCGATTTAAAAGAAAACATATTAGGTGAACTTGATGAGTTTTTCTCTAGGACATAGAGATCTCCCTTAGCATCTCCACCTCCAAGAATCTTGCCAGTCTCAATATCCTGAAAATGCACACTGTTAGGACCAAATATGGTATAACAATTCAAATCGGTTGTAGCTCTCTTAACCGATAATAGGTTAGAAGTAAAAGTAGGCATAAAGAAGGCCTTTGAGTTCTTATCAAACAACTTTAAATCTCCTACACCTTTAACTGGTATCCTATCCCCATTTGCAATAATCACATTTCCCACCGTCGGCTTTATGTTGTGTATAAGGCTCGGGTTACTTATCATGTGATGAGAAGCACCCGAGTCTACAACAAGCGTTTTACTAGGTTGTGAAGCGAAGAAAGTGATACCAGATTCCTTTAGGGCTGCGATGGACTTGATGAGGGCCTCCAGGTCTGATTTCCTCACAAGATCTCCAAGAGAAGCCGCCATGGCCGTAGCCGCCGCGTTGCCTTGGTTTGCTGCACCGAAACCTTGGCCGCTTGGTCCTTCTTGCGAGATATGCGCCTTGAACTTAGCCGGTTTGAGATGAGGGTGAAGGATCCAGCACTTGTCCTTCATGTGTCCCTTCTTCTTGCAATGGTCGCACACCATTGTTTTCCGGTCATCTTGCTTGTAGACTCCTTTGTTCGCGGTAGCCAAGTCGTCCTTTCCACAAAAGAGACCAAGTGAACCTTGTTCCTTTTGCACTTGAGAACACACGTCTTCAAGAGTAGGTAGCTTGTCTCCACGGAGGATGTGCTTAATCAGGTCATTGAACGCCGGATTGAGAGTGAGCAGGAGACCAAACACCTTGTCTTGCTCCTTTCGTTCATTGAGGATGGCCGGATCGATAGTACTTGGCCGGAGCATCTCCAACTCGGCCCACAATGACCGGAACTTCCCAAAATGCTTGGTAAACTCCAAGTCTTCTTGATGGAGACCGTTGATAGCCTTCTTGACCTCAAATACCCGAGTCAAGTTGGTCACGTTCCCATACACATTCGCTAGCGTCTCCCATAGTTCTTTGGCCGTCTCGCAGTACGAGTAGGCTTCAAGAATCGGTGCGTCTAGCGAGTTTTGGAGAATGGCAAGCACGGTCTGATCTTCTTGGAACCACTTGACTTCCTTCTCGAGATCAGCCTCCTTGTCTTCTTCCGTTCCTTCTTTACCGTCCTCCTTAGTGGCTTTCTTGGGGAGTTGGTCCGTTTCTACATGGATCCAAAGTCCTCGGCCACTGAGAGCGGTCTTTGTGGTTCTTTTCCACAACAGGTAGTTTGCTCCTTTGAGCACCACCGGGGTAACAATAGGCTTGTTGTTGTCCATTGTTAGGTAGAGTAGCGAGAAAAACGATAGAGTAGCGGATAGAATGAAGCGCGAATGAGTGAGTAGAATGAAGAATAGAGTAAAGGAGTAGTATACGAGTAGAGAATGCAAAGTAGAATCAAATAAGAACAAGAAAAAGAAGAGGAGAAAGTTTATAGAACCATGGATCAATAAACTTGCTCTGATACCATGTTGGTTTAAATTGAGTATGCGGAAGCAAATTAGAGAGAATGTGAGATAAAATGAGAGCTTGTATTAGAATGGCTTTTACAATGTCGGCCAAAGGCCTTAAATAGAATGAAAACTAGGTTAACAATCCCACCAACTCGACAACTTGTAGATAGAGACATGAAGAGAGAGAAGGGAGCGATCCCAAGATAGAAAGCGACGTGACCTTGTCTCCCCAAGGGAAGCTATCTCGTGACTCTTATCCTCCAACGGTCACATTCTTCTTCGAGATCCTTCTAATGGGCTTGGTATTGTTTCCAACCCCAAGCCTTCTCATTTCTCTCAATAGGCCTCAACCTTAAGGGTGGCCATTAGGACGATCGTACGGACGTCCGTACGGACAACCTCCAAGTCTTGAGTAACATGGTCAATAGTAAATAGCTATGTTAGTGTTTATGGGGTTAAAATGTGTCTTAATCTAATGCAACTAACTAAGTATAAGAGTTTGAGATGAATGTGGAGAGTTTAAAAGCCACTTATACCCATATTGTCCCAAAACAGGCTAACACCAAGAAAACATTGCTTAGAAGCTGTAAACAGCTATGTTAGTGTTTATGGGGTTAAAATGTGTCTTAATCCAATGCAACTAACTAATTATAAGAGTTTGAGATAGATGTGGAGAGTTTAAAAGCCACTTATATCCATTTTGTCCCAAAACAGGCTAAAACAAAGAAAACATTGCTTAGAAGCTGTAAATAGCTATGATAGTGTTTATGGGGTTAAAATGTGTCTTAATCTAATGCAACTAACTAAGTATAAGAGTTTGAGATGAATGTGGAGAGTTTAAAAGCCACTTATACCCATATTGTCCCAAAACAGGCTAACACCAAAAAAACATTGCTTAGAAGCTGTAAACAGCTATGTTAGTGTTTATGGGGTTAAAATGTGTCTTAATCCAATGCAACTAACTAATTATAAGAGTTTGAGATAGATGTGGAGAGTTTAAAAGCCACTTATACCCATTTTGTCCCAAAACAGGCTAAAACCAAGAAAACATTGCTTAGAAGCTGTAAAGAGCTATGTTAGTGTTTATGGGGTTAAAATGTGTCTTAATCCATTACAACAAACTAATTATAAGAGTTTGAGATAGATGTCGAGAGTTTAAAAGCCACTTATTCCCATTTTGTCCCAATAGAGGCTAAAACCAAGAAAACATTGCTTAGTAGCTGTAAACAGCTATGTTAGTGTTTATGGGGTTAAAATGTGTATTAATCCAATGCAACTAACTAAGTATAAGAGTTTGAGATAGATGTGGAGAGTTTAAAAGCCACTTATACCCATTTTGTCCCAAAACAGGCTCAAACCAAGAAAACATTGCTTAGAAGCTGTAAACAGCTATGTTAGTGTTTATGGGGTTAAAATGTGTCTTAATCCACTGCAACTAACTAATTATAAGAGTTTAAGATAGATCTAGAGAGTTTAAAAGCCACTTATACCCTTTTTGTCCCAAAACAGGCTAAAACCAAGAAAACATTGCTTAGAAGCTGTAAACAGCTATGTTAGAGTTTATGGGGTTAAAATGTGTCTTAATCCAATGCAACTAACTAATTATAAGACTTTAAGATAGATGTGGAGAGTTGATAAGCCACTTATATCCATTTTGTCCCAAAACATGCTAAAACAAAGAAAACATTGCTTAGAAGCTGTAAATAGCTATGTTAGTGTTTCTGGTGTTAAAATGTGTCTTAATCCAATGCAACTGACTAGTTATAAGAGTTTGAGATAGATGTGGAGAGTTTAAAAGCCACTTATACCCATTTTGTCCCAAAATAGGCTAACACCAAGAAAACATTGCTTAGAAGCTGTAAACAGCTATGTTAGTGTTTATGGGGTTAGACTGTGTCTTAATCCAATGCAACTAACTAAGTATAAGAGTTTGAGATAGATGTGGAGAGTTTAAAAGCCACTTATACCCATTTTGTCCCAAAAAAGGCTCAAACCAAGAAAACATTGCTTAGAAGCTGTAAACAGCTAGGTTAGTGTTTATGGGGTTAAAATGTGTCTTAATCCAATGCAACTAACTAATTATAAGACTTTAAGATAGATGTGGAGAGTTGATAAGCCACTTATATCCATTTTGTCCCAAAACAGGCTAAAACAAAGAAAACATTGCTTAGAAGCTGTAAATAGCTATGTTAGTGTTTCTAGGGTTAAAATGTGTCTTAATCCAATGCAACTGACTAGTTATAAGAGTTTGAGATAGATGTGGAGAGTTTAAAAGCCACTTATACCCATTTTGTCCCAAAACAGGCTAACACCAAGAAAACATTGCTTAGAAGCTGAAAACAGCTATGTTAGTGTTTATGGGGTTCAAATGTGTCTTAATCCAATGCAACTAACTAATTATAAGACTTTGCGATAGATGTGGAGAGTTTAAAAGCCACTTATACCTATTTTGTCCCAAAACAGTCTAAAACCAAGAAAACGTTGCTTAGAAGCACTAAACAGCTATGTTAGTGTTTATGGGGTTAGAATGTGTCTTAATCCAATGCAACTAACTAATTATAAGAGTTTGAGATAGATGTGGAGAGTTTAAAAGCCACTTATACCCATTTTGTCCCAAAACAGGCTAACACCAAGAAAACATTGCTTAGAGGCTGTAAACAGCTATGTTAGTGTTTATGGGGTTAAAATGTGTCTTAATCCAATGCAACTAACTAATTATAAGACTTTGCGATAGATGTGGAGAGTTTAAAAGCCACTTATACCTATTTTGTCCCAAAACAGTCTAAAACCAAGAAAACGTTGCTTAGAAGCACTAAACAGCTATGTTAGTGTTTATGGGGTTAAAATGTGTCTTAATCCAATGCAACTAACTAATTATAAGAGTTTGAGATAGATGTGGAGAGTTTAAAACCCACTTGTACCCATTTTGTCCCAAAACAGGCTAAAACCAAGAAAACATTGCTTAGAAGCTGTAATTAGCTATGTTAGTGTTTATGGGGTTAAAATGTGTCTTAATCCAATGCAACTGACTAGTTCTAATACTTTGAGATAGATGTGGAGAGTTGATAAGCCACTTATATCCATTTTGTCCCAAAACAGCCTAAAACAAAGAAAACATTGCTTAGAAGCTGTAAATAGCTATGTTAGTGTTTATGGGGTTAAAATGTGTCTTAATCTAATGCAACTAACTAAGTATAAGAGTTTGAGATGAATGTGGAGAGTTTAAAAGCCACTTATACCCATATTGTCCCAAAACAGGCTAACGCCAAGAAAACATTGCTTAGAAGCTGTAAACAGCTATGTTAGTGTTTATGGGGTTAAAATGTGTCTTAATCCAATGCAACTAACTAATTATAAGAGTTTGAGATAGATGTGGAGAGTTTAAAAGCCACTTATATCCATTTTGTCCCAAAACAGGCTAAAACAAAGAAAACATTGCTTAGAAGCTGTAAATAGCTATGATAGTGTTTATGGGGTTAAAATGTGTCTTAATCTAATGCAACTAACTAAGTATAAGAGTTTGAGATGAATGTGGAGAGTTTAAAAGCCACTTATACCCATATTGTCCCAAAACAGGCTAACACCAAAAAAACATTGCTTAGAAGCTGTAAACAGCTATGTTAGTGTTTATGGGGTTAAAATGTGTCTTAATCCAATGCAACTAACTAATTATAAGACTTTAAGATAGATGTGGAGAGTTGATAAGCCACTTATATCCATTTTGTCCCAAAACAGGCTAAAACAAAGAAAACATTGCTTAGAAGCTGTAAATAGCTATGTTAGTGTTTCTGGGGTTAAAATGTGTCTTAATCCAATGCAACTGACTAGTTATAAGAGTTTGAGATAGATGTGGAGAGTTTAAAAGCCACTTATACCCATTTTGTCCCAAAACAGGCTAACACCAAGAAAACATTGCTTAGAAGCTGTAAACAGCTATGTTAGTGTTTATGGGGTTCAAATGTGTCTTAATCCAATGCAACTAACTAATTATAAGACTTTGCGATAGATGTGGAGAGTTTAAAAGCCACTTATACCTATTTTGTCCCAAAACAGTCTAAAACCAAGAAAACGTTGCTTAGAAGCACTAAACAGCTATGTTAGTGTTTATGGGGTTAGAATGTGTCTTAATCCAATGCAACTAACTAATTATAAGAGTTTGAGATAGATGTGGAGAGTTTAAAAGCCACTTATACCCATTTTGTCCCAAAACAGGCTAACACCAAGAAAACATTGCTTAGAGGCTGTAAACAGCTATGTTAGTGTTTATGGGGTTAAAATGTGTCTTAATCCAATGCAACTAACTAATTATAAGACTTTGCGATAGATGTGGAGAGTTTAAAAGCCACTTATACCTATTTTGTCCCAAAACAGTCTAAAACCAAGAAAACGTTGCTTAGAAGCACTAAACAGCTATGTTAGTGTTTATGGGGTTAAAATGTGTCTTAATCCAATGCAACTAACTAATTATAAGAGTTTGAGATAGATGTGGAGAGTTTAAAACCCACTTGTACCCATTTTGTCCCAAAATAGGCTAAAACCAAGAAAACATTGCTTAGAAGCTGTAATTAGCTATGTTAGTGTTTATGGGGTTAAAATGTGTCTTAATCCAATGCAACTGACTAGTTCTAATACTTTGAGATAGATGTGGAGAGTTGATAAGCCACTTATATCCATTTTGTCCCAAAACAGCCTAAAACAAAGAAAACATTGCTTAGAAGCTGTAAATAGCTATGTTAGTGTTTATGGGGTTAAAATGTGTCTTAATCTAATGCAACTAACTAAGTATAAGAGTTTGAGATGAATGTGGAGAGTTTAAAAGCCACTTATACCCATATTGTCCCAAAACAGGCTAACGCCAAGAAAACATTGCTTAGAAGCTGTAAACAGCTATGTTAGTGTTTATGGGGTTAAAATGTGTCTTAATCCAATGCAACTAACTAATTATAAGAGTTTGAGATAGATGTGGAGAGTTTAAAAGCCACTTATATCCATTTTGTCCCAAAACAGGCTAAAACAAAGAAAACATTGCTTAGAAGCTGTAAATAGCTATGATAGTGTTTATGGGGTTAAAATGTGTCTTAATCTAATGCAACTAACTAAGTATAAGAGTTTGAGATGAATGTGGAGAGTTTAAAAGCCACTTATACCCATATTGTCCCAAAACAGGCTAACACCAAAAAAACATTGCTTAGAAGCTGTAAACAGCTATGTTAGTGTTTATGGGGTTAAAATGTGTCTTAATCCAATGCAACTAACTAATTATAAGAGTTTGAGATAGATGTGGAGAGTTTAAAAGCCACTTATACCCATTTTGTCCCAAAACAGGCTAAAACCAAGAAAACATTGCTTAGAAGCTGTAAAGAGCTATGTTAGTGTTTATGGGGTTAAAATGTGTCTTAATCCATTACAACAAACTAATTATAAGAGTTTGAGATAGATGTCGAGAGTTTAAAAGCCACTTATTCCCATTTTGTCCCAATAGAGGCTAAAACCAAGAAAACATTGCTTAGTAGCTGTAAACAGCTATGTTAGTGTTTATGGGGTTAAAATGTGTATTAATCCAATGCAACTAACTAAGTATAAGAGTTTGAGATAGATGTGGAGAGTTTAAAAGCCACTTATACCCATTTTGTCCCAAAACAGGCTCAAACCAAGAAAACATTGCTTAGAAGCTGTAAACAGCTATGTTAGTGTTTATGGGGTTAAAATGTGTCTTAATCCACTGCAACTAACTAATTATAAGAGTTTAAGATAGATCTAGAGAGTTTAAAAGCCACTTATACCCTTTTTGTCCCAAAACAGGCTAAAACCAAGAAAACATTGCTTAGAAGCTGTAAACAGCTATGTTAGAGTTTATGGGGTTAAAATGTGTCTTAATCCAATGCAACTAACTAATTATAAGACTTTAAGATAGATGTGGAGAGTTGATAAGCCACTTATATCCATTTTGTCCCAAAACATGCTAAAACAAAGAAAACATTGCTTAGAAGCTGTAAATAGCTATGTTAGTGTTTCTGGTGTTAAAATGTGTCTTAATCCAATGCAACTGACTAGTTATAAGAGTTTGAGATAGATGTGGAGAGTTTAAAAGCCACTTATACCCATTTTGTCCCAAAATAGGCTAACACCAAGAAAACATTGCTTAGAAGCTGTAAACAGCGATGTTAGTGTTTATGGGGTTAGACTGTGTCTTAATCCAATGCAACTAACTAAGTATAAGAGTTTGAGATAGATGTGGAGAGTTTAAAAGCCACTTATACCCATTTTGTCCCAAAACAGGCTCAAACCAAGAAAACATTGCTTAGAAGCTGTAAACAGCTAGGTTAGTGTTTATGGGGTTAAAATGTGTCTTAATCCAATGCAACTAACTAATTATAAGACTTTAAGATAGATGTGGAGAGTTGATAAGCCACTTATATCCATTTTGTCCCAAAACAGGCTAAAACAAAGAAAACATTGCTTAGAAGCTGTAAATAGCTATGTTAGTGTTTCTGGGGTTAAAATGTGTCTTAATCCAATGCAACTGACTAGTTATAAGAGTTTGAGATAGATGTGGAGAGTTTAAAAGCCACTTATACCCATTTTGTCCCAAAACAGGCTAACACCAAGAAAACATTGCTTAGAAGCTGTAAACAGCTATGTTAGTGTTTATGGGGTTCAAATGTGTCTTAATCCAATGCAACTAACTAATTATAAGACTTTGCGATAGATGTGGAGAGTTTAAAAGCCACTTATACCTATTTTGTCCCAAAACAGTCTAAAACCAAGAAAACGTTGCTTAGAAGCACTAAACAGCTATGTTAGTGTTTATGGGGTTAAAATGTGTCTTAATCCAATGCAACTAACTAATTATAAGAGTTTGAGATAGATGTGGAGAGTTTAAAACCCACTTGTACCCATTTTGTCCCAAAACAGGCTAAAACCAAGAAAACATTGCTTAGAAGCTGTAATTAGCTATGTTAGTGTTTATGGGGTTAAAATGTGTCTTAATCCAATGCAACTGACTAGTTATAATACTTTGAGATAGATGTGGAGAGTTGATAAGCCACTTATATCCATTTTGTCCCAAAACAGGCTAAAACAAAGAAAACATTGCTTAGAAGCTGTAAATAGCTATGTTAGTGTTTATGGGGTTAAAATGTGTCTTAATCTAATGCAACTAACTAAGTATAAGAGTTTGAGATGAATGTGGAGAGTTTAAAAGCCACTTATACCCATATTGTCCCAAAACAGGCTAACACCAAAAAAACATTGCTTAGAAGCTGTAAACAGCTATGTTAGTGTTTATGGGGTTAAAATGTGTCTTAGTCCAATGCAACTAACTAATTATAAGAGTTTGAGATAGATGTGGAGAGTTTAAAAGCCATGTATACCCATTTTGTCCCAAAACAGGCTAAAACCAAGAAAACATTGCTTAGAAGCTGTAAAGAGCTATGTTAGTGTTTATGGGGTTAAAATGTGTCTTAATCCATTACAACAAACTAATTATAAGAGTTTGAGATAGATGTTGAGAGTTTAAAAGCCACTTATTCCCATTTTGTCCCAATAGAGGCTAAAACCAAGAAAACATTGCTTAGTAGCTGTAAACAGCTATGTTAGTGTTTATGGGGTTAAAATGTGTCTTAATCCACTGCAACTAACTAATTATAAGAGTTTAAGATAGATCTGGAGAGTTTAAAAGCCACTTATACCCTTTTTGTCCCAAAACAGGCTAAAACCAAGAAAACATTGCTTAGAAGCTGTAAACAGCTATGTTAGTGTTTATGGGGTTAAAATGTGTCTTAATCCAATGCAACTAACTAATTATAAGACTTTAAGATAGATGTGGAGAGTTGATAAGCCACTTATATCCATTTTGTCCCAAAACATGCTAAAACAAAGAAAACATTGCTTAGAAGCTGTAAATAGCTATGTTAGTGTTTCTGGGGTTAAAATGTGTCTTAATCCAATGCAACTGACTAGTTATAAGAGTTTGAGATAGATGTGGATAGTTTAAAAGCCACTTATACCCATTTTGTCCCAAAACAGGCTAACACCAAGAAAACATTGCTTAGAAGCTGTAAACAGCTATGTTAGTGTTTATGGGGTTAAAATGTGTCTTAATCCAATGCAACTAACTAATTATAAGACTTTGCGATAGATGTGGATAGTTTAAAAGCCACTTATACCTATTTTGTCCCAAAACAGTCTAAAACCAAGAAAACGTTGCTTAGAAGCACTAAACAGCTATGTTAGTGTTTATGGGGTTAAAATGTGTCTTAATCCAATGCAACTAACTAATTATAAGACTTTGAGATAGATGTGGAGAGTTTATAAGCCACTTATACCCATTTTGTCCTAAAACAGGCTAAAACCAAGAAAACATTGCTTAGAAGCTGTAAACAGCTATGTTAGTGTTTATGGGGTTAAAATGTGTCTTAATCCAATGCAACTAACTAATTATAAGACTTTAAGATAGATGTGGAGAGTTGATAAGCCACTTATATCCATTTTGTCCCAAAACAGGCTAAAACAAAGAAAACATTGCTTAGAAGCTGTAAATAGCTATGTTAGTGTTTCTCGGGTTAGAATGTGTCTTAATCCAATGCAACTGACTAGTTATTAGAGTTTGAGATAGATGTGGAGAGTTTAAAAGCCACTTATACCCATTTTGTCCCAAAACAGGCTAACACCAAGAAAACATTGCTTAGAAGCTGTAAACAGCTATGTTAGTGTTTATGGGGTTAAAATGTGTCTTAATCCAATGCAACTAACTAATTATAAGACTTTGCGATAGATGTGGAGAGTTTAAAAGCTACTTATACCTATTTTGTCCCAAAACAGTCTAAAACCAAGAAAACGTTGCTTAGAAGCACTAAACAGCTATGTTAGTGTTTATGGGGTTAAAATGTGTCTTAATCCAATGCAACTAACTAATTATAAGACTTTGAGATAGATGTGGAGAGTTTATAAGCCACTTATATCCATTTTGTCCCAAAACAGGCTAAAACCAAGAAAACATTGCTTAGAAGCTGAAAACAGCTATGTTAGTATTTATGGGGTTAAAATGTGTCTTAATCCAATGCAACTAACTAATTATAAGACTTTGCGATAGATGTGGAGAGTTTAAAAGCCACTTATACCTATTTTGTCCCAAAACAGTCTAAAACCAAGAAAACATTGCTTAGAAGCACTAACCAGCTATGTTAGTGTTTATGGGGTTAGAATGTGTCTTAATCCAATGCAACTAACTAATTATAAGAGTTTGAGATAGATGTGGAGAGTTTAAAAGCCACTTATACCTATTTTGTCCCAAAACAGCCTAAAACCAAGAAAACATTGCTTAGAAGCTATAAACAGCTATGTTAGTGTTTCTGGGGTTAAAATGTGTCTTAATCAAATGCAACTAACTAAGTATAAGAGTTTGAGATGAATGTGGAGAGTTTAAAAGCCACTTATACCCATTTTGTCCCAAACAGGCTAACACCAAGAAAACATTGCTTAGAAGCTGTAAACAGCTATGTTAGTGTTTATGGGGTTAAAATGTGTCTTAATCCAATGCAACTAACTAATTATAAGACTTTGCGATAGATGTGGAGAGTTTAAAAGCCACTTATACCTATTTTGTCCCAAAACAGTCTAAAACCAAGAAAACATTGCTTAGAAGCACTAAACAGCTATGTTAGTGTTTATGGGGTTAAAATGTGTCTCAATCCAATGCAACTAACTAATTATAAGACTTTGAGATAGATGTGGAGAGTTTATAAGCCACTTATATCCATTTTGTCCCAAAACAGGCTAAAACCAAGAAAACATTACTTAGAAGCTGTAAACAGCTATGTTAGTATTTATGGGGTTAAAATGTGTCTTAATCCAATGCAACTAACTAATTATAAGAGTTTGAGATAGATGTGGAGAGTTTAAAAGCCACTTATACCTATTTTGTCCCAAAACAGTCTAAAACAAAGAAAACATTGCTTAGAAGCACTAAACAGCTATGTTAGTGTTTATGGGGTTAGAATGTGTCTTAATACAATGCAACTAACTAATTATAAGAGTTTGAGATAGATGTGGAGAGTTTAAAAGCCACTTATACCTATTTTGTCCCAAAACAGGCTAAAACCAAGAAAACATTGCTTAGAAGCACTAAACAGCTATGTTAGTTTTTATGGGGTTAGAATGTGTCTTAATCCAATGCAACTAACTAATTATAAGAGTTTGAGATAGATGTGGAGAGTTTAAAAGCCACTTATACCTATTTTGTCCCAAAACAGGCTAAAACCAAGAAAACATTGCTTAGAAGCTGTAAACAGCTATGTTAGTGTTTCTGGGGTTAAAATGTGTCTTAATTAAATGCAACTAACTAATTATAAGACTTTGAGATAGATGTGGAGAGTTGATAAGCCACTTATATCCAATTTGTCCCAAAACAGGCTAAAACAAAGAAAACATTGCTTAGAAGCTGTAAATAGCTATGTTAGTGTTTCTGGGGTTAAAATGTGTCTTAATCCAATGCAACTGACTAGTTATAAGAGTTTGAGATAGATGTGGAGAGTTTAAAAGCCACTTATACCCATTTTGTCCCAAAACAGGCTAACACCAAGAAAACATTGCTTAGAAGCTGTAAACAGCTATGTTAGTGTTTATGGGGTTAAAATGTGTCTTAATCCAATGCAACTAACTAATTATAAGACTTTGCGATAGATGTGGAGAGTTTAAAAGCCACTTATACCTATTTTGTCCCAAAACAGTCTAAAACCAAGAAAACGTTGCTTAGAAGCACTAAACAGCTATGTTAGTGTTTATGGGGTTAAAATGTGTCTTAATCCAATGCAACTAACTAATTATAAGACTTTGAGATAGATGTGGAGAGTTTATAAGCCACTTATATCCATTTTGTCCCAAAACAGGCTAAAACCAAGAAAACATTGCTTAGAAGCTGTAAACAGCTATGTTAGTATTTATGGGGTTAAAATGTGTCTTAATCCAATGCAACTAACTAATTATAAGAATTTGCGATAGATGTGGAGAGTTTAAAAGCCACTTATACCTATTTTGTCCCAAAACAGTCTAAAACCAAGAAAACATTGCTTAGAAGCACTAAACAGCTATGTTAGTGTTTATGGGGTTAGAATGTGTCTTAATCCAATGCAACTAACTAATTATAAGAGTTTGAGATAGATGTGGAGAGTTTAAAAGCCACTTATACCTATTTTGTCCCAAAACAGGCTAAAACCAAGAAAACATTGCTTAGAAGCTGTAAACAGCTATGTTAGTGTTTCTGGGGTTAAAATGTGTCTTAATCAAATGCAACTAACTAAGTATAAGAGTTTGAGATGAATGTGGAGAGTTTAAAAGCCACTTATACCCATTTTGTCCCAAAACAGGCTAACACCAAGAAAACATTGCTTAGAAGCTGTAAACAGCTATGGTAGTTTTTTATGGGGTTAGGATGTGTCTTAATCCAATGCAACTAACTAATTATAAGAGTTTGAGATATATGTGGAGAGTCTAAAAGCCACTTATACCCATTTTGTCCCAAAACAGGCTAAAACCATGAAAACATTGCTTAGAAGCTGTAAAGAGCTATGTTAGTGTTTATGGGGTTAAAATGTGTCTTAATCCAATGCAACTAACTAATTATAAGAGTTTGAGATAGATGTGGAGAGTTTAAAACCCACTTGTACCCATTTTGTCCCAAAACAGGCTAAAACCAAGAAAACATTGCTTAGAAGATGTAATTAGCTATGTTAGTGTTTATGGGGTTAAAATGTGTCTTAATCCAATGCAACTGACTAGTTATAATACTTTGAGATAGATGTGGAGAGTTGATAAGCCACTTACATCCATTTTGTCCCAAAACAGGCTAAAACAAAGAAAACATTGCTTAGAAGCTGTAAATAGCTATGTTAGTGTTTATGGGGTTAAAATGTGTCTTAATCTAATGCAACTAACTAAGTATAAGAGTTTGAGATGAATGTGGAGAGTTTGAAAGCCACTTATACCCATATTGTCCCAAAACAGGCTAACACCAAAAAACATTGCTTAGAAGCTGTAAACAGCTATGTTAGTGTTTATGGGGTTAAAATGTGTCTTAATCCACTGCAACTAACTAATTATAAGACTTTAAGATAGATGTGGAGAGTTGATAAGCCACTTATATCCATTTTGTCCCAAAACAGGCTAAAACAAAGAAAACATTGCTTAGAAGCTGTAAATAGCTATGTTAGTGTTTCTGGGGTTAAAATGTGTCTTAATCCAATGCAACTGACTAGTTATAAGAGTTTGAGATAGATGTGGAGAGTTTAAAAGCCACTTATACCCATTTTGTCCCAAAACAGGCTAACACCAAGAAAACATTGCTTAGAAGCTGTAAACAGCTATGTTAGTGTTTATGGGGTTAAAATGTGTCTTAATCCAATGCAACTAACTAATTATAAGACTTTGAGATAGATGTGGAGAGTTTAAAAGCCACTTATACCTATTTTGTCCCAAAACAGGCTAAAACCATGAAAACATTGCTTAGAAGCTGTAAAGAGCTATGTTAGTGTTTATGGGGTTAAAATGTGTCTTAATCCAATGCAACTAACTAATTATAAGAGTTTGAGATAGATGTGGAGAGTTTAAAACCCACTTGTACCCATTTTGTCCCAAAACAGGCTAAAACCAAGAAAACATTGCTTAGAAGCTGTAATTAGCTATGTTAGTGTTTATGGGGTTAAAATGTGTCTTAATCCAATGCAACTGACTAGTTATAATACTTTGAGATAGATGTGGAGAGTTGATAAGCCACTTACATCCATTTTGTCCCAAAACAGGCTAAAACAAAGAAAACATTGCTTAGAAGCTGTAAATAGCTATGTTAGTGTTTATGGGGTTAAAATGTGTCTTAATCTAATGCAACTAACTAAGTATAAGAGTTTGAGATGAATGTGGAGAGTTTAAAAGCCACTTATACCCATATTGTCCCAAAACAGGCTAACACCAAAAAACATTGCTTAGAAGCTGTAAACAGCTATGTTAGTGTTTATGGGGTTAAAATGTGTCTTAATCCACTGCAACTAACTAATTATAAGAGTTTAAGATAGATCTGGAGAGTTTAAAAGCCACTTATACCCTTTTTGTCCCAAAACAGGCTAAAACCAAGAAAACATTGCTTAGAAGCTGTAAACAGCTATGTTAGTGTTTATGGGGTTAAAATGTGTCTTAATCCAATGCAACTAACTAATTATAAGACTTTAAGATAGATGTGGAGAGTTGATAAGCCACTTATATCCATTTTGTCCCAAAACAAGCTAAAACAAAGAAAACATTGCTTAGAAGCTGTAAATAGCTATGTTAGTGTTTCTGGGGTTAAAATGTGTCTTAATCCAATGCAACTGACTAGTTATAAGAGTTTGAGATAGATGTGGAGAGTTTAAAAGCCACTTATACCCATTTTGTCCCAAAACAGGCTAACACCAAGAAAACATTGCTTAGAAGCTGTAAACAGCTATGTTAGTGTTTATGGGGTTAAAATGTGTCTTAATCCAATGCAACTAACTAATTATAAGACTTTGAGATAGATGTGGAGAGTTTAAAAGCCACTTATACCTATTTTGTCCCAAAACAGGCTAAAACCATGAAAACATTGCTTAGAAGCTGTAAAGAGCTATGTTAGTGTTTATGGGGTTAAAATGTGTCTTAATCCAATGCAACTAACTAATTATAAGAGTTTGAGATAGATGTGGAGAGTTTAAAACCCACTTGTACCCATTTTGTCCCAAAACAGGCTAAAACCAAGAAAACATTGCTTAGAAGCTGTAATTAGCTATGTTAGTGTTTATGGGGTTAAAATGTGTCTTAATCCAATGCAACTGACTAGTTATAATACTTTGAGATAGATGTGGAGAGTTGATAAGCCACTTACATCCATTTTGTCCCAAAACAGGCTAAAACAAAGAAAACATTGCTTAGAAGCTGTAAATAGCTATGTTAGTGTTTATGGGGTTAAAATGTGTCTTAATCTAATGCAACTAACTAAGTATAAGAGTTTGAGATGAATGTGGAGAGTTTAAAAGCCACTTATACTCATATTGTCCCAAAACAGGCTAACACCAAAAAACATTGCTTAGAAGCTGTAAACAGCTATGTTAGTGTTTATGGGGTTAAAATGTGTCTTAATAAACTGCAACTAACTAATTATAAGAGTTTAAGATAGATCTGGAGAGTTTAAAAGCCACTTATACCCTTTTTGTCCCAAAACAGGCTAAAACCAAGAAAACATTGCTTAGAAGCTGTAAACAGCTATGTTAGTGTTTATGGGGTTAAAATGTGTCTTAATCCAATGCAACTAACTAATTATAAGACTTTAAGATAGATGTGGAGAGTTGATAAGCCACTTATATCCATTTTGTCCCAAAACAGGCTAAAACAAAGAAAACATTGCTTAGAAGCTGTAAATAGCTATGTTAGTGTTTCTGGGGTTAAAATGTGTCTTAATCCAATGCAACTGACTAGTTATAAGAGTTTGAGATAGATGTGGAGAGTTTAAAAGCCACTTATACCCATTTTGTCCCAAAACAGGCTAACACCAAGAAAACATTGCTTAGAAGCTGTAAACAGCTATGTTAGTGTTTATGGGGTTAAAATGTGTCTTAATCCAATGCAACTAACTAATTATAAGACTTTGAGATAGATGTGGAGAGTTTAAAAGCCACTTATACCTATTTTGTCCCAAAACAGGCTAAAACCATGAAAACATTGCTTAGAAGCTGTAAAGAGCTATGTTAGTGTTTATGGGGTTAAAATGTGTCTTAATCCAATGCAACTAACTAATTATAAGAGTTTGAGATAGATGTGGAGAGTTTAAAACCCACTTGTACCCATTTTGTCCCAAAACAGGCTAAAACCAAGAAAACATTGCTTAGAAGCTGTAATTAGCTATGTTAGTGTTTATGGGGTTAAAATGTGTCTTAATCCAATGCAACTAACTAGTTATAATACTTTGAGATAGATGTGGAGAGTTGATAAGCCACTTATATCCATTTTGTCCCAAAACAGGCTAAAACAAAGAAAACATTGCTTAGAAGCTGTAAATAGCTATGTTAGTGTTTATGGGGTTAAAATGTGTCTTAATCTAATGCAACTAACTAAGTATAAGAGTTTGAGATGAATGTGGAGAGTTTAAAAGCCACTTATTATGAGTTTGGCACACCACCTTGGCCACCACCGTCCGTACAACCGTACGGACGTCCGTACGATCGACAACCTATGGGCTGACCAAGCCATCTCGTATCTCATAAGCCCAATCCACTAAGGAGAGCTCCCAACGATCTCCCTTCATCGAGATCCTTCTATTATAGCCGTTAGGCAACTTGCAAGTGGGAAGTCAAAGGTTTAGTCACATGTAGGAATAAGGAGATGTCGCTATCTCTCATTAATGTGCACATAGAACCCTAGGAAAGAATATCCTCTTTGTATAGCTCTATATATGGTTTGTAAGTATGTTCTAATTCAAGTAAGAAAAGAGTTTATTCTCTTTCTCCAACACTCTCTCTCTCAATCGTTCACTCTCCTCACTCTTTACACGATTTCACTCTCTTCCATAATCTCTTGATTACTCTACTCTCAAACTTACATGGTATCAGAGCAGATTTGATTCTGTTCTTGCCTCAAATCTCCATCACTCCCTTCCGCATTCTCTTTCTTGTTCTTGAAATTTCTTGTTCTTGAATCTTCTTTCTTTAACCGTTGGACAATAGCTTTAACCAACGGTCTCTTCATCTTTTTCCATGGAAACTACCAAAACTCTCATTGTTCCAGTTACTCTCAAGGGAGAGAATTACTTACTGTGGGCTAGAACCACAAAGACAGCCCTATGCGGCCGAGGACTTTGGTCCCATGTTGAGACGAGCGAAGCTCCTAGTGGCGAGACCACCAAAGACGGCAAGGATCTTGTCGATGAGAAGAACAAGTGGTTTCAAGAAGATCAGGGAGTCCTAGCTATCATTCAAAACTCCCTAGATGCACCTATACTTGAAGCTTACTCTTATTGCGAGACAGCAAAAGACTTGTGGGACACTCTCAAGAATGTTTTTGGGAATGTTACAAACGTAAACCGAATTTTTGAGATTAAGAGGGCCATTAACAACCTCAACCAAGAAGACATGGAGTTCACCAAGCACTTTGGGAAGTTTAGGTCCCTTTGGGCTGAACTAGAGATGCTCCGGCCGGCGACTATAGATCCGGCCATTCTGAATGAGAGGCGTGAACAAGATAAGGTGTTCGGCCTTCTCTTGACCTTGAACCCCTCCTACAATGACCTTATCAAGCATATTCTACGGTCGGACAAGCTCCCTAGCCTTGATGATGTCTGTAACCAAATTCAAAAGGAGCATGGCTCCATGGGATTGTTTGGCGGCAAGGGAGAACTTGTGACCGCTAACAAAGCTGAGACGGCATCAGCAAACAAGGGCTACTACAAGCCGGAGGACAAGAACAACCCACCATTTTGTGAGCATTGTAAGAAGCTTGGTCACTTCAAGAGCCGCTGCTGGATTCTACACCCTCATCTAGCACCACCGCCGGGTACCATCCGAGGTGGACGACCAAACCGCGGAGGACCACCGAGAGCTCATCAAGCAGTAGCCATGGGGGGGTCATCAATCTCTGAGCAACCTCAACAAGTGACCAGTGGAACTGCTCTTGCTGCAGCATCGTCCGAGCTGGTAAGGCGGTCCGACCTTGATGCGCTCATCAAAGCCATCAAAGAGGCCACCGGTAAGGCGTTTCTTGCCTCAAACAAAATTAAACCCCTCATAGTTGATTCTGGTGCATCCCATCACATGATTAGTGATTCTAGGCTAATTAGTGATATTAAACCTGCTAATGGTAATGTGATAATAGCAAATGGTGAGAAAGTACCAGTTAAAGGCATTGGGAACTTGAAACTATTTGATAAGGAGACTAAGGCATTTTATATGCCAAACTTTACTTCTAACTTGCTATCAGTTAAGAGAGCCACTACTGATTTAAATTGTTATGCTATATTTGGTCCTAACAATGTTCATTTTCAGGATATTGAGACAAGTAAGGTTCTTGGTCAAGGAGGATCCAAGGATGACCTCTATGTGCTTGAGGACTTGAACTTATCTTCTAATGTATCTTGTTTTAATTCAGTTATTATGAAACCTAGTGATTCTATTTTACATGCTAGGCTAGGACACCCTCACACAAGAGCTTTATCTTTAATATTTCCTAATGTTTCTTTTCAAAATGATGAGTGTGAGGCTTGTATTCTTGGTAAACATTGCAAGGCTGTTTTTCCTAAATCTATTACTATTTATGAAAAATGTTTTGATTTAATTCATTCTGATGTTTGGACATCTCCTTGCTTATCTAGAGATAATCAAAAATATTTTGTGACTTTTATTGATGAAAAATCAAAATATACTTGGATAACTTTGCTTCCCTCTAAGGATAGAGTTCTTGAGGCCTTTACTAATTTTCAAAATTATGTCACTAACCACTTTCATGCCAAGATTAAAATTTTGAGATCAGATAATGGTGGAGAGTACACAAGCCATGCCTTTAAGCAATATCTAGCCAAACATGGAATTCTTCACCAAACTAGTTGTCCTTACACACCACAACAAAATGGAGTGGCTGAGAGGAAGAATAGGCATCTGATGGAGGTAGCAAGGTCTATGATGTTTCACACAAGGGTTCCAAAGAGGTTTTGGGGAGATGCTGTGCTAGCCGCTTGTTATCTTATTAACCGCACACCAACAAAAATTCTAAAGGATGTGTCTCCATTTGAGGTATTAACTAATGACAAACCTACATTTGATCACTTACGAGTGTTTGGTTGTGTGTGCTATGTTTTGCGACCAGGTGAGCTAAGAGACAAGCTTGATGCAAAGAGTACAAAGGCTATGTTTCTTGGCTATTCTACTACACAAAAGGGGTATAAGTGCTATGAACCTACAACAAGGAGAATTCTAGTATCTCGTGATGTCAAGTTCATGGAGACACACGGTTTTTATGACGAGAAGAATTGGGATGAGCTCCGTAATCTCTCCGACTCTCCATCTGATCGGACGCGCAACCTCCGAGTAATTCTTGAGCGGCTAGGTCTTGAAAATGATAGGATCTCTACCGAGTCAGCCAGACCAACATCACCAGAACAATCTGAGCCATTCACTGAGCCTGACCCTGATATACATGCCGATGACCATACTGAGCAGGCTGAGGAGTCACCCGCGGACATCACGGCCGAAACAACCGAGGAGTCGGCCGAACAGCTTGAGGAAATCATAACTCCGGGACGGGCCAACTCCGAAGCTGGGGCTGTAGTTCCTCTTAGGCGCAGCCAACGTATCAAGTATCCTCCTAGTCATTGGAAGAACACCCGTGTGTACTACAACAACATGGCCGTTGCTCATCCGATTCAGGCCGTGTGCACCTTAGCTCATTTTCCGATAGAGCATCAAGTGTTTCTTGGCCATATTGATGAGCATTGGATCCCCAAGACCTATGATGAGGCTAAGCAGCACAAGGTATGGAGAGATGCGGTGGACGCCGAGAATACGGCCATGGTGCAAAATCACACATGGGACGAGGCTGACTTACCCAAGGGCAAGAAGGCTGTCACATCTCGGTATATCTTCACAATCAAATATAAGAGCAATGGGGAGATAGAACGGTATAAGGCACGCCTTGTAGCCCGGGGATTCACGCAAACGTATGGGGAGGACTATCTTGATACGTTTGCTCCGGTGGCCAAACTTCACACTGTTCGAGTGGTTCTCTCTCTTGCCACAAATCTTGATTGGGAGCTATGGCAAATGGATGTGAAGAACGCCTTCCTACAAGGCGAGCTCGAAGATGAAGTGTATATGCGGCCACCACCGGGCCTAGAAGACACCATTGGTCCGGGGAAGGTTCTCAAGCTCAACAAAGCCATCTATGGACTAAAGCAGTCGCCAAGGGCGTGGTACCACAAGCTGAGCACAATCCTCCTTGACAAAGGCTTTCGCAAATCCGAGGCTGATCACACACTATTTACCTCACCAAGCACCAAAGGTATAGTAGTCATCCTAGTGTATGTTGATGATATCATCATCACTGGGAGTGACTCGGTAGGTATTCAAAACACTAAAACCTTCTTGAAATCAGTCTTTGATATTAAGGACCTTGGAGAGTTGAAATATTTTCTTGGGATAGAAATATGTAGATCAAAGGAAGGTTTATTTCTATCACAAAGAAAATATGCTCTTGACTTGTTAAATGAGACAGGAAAATTAGGTTCAAAGGCAGTGGCATCACCTCTTGAAGAGAACTACAAGGCCGGAGGACAGGGGGAGCTTGAGCAGGCACCATACAAGGACGTTGGTCGCTACCGGCGCCTAGTAGGTAAGTTAATCTATTTAACTATAACACGGCCTGATATTTGCTTTGCTGTGAACCAGGTGAGCCAGCACATGAACAATCCAACTGTCCATCATTGGAACATGGTCGACCGAATCCTTAAATACATCAAGGGCTCACCGGGACAAGGCATTTGGATGGGCCGCAACAAGAACACCGAGTTGGTAGGATATTGCGACGCTGACTATGCTGGAGACCGTGGAGACCGTCGCTCCACAACTGGCTATTGCACATTCCTTGGAGGCAACCTGATCACATGGAAGAGCAAGAAACAAAAGGTCGTATCGCTTTCAAGTGCCGAATCCGAGTATAGGGCCATGCGCAAACTCACAACTGAACTAATGTGGCTCAAAGCACTCCTCAAGGATTTAGGAGTGGAAATCACAAGTCCTATCACCATGCATTGTGACAATGAAGCTGCCATTCACATAGCAACCAATTCAGTGTTTCATGAGAGGACCAAACATATTGAGGTGGACTGTCATAAGGTGCGAGAGCAAATCAAGCTTGGAGTTGTCCTACCATGTCACACCGAGAGCAAGGAACAACTCGCTGACATCCTCACCAAAGCTGCAAGTCCCCAAGTGTGCGAATATATTCACTCGAAGCTCGGCCTTATAGACCTCACTCGGCCATGAGTCTTTCACAAGGCACCTACACTCTTTTTCCCTTATGTATAGTTTTTCCCATGAGGTTTTCTATACTAAGGTTTTTTTAATGAGGTGGGTGCCTCGACTGTCAAGCTTGCCTGATCATCTAAGTCAAGCTTGAGGGGGAGTATGAGTTTGGCACACCACCTTGGCCACCACCGTCCGTACAACCGTACGGACGTCCGTACGATCGACAACCTATGGGCTGACCAAGCCATCTCGTATCTCATAAGCCCAATCCACTAAGGAGAGCTCCCAACGATCTCCCTTCATCGAGATCCTTCTATTATAGCCGTTAGGCAACTTGCAAGTGGGAAGTCAAAGGTTTAGTCACATGTAGGAATAAGGAGATGTCGCTATCTCTCATTAATGTGCACATAGAACCCTAGGAAAGAATATCCTCTTTGTATAGCTCTATATATGGTTTGTAAGTATGTTCTAATTCAAGTAAGAAAAGAGTTTATTCTCTTTCTCCAACACTCTCTCTCTCAATCGTTCACTCTCCTCACTCTTTACACGATTTCACTCTCTTCCATAATCTCTTGATTACTCTACTCTCAAACTTACACTTATACCCATATTGTCCCAAAACAGGCTAACACCAAAAAACATTGCTTAGAAGCTGTAAACAGCTATGTTAGTGTTTATGAGGTTAAAATGTGTCTTAATCCAATACAACTAACTAATTATAAGAGTTTGAGATAGATGTGGAGAGTTTAAAAGCCACTTATACCCATTTTGTCCCAAAACAGGCTAACACAAGGAAAACATTGCTTAGAAGCTGTAAAGAGCTATGTTAGTGTTTATGGGGTTAAAATGTGTCTTAATCCATTACAACAAACTAATTATAAGAGTTTGAGATAGATGTCGAGAGTTTAAAAGCCACTTATTCCCATTTTGTCCCAATAGAGGCTAAAACCAAGAAAACATTGCTTAGTTGCTGTAAACAGCTATGTTAGTGTTTATGGGGTTAAAATGTGTATTAATCCAATGCAACTAACTAAGTATAAGAGTTTGAGATAGATGTGGAGAGTTTAAAAGCCACTTATACCCATTTTGTCCCAAAAAAGGCTCAAACCAAGAAAACATTGCTTAGAAGCTGTAAACAGCTATGTTAGTGTTTATGGGGTTAAAATGTGTCTTAATCCACTACAACTAACTAATTATAAGAGTTTAAGGTAGATCTGGAGAGTTTAAAAGCCACTTATACCCTTTTTGTCCCAAAACAGGCTAAAACCAAGAAAACATTGCTTAGAAGCTGTAAACAGCTATGTTAGTGTTTATGGGGTTAAAATGTGTCTTAATCCAATGCAACTAACTAATTATAAGACTTTAAGATAGATGTGGAGAGTTGATAAGCCACTTATATCCATTTTGTCCCAAAACAGGCTAAAACAAAGAAAACATTGCTTAGAAGCTGTAAATAGCTATGTTAGTGTTTCTGGGGTTAAAATGTGTCTTAATCCAATGCAACTGACTAGTTATAAGAGTTTGAGATAGATGTGGAGAGTTTAAAAGCCACTTATATCCATTTTGTCCCAAAACAGGCTAACACCAAGAAAACATTGCTTAGAAGCTGTAAACAGCTATGTTAGTGTTTATGGGGTTAAAATGTGTCTTAATCCAATGCAACTAACTAATTATAAGACTTTGCGATAGATGTGGAGAGTTTAAAAGCCACTTATACCTATTTTGTCCAAAAACAGTCTAAAACCAAGAAAACATTGCTTAGAAGCACTAAACAGCTATGTTAGTGTCTATGGGGTTAAAATGTGTCTTAATCCAATGCAACTAACTAATTATAAGACTTTGAGATAGATGTGGAGAGTTTATAAGCCACTTATATCCATTTTGTCCCAAAACAGGCTAAAACCAAGAAAACATTACTTAGAAGCTGTAAACAGCTATGTTAGTATTTATGGGGTTAAAATGTGTCTTAATCCAATGCAACTAACTAATTATAAGACTTTGCGATAGATGTGGAGAGTTTAAAAGCCACTTATACCTATTTTGTCCCAAAACAGTCTAAAACCAAGAAAACATTGCTTAGAAGCACTAAACAGCTATGTTAGTGTTTATGGGGTTAGAATGTGTCTTAATACAATGCAACTAACTAATTATAAGAGTTTGAGATAGATGTGGAGAGTTTAAAAGCCACTTATACCTATTTTGTCCCAAAACAGGCTAAAACCAAGAAAACATTGCTTAGAAGCTGTAAACAGCTATGTTAGTGTTTCTGGGGTTAAAATGTGTCTTAATCAAATGCAACTAACTAAGTATAAGAGTTTGAGATGAATGTGGAGAGTTTAAAAGCCACTTATACCCATTTTGTCCCAAAACAGGCTAACACCAAGAAAACATTGCTTAGAAGCTGTAAACAGCTATGGTAGTTTTTTATGGGGTTAGAATGTGTCTTAATCCAATGCAACTAAATAATTATAAGAGTTTGAGATATATGTGGAGAGTCTAAAAGCCACTTATACCCATTTTGTCCCAAAACAGGCTAAAACCATGAAAACATTGCTTAGAATGTAAAGAGCTATGTTAGTGTTTATGGGGTTAAAATGTGTCTTAATCCAATGCAACTAACTAATTATAAGAGTTTGAGATAGATGTGGAGAGTTTAAAACCCACTTGTACCCATTTTGTCCCAAAACAGGCTAAAACCAAGAAAACATTGCTTAGAAGCTGTAATTAGCTATGTTAGTGTTTATGGGGTTAAAATGTGTCTTAATCCAATGCAACTGACTAGTTATAATACTTTGAGATAGATGTGGAGAGTTGATAAGCCACTTACATCCATTTTGTCCCAAAACAGGCTAAAACAAAGAAAACATTGCTTAGAACCTGTAAATAGCTATGTTAGTGTTTATGGGGTTAAAATGTGTCTTAATCTAATGCAACTAACTAAGTATAAGAGTTTGAGATGAATGTGGAGAGTTTAAAAGCCACTTATACCCATATTGTCCCAAAACAGGCTAACACCAAAAAACATTGCTTAGAAGCTGTAAACAGCTATGTTAGTGTTTATGGGGTTAAAATGTGTCTTAATCCACTGCAACTAACTAATTATAAGAGTTTAAGATAGATCTGGAGAGTTTAAAAGCCACTTATACCCTTTTTGTCCCAAAACAGGCTAAAACCAAGAAAACATTGCTTAGAAGCTGTAAACAGCTATGTTAGTGTTCATGGGGTTAAAATGTGTCTTAATCCAATGCAACTAACTAATTATAAGACTTTAAGATAGATGTGGAGAGTTGATAAGCCACTTATATCCATTTTGTCCCAAAACAAGCTAAAACAAAGAAAACATTGCTTAGAAGCTGTAAATAGCTATGTTAGTGTTTCTGGGGTTAAAATGTGTCTTAATCCAATGCAACTGACTAGTTATAAGAGTTTGAGATAGATGTGGAGAGTTTAAAAGCCACTTATACCCATTTTGTCCCAAAACAGGCTAACACCAAGAAAACATTGCTTAGAAGCTGTAAACAGCTATGTTAGTGTTTATGGGGTTAAAATGTGTCTTAATCCAATGCAACTAACTAATTATAAGACTTTGAGATAGATGTGGAGAGTTTAAAAGCCACTTATACCTATTTTGTCCCAAAACAGGCTAAAACCATGAAAACATTGCTTAGAAGCTGTAAAGAGCTATGTTAGTGTTTATGGGGTTAAAATGTGTCTTAATCCAATGCAACTAACTAATTATAAGAGTTTGAGATAGATGTGGAGAGTTTAAAACCCACTTGTACCCATTTTGTCCCAAAACAGGCTAAAACCAAGAAAACATTGCTTAGAAGCTGTAATTAGCTATGCTAGTGTTTATGGGGTTAAAATGTGTCTTAATCCAATGCAACTGACTAGTTATAATACTTTGAGATAGATGTGGAGAGTTGATAAGCCACTTACATCCATTTTGTCCCAAAACAGGCTAAAACAAAGAAAACATTGCTTAGAAGCTGTAAATAGCTATGTTAGTGTTTATGGGGTTAAAATGTGTCTTAATCTAATGCAACTAACTAAGTATAAGAGTTTGAGATGAATGTGGAGAGTTTGAAAGCCACTTATACCCATATTGTCCCAAAACAGGCTAACACCAAAAAACATTGCTTAGAAGCTGTAAACAGCTATGTTAGTGTTTATATTAGAATGTACCAAGGAGGAGAGAGGAGAGGCCGGTAAGGCCGAACCTTGGAAGAAGAGAAGAAAGGCCGGAAAGGCCATGTAAAGGCCGGTAAGGCCATGTCCGTGTCCGTGAGCGACCATGTACCGTGTCCGGTACCATGTACCGTGTCCGTGAACGGACCCATGTCCGGAGAGCGGCCAGTTAGGCCGTGAACACATTGAAGAGCAGGCCCGTCCGTACAGGCCCGTCCGTACAGGCCCGTCCGTACAGGCCCGTCCGTACAGGCCCGTCCGTACTATTAGTATATATGAAGGAGAAGAGAGAGTGAGGCCGGTGAGGCCGAGCTGCACAAGGAAGAAGAGAGTGGCCGGTAAGGCTGCTAGTACAAGAAGTGTGGCCGGTAAGGCCATGAGTGGTGTGGGAGCGGCCAGTAAGGCCGTGAGCACAATAAGAGTGGCCAATAAGGCCATGTGGGCCGTGAGAACAATGAGAGTGGTCAGCAAGGCCATAAGAGCAATGTGAGAAGAATTGTGAAGTAAAGGCCTTATAAGAAGAAGAGGCCCAAGAAGAAGTTAAATGTCTCACAAAGGGAAAAGAAGGGAAGGAAGGAAGCATGTGAGACCTTGGTTGGTGAAGAATGAGACAACCAAGGGAAGGAGCTGTCCCTGTCACCATACACCCACTTGTGCACCAACGGCTATATGTCACTCTCACCTCTCATTTATCTCAAACGGCCATATACATTTGTTCTCCTATATTAAGCATTGTAATCTCTCATTTTGGAACACATCACAATATTATTAAAAGAAGAGAAACCGTTTTCCCTCTCTACTTGTGTTCTTGTTCATATCAACAATGTAGAGTGTTTAGGAGATTAGCGGTTAGAGGCTGCCCTTAAGGCAGCCTATTCTCTTCTCAAATCCACCTAAACTCTTCTTATTTACTGCTTTACTTAGCCTAGATTACTGATTCTTAATCCTCCTTCTCCTAAGTACACAAACTCTAAGTGTTGTGATACTAGAAGAGGATAAGTCTCAAACTAGTGCTTCTCCTAGTTAGGATCCGCTTACTCTCTAGTATTTGGGTTCTATCTAGCTTGTTTATGGGGAGTTCATCACAAGTTGATGTTCTCTCCTCCCCCTTGAGAATGAGTTAGTTTGTTGTGGGTAAAGGGGGATTCATTCACCAAGTGTTTGTCTACCCTCTCTTGTGAGCTTTGTCTCATAAATCCCTACATGGTATCAGAGCAGGTTCTGTTCTTGGTGATTCAAACTCATTCTCAATGTCGTTTTCTTAGGAGTTAGCTTAGTTAAAGTTTTAATCCTAGCTTAGGTGTTAATTCGCTTAGCTTAGTTCTTTAAAGCTTTAATTTTGCTTTTGTTGTTAAATCGATTCTCTAGCAGCTCATTGTTGAGTAAGCTTGGTCTCTTGTCTTGTTAGAATTTGTAGACCAAGTGTGTGAAAGAAATCGATTTTAAAACCTCATCTTTAGGCTTACCGATTTGGTGAAAGCTTGGGTTTAAATGAGGTGGTGATGAACCAAGGAGCAAATCGGTTTTGTTCTTGGTAAGGATTCACGTTTTTGTGTGCTTGTATGAGCCACGAAATTCTTAGGATTTAGTTCTCTTAGGATTTAGTTAATTTTCCTCTAAAGGTTTAATTTTTGCTTTTGTTAAATTTCCTTTAAAGGCTTAATTACTAAATCGCTACTTCTTCTTCTCAATGTTGAGAAAGTTTTGTTTCTGGCCCTATGGTGTGTCCAGATTCAAGCTTGAAGAAGAGAGAGATCTTAATTTTCGCATCTCATGTCCGCTTGGTCAACTAGACTAAAGCTGTTCCAAGATGCATTCTTTTAACCGTTGGACAATAGGCTGTTCCAAAGGCTTTTGTTGTTTCTTCTTTGCTTGGGACCACGAAAAACATCTTCTATATGTTATCTTCGTGGATCTAAAGCCTTAATCTCTTGAAGAACACTTGTTTAAGTGATTCTACAAGGAGTTTTGTTGTTAAACCTTTGGAGAAACTAATTTTCCATAAGGTCCATTGTGTTTCAGCCATTAAAGCACCAAAAGAGATTGTCTTCTTGGATGTTCTTGGCTGTCAAAGCTTCTTTCAACTCAAGAAAACAGAGTTAAACTCTGTCCATAAGAACTCTTGAGCAGATTCTCTATTCTACTCTCCATTCATCTTATACTACCGCCAATACTCTCCCTTATACTCTCACTTTCTATTCTCCATATATACTCTTATTAATTCTCTAAATTCTCTATTTAATTTCAGTATTATTCTCTATACTCTAATCTCTAACAATCTCTTGTTTAGAATCTGTTCCATTGATTTTTGGTTTCAGTTTCAGCACTGAAGATTGTGTGGAGCTCGCTCACTATCTCAAGGAGAAGAAGTGGCGAGGTTGAAGGCTACAAGATAGCCATGAGGAGAGCGCAGCACAATGCCTGGAGTTAGAACCAAGGGCCACCAAGTCTTTGTTAAGCTGGTGGAAGGTGATGAATCAGTCCAAGAGCATGTGTGTTAGTGCCAAGTTGTTGATCGGATGTGCACAATGGTCTTTAGGAAAGGTGATGCACAAGGTTTCAACTGTTGATTGGATGTGCACAAGAACGGTGATGCACAAGGCTTCAACTGAGGTGATGAGGTTTCAGCCCATCATCAAGTAAAGGTTACGGGGGAGATCAAGTGACTTCAGACCGTACCTCACAGATTCTGCTCGGCCACAAGCAAAAGTCTTTACTTAAAGCTCAGCCGAAGCGTCTCAAAGATTGACTCGGACGAAACCCTTCCACTGCGATTCGGCTTCCGCGTTCTTCATTAAAGTTCGAGACCACAGAGTCATCTTGCCAGTGGAAGTGGAATCATACCAATCCGAGCAGCCGTTCGAAAGTTATGTCCGATTCAGTGGGCATGTATCAGTCTGACAGATAAAACTGGCCGGGTTTAAAAACCATGGTTAGAGAAGCGGTCTCAAGGAGGAATTCCAAACCGCATCAGTGATCAACTCTCTCCTTCCTATCCATCAAAACACCATAAAGGCTGTGCTCTAAACCCTTCTCTATTTTAATTCATAAATTCATTACCTTAGCTTCTTTACTAGTCTTTACTCTTTAATATGTTCTCTTAAATTGTCACATTTTTAGAAATTTTCCTTGATATTCCTCATAGCAAACACTTATTCTTTTCTTCGTTATCACTTGTTTAAGGGGTAAAGGAGACTATGAGAGCCTCAAAGAAATTCTAAAGGCGCAAGGATGGAGATCATAAGGAATGTGCTAAAGGCAAGGTGGGCTAAGGAGTAGGAGCGGTTCAATTCATGAAGAGAAGGGAGCTAGTTCTTTGCAAACCAAGGTCAGGGGACATCATGGATAGTGGAGTCTATACTCTTTTTCCCTTAACAAAGTTTTATCCCAAGAGGTTTTCTTTGTTGAGGTTTTTAATGAGGTAGATGACACTAGTCCACCCTTGATCTTTGGTCCCCATGGTGTCCCACCGATCAAGCGTGCGGGGGAGTATTAGAATGTACCAAGGAGGAGAGAGGAGAGGCCGGTAAGGCCGAACCTTGGAAGAAGAGAAGAAAGGCCGGAAAGGCCATGTAAAGGCCGGTAAGGCCATGTCCGTGTCCGTGAGCGACCATGTACCGTGTCCGGTACCATGTACCGTGTCCGTGAACGGACCCATGTCCGGAGAGCGGCCAGTTAGGCCGTGAACACATTGAAGAGCAGGCCCGTCCGTACAGGCCCGTCCGTACAGGCCCGTCCGTACAGGCCCGTCCGTACAGGCCCGTCCGTACTATTAGTATATATGAAGGAGAAGAGAGAGTGAGGCCGGTGAGGCCGAGCTGCACAAGGAAGAAGAGAGTGGCCGGTAAGGCTGCTAGTACAAGAAGTGTGGCCGGTAAGGCCATGAGTGGTGTGGGAGCGGCCAGTAAGGCCGTGAGCACAATAAGAGTGGCCAATAAGGCCATGTGGGCCGTGAGAACAATGAGAGTGGTCAGCAAGGCCATAAGAGCAATGTGAGAAGAATTGTGAAGTAAAGGCCTTATAAGAAGAAGAGGCCCAAGAAGAAGTTAAATGTCTCACAAAGGGAAAAGAAGGGAAGGAAGGAAGCATGTGAGACCTTGGTTGGTGAAGAATGAGACAACCAAGGGAAGGAGCTGTCCCTGTCACCATACACCCACTTGTGCACCAACGGCTATATGTCACTCTCACCTCTCATTTATCTCAAACGGCCATATACATTTGTTCTCCTATATTAAGCATTGTAATCTCTCATTTTGGAACACATCACAATATTATTAAAAGAAGAGAAACCGTTTTCCCTCTCTACTTGTGTTCTTGTTCATATCAACAATGTAGAGTGTTTAGGAGATTAGCGGTTAGAGGCTGCCCTTAAGGCAGCCTATTCTCTTCTCAAATCCACCTAAACTCTTCTTATTTACTGCTTTACTTAGCCTAGATTACTGATTCTTAATCCTCCTTCTCCTAAGTACACAAACTCTAAGTGTTGTGATACTAGAAGAGGATAAGTCTCAAACTAGTGCTTCTCCTAGTTAGGATCCGCTTACTCTCTAGTATTTGGGTTCTATCTAGCTTGTTTATGGGGAGTTCATCACAAGTTGATGTTCTCTCCTCCCCCTTGAGAATGAGTTAGTTTGTTGTGGGTAAAGGGGGATTCATTCACCAAGTGTTTGTCTACCCTCTCTTGTGAGCTTTGTCTCATAAATCCCTACAGTTTATGGGGTTAAAATGTGTCTTAATCCACTGCAACTAACTAATTATAAGAGTATAAGATAGATCTGGAGAGTTTAAAAGCCACTTATACCCTTTTTGTCCCAAAACAGGCTAAAACCAAGAAAACATTGCTTAGAAGCTGTAAACAGCTATGTTAGTGTTTATGGGGTTAAAATGTGTCTTAATCCAATGCAACTAACTAATTATAAGACTTTAAGATAGATGTGGAGAGTTGATAAGCCACTTATATCCATTTTGTCCCAAAACAGGCTAAAACAAAGAAAACATTGCTTAGAAGCTGTAAATAGCTATGTTAGTGTTTCTGGGGTTAAAATGTGTCTTAATCCAATGCAACTGACTAGTTATAAGAGTTTGAGATAGATGTGGAGAGTTTAAAAGCCACTTATACCCATTTTGTCCCAAAACAGGCTAACACCAAGAAAACATTGCTTAGAAGCTGTAAACAGCTATGTTGGTGTTTATGGGTTTAAAATGTGTCTTAATCCAATGCAACTAACTAATTATAAGACTTTGAGATAGATGTGGAGAGTTTAAAAGCCACTTATACCTATTTTGTCCCAAAACAGGCTAAAACCATGAAAACATTGCTTAGAAGCTGTAAAGAGCTATGTTAGTGTTTATGGGGTTAAAATGTGTCTTAATCCAATGCAACTAACTAATTATAAGAGTTTGAGATAGATGTGGAGAGTTTAAAACCCACTTGTACCCATTTTGTCCCAAAACAGGCTAAAACCAAGAAAACATTGCTTAGAAGCTGTAATTAGCTATGTTAGTGTTTATGGGGTTAAAATGTGTCTTAATCCAATGCAACTGACTAGTTATAATACTTTGAGATAGATGTGGAGAGTTGATAAGCCACTTACATCCATTTTGTCCCAAAACAGGCTAAAACAAAGAAAACATTGCTTAGAAGCTGTAAATAGCTATGTTAGTGTTTATGGGGTTAAAATGTGTCTTAATCTAATGCAACTAACTAAGTATAAGAGTTTGAGATGAATGTGGAGAGTTTAAAAGCCACTTATACCCATATTGTCCCAAAACAGGCTAACACCAAAAAACATTGCTTAGAAGCTGTAAACAGCTATGTTAGTGTTTATGGGGTTAAAATGTGTCTTAATCCACTGCAACTAACTAATTATAAGAGTTTAAGATAGATCTGGAGAGTTTAAAAGCCACTTATACCCTTTTTGTCCCAAAACAGGCTAAAACCAAGAAAACATTGCTTAGAAGCTGTAAACAGCTATGTTAGTGTTTATGGGGTTAAAATGTGTCTTAATCCAATGCAACTAACTAATTATAAGACTTTAAGATAGATGTGGAGAGTTGATAAGCCACTTATATCCATTTTGTCCCAAAACAGGCTAAAACAAAGAAAACATTGCTTAGAAGCTGTAAATAGCTATGTTAGTGTTTCTGGGGTTAAAATGTGTCTTAATCCAATGCAACTGACTAGTTATAAGAGTTTGAGATAGATGTGGAGAGTTTAAAAGCCACTTATACCCATTTTGTCCCAAAACAGGCTAACACCAAGAAAACATTGCTTAGAAGCTGTAAACAGCTATGTTAGTGTTTATGGGGTTAAAATGTGTCTTAATCCAATGCAACTAACTAATTATAAGACTTTGAGATAGATGTGGAGAGTTTAAAAGCCACTTATACCTATTTTGTCCCAAAACAGGCTAAAACCATGAAAACATTGCTTAGAAGCTGTAAAGAGCTATGTTAGTGTTTATGGGGTTAAAATGTGTCTTAATCCAATGCAACTAACTAATTATAAGAGTTTGAGATAGATGTGGAGAGTTTAAAACCCACTTGTACCCATTTTGTCCCAAAACAGGCTAAAACCAAGAAAACATTGCTTAGAAGCTGTAATTAGCTATGTTAGTGTTTATGGGGTTAAAATGTGTCTTAATCCAATGCAACTGACTAGTTATAATACTTTGAGATAGATGTGGAGAGTTGATAAGCCACTTATATCCATTTTGTCCCAAAACAGGCTAAAACAAAGAAAACATTGCTTAGAAGCTGTAAATAGCTATGTTAGTGTTTATGGGGTTAAAATGTGTCTTAATCCAATGCAACTAACTAAGTATAAGAGTTTGAGATGAATGTGGAGAGTTTAAAAGCCACTTATACCCATATTGTCCCAAAACAGGCTAACACCAAAAAACATTGCTTAGAAGCTGTAAACAGCTATGTTAGTGTTTATGGGGTTAAAATGTGTCTTAATCCAATACAACTAACTAATTATAAGAGTTTGAGATAGATGTGGAGAGTTTAAAAGCCAGTTATACCCATTTTGTCCCAAAACAGGCTAACACCAAGAAAACATTGCTTAGAAGCTGTAAAGAGCTATGTTAGTGTTTATGGGGTTAAAATGTGTCTTAATCCATTACAACAAACTAATTATAAGAGTTTGAGATAGATGTCGAGAGTTTAAAAGCCACTTATTCCCATTTTGTCCCAATAGAGGCTAAAACCAAGAAAACATTGCTTAGTAGCTGTAAACAGCTATGTTAGTGTTTATGGGGTTAAAATGTGTATTAATCCAATGCAACTAACTAAGTATAAGAGTTTGAGATAGATGTGGAGAGTTTAAAAGCCACTTATACCCATTTTGTCCCAAAAAAGGCTCAAACCAAGAAAACATTGCTTAGAAGCTGTAAACAGCTATGTTAGTGTTTATGGGGTTAAAATGTGTCTTAATCCACTACAACTAACTAATTATAAGAGTTTAAGGTAGATCTGGAGAGTTTAAAAGCCACTTATACCCTTTTTGTCCCAAAACAGGCTAAAACCAAGAAAACATTGCTTAGAAGCTGTAAACAGCTATGTTAGTGTTTATGGGGTTAAAATGTGTCTTAATCCAATGCAACTAACTAATTATAAGACTTTAAGATAGATGTGGAGAGTTGATAAGCCACTTATATCCATTTTGTCCCAAAACAGGCTAAAACAAAGAAAACATTGCTTAGAAGCTGTAAATAGCTATGTTAGTGTTTCTGGGGTTAAAATGTGTCTTAATCCAATGCAACTGACTAGTTATAAGAGTTTGAGATAGATGTGGAGAGTTTAAAAGCCACTTATACCCATTTTGTCCCAAAACAGGCTAACACCAAGAAAACATTGCTTAGAAGCTGTAAACAGCTATGTTAGTGTTTATGGGGTTAAAATGTTTCTTAATCCAATGCAACTAACTAATTATAAGACTTTGAGATAGATGTGGAGAGTTTAAAAGCCACTTATACCTATTTTGTCCCAAAACAGGCTAAAACCATGAAAACATTGCTTAGAAGCTGTAAAGAGCTATGTTAGTGTTTATGGGGTTAAAATGTGTCTTAATCAAATGCAACTAACTAATTATAAGAGTTTGAGATAGATGTGGAGAGTTTAAAACCCACTTGTACCCATTTTGTCCCAAAACAGGCTAAAACCAAGAAAACATTGCTTAGAAGCTGTAATTAGCTATGTTAGTGTTTATGGGGTTAAAATGTGTCTTAATCCAATGCAACTGACTAGTTATAATACTTTGAGATAGATGTGGAGAGTTGATAAGCCACTTATATCCATTTTGTCCCAAAACAGGCTAAAACAAAGAAAACATTGCTTAGAAGCTGTAAATAGCTATGTTAGTGTTTCTGGGGTTAAAATGTGTCTTAATCCAATGCAACTAACTAATTATAAGACTTTAAGATAGATGTGGAGAGTTGATAAGCCACTTATATCCATTTTGTCCCAAAACAGGCTAAAACAAAGAAAACATTGCTTAGAAGCTGTAAATAGCTATGTTAGTGTTTATGGGGTTAAAATGTGTCTTAATCCAATGCAACTAACTAAGTATAAGAGTTTGAGATGAATGTGGAGAGTTTAAAAGCCACTTATACCCATATTGTCCCAAAACAGGCTAACACCAAAAAACATTGCTTAGAAGCTGTAAACAGCTATGTTAGTGTTTATGGGGTTAAAATGTGTCTTAATCCAATACAACTAACTAATTATAAGAGTTTGAGATAGATGTGGAGAGTTTAAAAGCCAGTTATACCCATTTTGTCCCAAAACAGGCTAACACCAAGAAAACATTGCTTAGAAGCTGTAAAGAGCTATGTTAGTGTTTATGGGGTTAAAATGTGTCTTAATCCATTACAACAAACTAATTATAAGAGTTTGAGATAGATGTCGAGAGTTTAAAAGCCACTTATTCCCATTTTGTCCCAATAGAGGCTAAAACCAAGAAAACATTGCTTAGTAGCTGTAAACAGCTATGTTAGTGTTTATGGGGTTAAAATGTGTATTAATCCAATGCAACTAACTAAGTATAAGAGTTTGAGATAGATGTGGAGAGTTTAAAAGCCACTTATACCCATTTTGTCCCAAAAAAGGCTCAAACCAAGAAAACATTGCTTAGAAGCTGTAAACAGCTATGTTAGTGTTTATGGGGTTAAAATGTGTCTTAATCCACTACAACTAACTAATTATAAGAGTTTAAGGTAGATCTGGAGAGTTTAAAAGCCACTTATACCCTTTTTGTCCCAAAACAGGCTAAAACCAAGAAAACATTGCTTAGAAGCTGTAAACAGCTATGTTAGTGTTTATGGGGTTAAAATGTGTCTTAATCCAATGCAACTAACTAATTATAAGACTTTAAGATAGATGTGGAGAGTTGATAAGCCACTTATATCCATTTTGTCCCAAAACAGGCTAAAACAAAGAAAACATTGCTTAGAAGCTGTAAATAGCTATGTTAGTGTTTCTGGGGTTAAAATGTGTCTTAATCCAATGCAACTGACTAGTTATAAGAGTTTGAGATAGATGTGGAGAGTTTAAAAGCCACTTATACCCATTTTGTCCCAAAACAGGCTAACACCAAGAAAACATTGCTTAGAAGCTGTAAACAGCTATGTTAGTGTTTATGGGGTTAAAATGTGTCTTAATCCAATGCAACTAACTAATTATAAGACTTTGCGATAGATGTGGAGAGTTTAAAAGCCACTTATACCTATTTTGTCCAAAAACAGTCTAAAACCAAGAAAACATTGCTTAGAAGCACTAAACAGCTATGTTAGTGTCTATGGGGTTAAAATGTGTCTTAATCCAATGCAACTAACTAATTATAAGACTTTGAGATAGATGTGGAGAGTTTATAAGCCACTTATATCCATTTTGTCCCAAAACAGGCTAAAACCAAGAAAACATTACTTAGAAGCTGTAAACAGCTATGTTAGTATTTATGGGGTTAAAATGTGTCTTAATCCAATGCAACTAACTAATTATAAGACTTTGCGATAGATGTGGAGAGTTTAAAAGCCACTTATACCTATTTTGTCCCAAAACAGTCTAAAACCAAGAAAACATTGCTTAGAAGCACTAAACAGCTATGTTAGTGTTTATGGGGTTAGAATGTGTCTTAATACAATGCAACTAACTAATTATAAGAGTTTGAGATAGATGTGGAGAGTTTAAAAGCCACTTATACCTATTTTGTCCCAAAACAGGCTAAAACCAAGAAAACATTGCTTAGAAGCTGTAAACAGCTATGTTAGTGTTTCTGGGGTTAAAATGTGTCTTAATCAAATGCAACTAACTAAGTATAAGAGTTTGAGATGAATGTGGAGAGTTTAAAAGCCACTTATACCCATTTTGTCCCAAAACAGGCTAACACCAAGAAAACATTGCTTAGAAGCTGTAAACAGCTATGGTAGTTTTTTTTGGGGTTAGAATGTGTCTTAATCCAATGCAACTAAATAATTATAAGAGTTTGAGATATATGTGGAGAGTCTAAAAGCCACTTATACCCATTTTGTCCCAAAACAGGCTAAAACCATGAAAACATTGCTTAGAATGTAAAGAGCTATGTTAGTGTTTATGGGGTTAAAATGTGTCTTAATCCAATGCAACTAACTAATTATAAGAGTTTGAGATAGATGTGGAGAGTTTAAAACCCACTTGTACCCATTTTGTCCCAAAACAGGCTAAAACCAAGAAAACATTGCTTAGAAGCTGTAATTAGCTATGTTAGTGTTTATGGGGTTAAAATGTGTCTTAATCCAATGCAACTGACTAGTTATAATACTTTGAGATAGATGTGGAGAGTTGATAAGCCACTTACATCCATTTTGTCCCAAAACAGGCTAAAACAAAGAAAACATTGCTTAGAAGCTGTAAACAGCTATGTTAGTGTTTATGGGGTTAAAATGTGTCTTAATCCAATGCAACTAACTAATTATAAGACTTTGCGATAGATGTGGAGAGTTTAAAAGCCACTTATACCTATTTTGTCCAAAAACAGTCTAAAACCAAGAAAACATTGCTTAGAAGCACTAAACAGCTATGTTAGTGTCTATGGGGTTAAAATGTGTCTTAATCCAATGCAACTAACTAATTATAAGACTTTGAGATAGATGTGGAGAGTTTATAAGCCACTTATATCCATTTTGTCCCAAAACAGGCTAAAACCAAGAAAACATTACTTAGAAGCTGTAAACAGCTATGTTAGTATTTATGGGGTTAAAATGTGTCTTAATCCAATGCAACTAACTAATTATAAGACTTTGCGATAGATGTGGAGAGTTTAAAAGCCACTTATACCTATTTTGTCCCAAAACAGTCTAAAACCAAGAAAACATTGCTTAGAAGCACTAAACAGCTATGTTAGTGTTTATGGGGTTAGAATGTGTCTTAATACAATGCAACTAACTAATTATAAGAGTTTGAGATAGATGTGGAGAGTTTAAAAGCCACTTATACCTATTTTGTCCCAAAACAGGCTAAAACCAAGAAAACATTGCTTAGAAGCTGTAATTAGCTATGCCAGTGTTTATGGGGTTAAAATGTGTCTTAATCCAATGCAACTGACTAGTGATAATACTTTTAGATAGATGTGGAGAGTTGATAAGCCACTTATATCCATTTTGTCCCAAAACAGGCTAAAACAAAGAAAACATTGCTTAGAAGCTGTAAATAGCTATGTTAGTGTTTATGGGGTGAAAATGTGTCTTAATCCAATGCAACTAACTAATTATAAGAGTTTGAGATAGATGTGGAGAGTTTAAAAGCCACTTATACCTATTTTGTCCCAAAACAGGCTAAAACCAAGAAAACATTGCTTAGAAGCTGTAAACAGCTATGTTAGTGTTTCTGGGGTTAAAATGTGTCTTAATCAAATGCAACTAACTAAGTATAAGAGTTTGAGATGAATGTGGAGAGTTTAAAAGCCACTTATACCCATTTTGTCCCAAAACAGGCTAACACCAAGAAAACATTGCTTAGAAGCTGTAAACAGCTATGGTAGTTTTTTATGGGGTTAGAATGTGTCTTAATCCAATGCAACTAAATAATTATAAGAGTTTGAGATATATGTGGAGAGTCTAAAAGCCACTTATACCCATTTTGTCCCAAACCAGGCTAAAACCATGAAAACATTGCTTAGAATGTAAAGAGCTATGTTAGTGTTTATGGGGTTAAAATGTGTCTTAATCCAATGCAACTAACTAATTATAAGAGTTTGAGATAGATGTGGAGAGTTTAAAACCCACTTGTACCCATTTTGTCCCAAAACAGGCTAAAACCAAGAAAACATTGCTTAGAAGCTGTAATTAGCTATGTTAGTGTTTATGGGGTTAAAATGTGTCTTAATCCAATGCAACTGACTAGTTATAATACTTTGAGATAGATGTGGAGAGTTGATAAGCCACTTACATCCATTTTGTCCCAAAACAGGCTAAAACAAAGAAAACATTGCTTAGAAGCTGTAAATAGCTATGTTAGTGTTTATGGGGTTAAAATGTGTCTTAATCTAATGCAACTAACTAAGTATAAGAGTTTGAGATGAATGTGGAGAGTTTAAAAGCCACTTATACCCATATTGTCCCAAAACAGGCTAACACCAAAAAACATTGCTTAGAAGCTGTAAACAGCTATGTTAGTGTTTATGGGGTTAAAATGTGTCTTAATCCACTGCAACTAACTAATTATAAGAGTTTAAGATAGATCTGGAGAGTTTAAAAGCCACTTATACCCTTTTTGTCCCAAAACAGGCTAAAACCAAGAAAACATTGCTTAGAAGCTGTAAACAGCTATGTTAGTGTTTATGGGGTTAAAATGTGTCTTAATCCAATGCAACTAACTAATTATAAGACTTTAAGATAGATGTGGAGAGTTGATAAGCCACTTATATCCATTTTGTCCCAAAACAAGCTAAAACAAAGAAAACATTGCTTAGAAGCTGTAAATAGCTATGTTAGTGTTTCTGGGGTTAAAATGTGTCTTAATCCAATGCAACTGACTAGTTATAAGAGTTTGAGATAGATGTGGAGAGTTTAAAAGCCACTTATACCCATTTTGTCCCAAAACAGGCTAACACCAAGAAAACATTGCTTAGAAGCTGTAAACAGCTATGTTAGTGTTTATGGGGTTAAAATGTGTCTTAATCCAATGCAACTAACTAATTATAAGACTTTGAGATAGATGTGGAGAGTTTAAAAGCCACTTATACCTATTTTGTCCCAAAACAGGCTAAAACCATGAAAACATTGCTTAGAAGCTGTAAAGAGCTATGTTAGTGTTTATGGGGTTAAAATGTGTCTTAATCCAATGCAACTAACTAATTATAAGAGTTTGAGAGGAGAGTTTAAAACCCACTTGTACCCATTTTGTCCCAAAACAGGCTAAAACCAAGAAAACATTGCTTAGAAGCTGTAATTAGCTATGCCAGTGTTTATGGGGTTAAAATGTGTCTTAATCCAATGCAACTGACTAGTGATAATACTTTTAGATAGATGTGGAGAGTTGATAAGCCACTTATATCCATTTTGTCCCAAAACAGGCTAAAACAAAGAAAACATTGCTTAGAAGCTGTAAATAGCTATGTTAGTGTTTATGGGGTGAAAATGTGTCTTAATCCAATGCAACTAACTAATTATAAGAGTTTGAGATATTAGAGAGTAAGGAGGAAGAGAGAGGAGAGGCCGGTAAGGCCGAGCCTTGGAAGAAGAGAAGAAAGGCCGGAAAGGCCATGTAAAGGCCGGTAAGGCCATGTCCGTGTCCGTGAGCGACCATGTACCGTGTCCGGTACCATGTACCGTGTCCGTGAACGGACCCATGTCCGGTGAGCGGCCAGTTAGGCCGTGAACACGATGAAGAGAAGGCCCGTCCGTACAGGCCCGTCCGTACAGGCCCGTCCGTACAGGCCCGTCCGTACAGGCCCGTCCGTACGATGAAGAGAAGGCCCGTCCGTACGGTCTCGGCCCTTAGGCCTGCGCTCGGTCCAGTAGATAGAGAGGCCGAGTTTGAGAGGAGGAAAACGAGGCCTTACAAGGGAGAGGCCCATAAAGAAGAAGAAAGGACATCCCACAAGGAAGGGAAGAAGGATCCAATGGCCACAAGGGAAGGAGATCTAACGGTCACAAGGCATGGAAGGGAAGGAGATCACGTGTAGCTTTGGTTGGGAAGCATAGCGAGTCAACCAAAGACAAGGAGCTGTCCCTTTCATCTCTCCTTTGAATCCCTTGTGTGCCTAACGGCTCTATGCCTTTGTTCTCCTATATTAAGATGTGTAATTTCTCATATATGTAATAATATCACAATATTATCTAATAGAAGAGAAACCGATTTCCTCTCTATACTTGTGTTCTTGTTTCATATTAACAATGTAGAGAGTTTAGGATTAGCGGTTAGGGGCTGCCCTTAAGGCAGCCTATTCTCTTCTCAAATCCACCTAAACTCTTCTTATTTACTGCTTTACTTAGCCTAGATTACTGATTCTTAATCCTCCTTCTCCTAAGTACACAAACTCTAAGTGTTGTGATACTAGAAGAGGATAAGTCTCAAACTAGTGCTTCTCCTAGTTAGGATCCGCTTACTCTCTAGTATTTGGGTTCTATCTAGCTTGTTTATGGGGAGTTCATCACAAGTTGATGTTCTCTCCTCCCCCTTGAGAATGAGTTAGTTTGTTGTGGGTAAAGGGGGATTCATTCACCAAGTGTTTGTCTACCCTCTCTTGTGAGCTTTGTCTCATAAATCCCAACATGGTATCAGAGCAGGTTCTGTTCTTGGTGATTTAAACTCATTCTCAAAGTCGTTTTCTTAGGAGTTAGCTTAGTTAAAGTTTTAGACTTTGCTTAGGTGTTAAATCGCTTAGCTTAGTTTCTTTAAAGCTTTAATTTTGCTTTTGTTGATTAAATCGATTCTCTAGCAGCTCATTGTTGAGTAAGCTTGGTCTCTTGTCTTGTTAGAATTTGTAGACCAAGTGTGTGGAAAGAAATCGATTTTACAAGCCCCATCCTTAAGCTTTACCGATTTGGTAATAGCTTTGTTTATTTTGGGATGTGTGGGAAGTGATGAACCATTGAGCAAATTGTGTTGTTCATGGTGAGGATTCACGGTTCTTGTGTGCTTGTATGAGCCACGAAATTCTTAGGATTTAGCTCTCTTAGGATTTAGTTAATTTTCCTCTAAAGGTTTAATTTTGCTTTTGTTAAATTTCCTTTAAAGGCTTAATTACTAAATCGCTACTTCTTCTTCTCAATGTTGAGAAAGCTTTGTTTCTGGCCCTATGGTGTGTCCAGATTCAAGCTTGAAGAAGAGAGAGATCTTAATTTTCGCATCTCATGTCCGCTTGGTCAACTAGACTAAAGCTGTTCAAAGATGCATTCTTTTAACCGTTGGACAATAGGTTGTTCCAAAGGCTTTTGTTGTTTCTTCTTTGCTTGGGACCACGAAAAACATCTTCTATATGTTATTTTCGTGGATCTAAAGCCTTAAGATCTTGGAGAACACTTTGTTTAAGTGATTCTACCATGAGTTAGGTCCAAACCGTTGGAGAAATTAATTTTCCAAACGGTCCATGTGTTTCAGCCATTAAAGCACCAAAGTCTTGTTGAATGTTGGATGCTCTTGGCTGTCAAAGCTTCTGCAAACTCAAGAAAACAGAGTATAACTCTGTCCATAAGAACTCTTGAGCAAATTCTCTATTCTACTCTCCACTCACCTTATACTTCCGCCCATATACTCTACTATACTCTATACTCTTGGTTACTAATTCTCTGGTTACTTATTCTCTAAATTCTATTTTATTTTCAGTAATATTCTATATTCTCTATTCTCTAATCTCTAACAATCTCTTGTTTAGAATCTGTTCCATTGAATTTGGTTTCAGCTTCAGCCTTGAAGATTGTGTGGAGCTCGCCTACTATCTCAAGAAGAAGAAGTGGCGAGGTTGAAGGCTACAAGATAGCCATGTAAGAGCGCAGCACAATGCCTGGAGTTAGAACCAAGGGCCACCAAGTCTTTGTTAAGCTGGTGGAAGGTGATGAATCAGTCCAAGAGCGTGTGTTAGTGCCAAGTTGTTGATCGGATGTGCACAATGGTCTTTAGGAAAGGTGATGCACAAGGTTTCAACTGTTGATTGGATGTGCACAAGAACGGTGATGCACAAGGCTTCAACTGAGGTGATGAGGTTTCAGCCCATCATCAAGTAAAGGTTACGGGGGAGATCAAGTGACTTCAGACCGTACCTCACAGATTCTGCTCGGCCACAAGCAAAAGTCTTTACTTAAAGCTCAGCCGAAGCGTCTCAAAGATCGACTCGGACGAAACCCTTCCACTGCGATTCGGCTTCCGCGTTCTTCATTAAAGTTCGAGACCACAGAGTCATCTTGCCAGTGGAAGTGGAATCATACCAATCCGAGCAGCCGTTCGAAAGTTATGTCCGATTCAGTGGGCATGTATCAGTCTGACAGATAAAACTGGCCGGGTTTAAAAACCATGGTTAGAGAAGCGGTCTCAAGGAGGAATTCCAAACCGCATCAGTGATCAACTCTCTCCTTCCTATCCATCAAAACACCATAAAGGCTGTGCTCTAAACTCTACTCTATTTAAATTTCTTAAATTCATTACCTTAGCTTCATTACTAGTCTTTACTCTTTAATATGTTCTCTTAAATTGTCACACTTTTAGAAATTTTCTTTGATATTCCTCATAGCAAACACTTATTCTTTTCTTCTTTATCACTTGTTTAAGGGGTAAAGGAGACTATGAGAGCCTCAAAGAAACTCTAAAGGCGCAAGGATGGAGATCATAAGGAATGTGCTAAAGGCAAGGTGGGCTAAGGAGTAGGAGCGGTTCAAATCATGAAGAGAAGGGAGCTAGTTCTTTGCAAACCAAGGTCAAGGGACATCATGGATAGTGGAGTCTATACTCTTTTTCCCTTAACAAAGTTTTATCCCAAGAGGTTTTCTTTGTTGAGGTTTTTTTAATGAGGTAGATGACACTAGTCCACCCTTGATCTTTGGTCCCCATGGTGCCCTGCAGATCAAGCGTGCGGGGGAGTATTAGAGAGTAAGGAGGAAGAGAGAGGAGAGGCCGGTAAGGCCGAGCCTTGGAAGAAGAGAAGAAAGGCCGGAAAGGCCATGTAAAGGCCGGTAAGGCCATGTCCGTGTCCGTGAGCGACCATGTACCGTGTCCGGTACCATGTACCGTGTCCGTGAACGGACCCATGTCCGGTGAGCGGCCAGTTAGGCCGTGAACACGATGAAGAGAAGGCCCGTCCGTACAGGCCCGTCCGTACAGGCCCGTCCGTACAGGCCCGTCCGTACAGGCCCGTCCGTACGATGAAGAGAAGGCCCGTCCGTACGGTCTCGGCCCTTAGGCCTGCGCTCGGTCCAGTAGATAGAGAGGCCGAGTTTGAGAGGAGGAAAACGAGGCCTTACAAGGGAGAGGCCCATAAAGAAGAAGAAAGGACATCCCACAAGGAAGGGAAGAAGGATCCAATGGCCACAAGGGAAGGAGATCTAACGGTCACAAGGCATGGAAGGGAAGGAGATCACGTGTAGCTTTGGTTGGGAAGCATAGCGAGTCAACCAAAGACAAGGAGCTGTCCCTTTCATCTCTCCTTTGAATCCCTTGTGTGCCTAACGGCTCTATGCCTTTGTTCTCCTATATTAAGATGTGTAATTTCTCATATATGTAATAATATCACAATATTATCTAATAGAAGAGAAACCGATTTCCTCTCTATACTTGTGTTCTTGTTTCATATTAACAATGTAGAGAGTTTAGGATTAGCGGTTAGGGGCTGCCCTTAAGGCAGCCTATTCTCTTCTCAAATCCACCTAAACTCTTCTTATTTACTGCTTTACTTAGCCTAGATTACTGATTCTTAATCCTCCTTCTCCTAAGTACACAAACTCTAAGTGTTGTGATACTAGAAGAGGATAAGTCTCAAACTAGTGCTTCTCCTAGTTAGGATCCGCTTACTCTCTAGTATTTGGGTTCTATCTAGCTTGTTTATGGGGAGTTCATCACAAGTTGATGTTCTCTCCTCCCCCTTGAGAATGAGTTAGTTTGTTGTGGGTAAAGGGGGATTCATTCACCAAGTGTTTGTCTACCCTCTCTTGTGAGCTTTGTCTCATAAATCCCAACATGAGATAGATGTGGAGAGTTTAAAAGCCACTTATACCCATTTTGTCCCAAAACAGGCTAAAACCAAGAAAACATTGCTTAGAAGCTGTAAACAGCTATGTTAGTGTTTCTGGGGTTAAAATGTGTCTTAATCAAATGCAACTAACTAAGTATAAGAGTTTGAGATGGATGTCGAGAGTTTAAAAGCCACTTATTCCCATTTTGTCCCAATAGAGGCTAAAACCAAGAAAACATTGCTTAGTAGCTGTAAACAGCTATGTTAGTGTTTATGGGGTTAAAATGTGTATTAATCCAATGCAACTAACTAAGTATAAGAGTTTGAGATAGATGTGGAGAGTCTAAAAGCCACTTATACCCATTTTGTCCCAAAACAGGCTCAAACCAAGAAAACATTGCTTAGAAGCTGTAAACAGCTATGTTAGTGTTTATGGGGTTAAAATGTGTCTTAATCCACTACAACTAACTAATTATAAGAGTTTAAGGTAGATCTGGAGAGTTTAAAAGCCACTTATACCCTTTTTGTCCCAAAACAGGCTAAAACCAAGAAAACATTGCTTAGAAGCTGTAAACAGCTATGTTAGTGTTTATGGGGTTAATATGTGTCTTAATCCAATGCAACTAACTAATTATAAGACTTTAAGATAGATGTGGAGAGTTGATAAGCCACTTATATCCATTTTGTCCCAAAACAGGCTAAAACAAAGAAAACATTGCTTAGAAGCTGTAAATAGCTATGTTAGTGTTTCTAGGGTTAAAATGTGTCTTAATCCAATGCAACTGACTAGTTATAAGAGTTTGAGATAGATGTGGAGAGTTTAAAAGCCACTTATACCCATTTTGTCCCAAAACAGGCTAACACCAAGAAAACATTGCTTAGAAGCTGTAAACAGCTATGTTAGTGTTTATGGGGTTAAAATGTGTCTTAATCCAATGCAACTAACTAATTATAAGACTTTGCGATAGATGTGGAGAGTTTAAAAGCCACTTATACCTATTTTGTCCCAAAACAGGCTAAAACCAAGAAAACATTACTTAGAAGCACTAAACAGCTATGTTAGTGTTTATGGGGTTAAAATGTGTCTTAATCCAATGCAACTAACTAATTATAAGACTTTGCGATAGATGTGGAGAGTTTATAAGCCACTTATATCCATTTTGTCCCAAAACAGGCTAAAACCAAGAAAACATTACTTAGAAGCTGTAAACAGCTATGTTAGTATTTATGGGGTTAAAATGTGTCTTAATCCAATGCAACTAACTAATTATAAGACTTTGCGATAGATGTGGAGAGTTTAAAAGCCACTTATACCTATTTTGTCCCAAAACAGTCTAAAACCAAGAAAACATTGCTTAGAAGCACTAAACAGCTATGTTAGTGTTTATGGGGTTAGAATGTGTCTTAATCCAATGCAACTAACTAATTATAAGAGTTTGAGATAGATGTGGAGAGTTTAAAAGCCACTTATACCTATTTTGTCCCAAAACAGGCTAAAACCAAGAAAACATTGCTTAGAAGCTGTAAACAGCTATGTTAGTGTTTCTGGGGTTAAAATGTGTCTTAATCAAATGCAACTAACTAAGTATAAGAGTTTGAGATGAATGTGGAGAGTTTAAAAGCCACTTATTATTGATCAAGAGAATAAGCCTAAGGCAGCCATGGCCGTCCGTACAATTATGGGGCCGTCCGTACAACCAAGCAATAAGGCCGAGTCATGTAAGTGTGTAAAGACAATGAGGAGGCCTGCTCTCCTTAGGCCCATGAGAAGGATCTAGAATGTCGCTTGTAGCCGTTAGAGAGGAGGAACAAGTGGAGTCACGGGTTATGTTGTGTTTAAGGAGACTAGGACGGGTCACTATCACCGTTGGGATTAGTTCTATCTCTCTCCTTGTCCCTATCACTTATACGATCGGTTGGTAGAGGGTGTAGCCCTAATTTTCCCTTGATATATATAGGCTTTAGCCTACATTGTAATATGAATTCTTATGGAACAATAACCTAATCTTTTCTTCTTCCTCATTCTCTTTGTCTACCGATATCTCTCATCAATCTCTTGATTCTCTTCTTTATTCTACAAAGTCTTACATGGTATCAGAGCAAGTTCTTCGATTCTCTACAGTCTAATCTCATTCTCCTACTCATTTCTACACTCTAGTCTCCTTATCTTCGTTTCTTCTTACTCGCATCTCTTTTATTCTCCGGGTAAAAGCTTTACCCATCGGTCCATAGAAATCCGACCATGGAAAACGCCAAGCCCATTGTTTCACCGGTTGTCCTAAAGGGGACAAACTACTTGCTGTGGACAAGAACCACAAGAACCGCCCTTGGAGGTCGTGGCCTTTGGAGTCATGTCGAGTCCGACTATGTCCCAAAGAAAAACCCCAAAGGAGAGGACGCTTCCGAGGCGGAAGCGGAGGAAGAGAGCGAGAGGAAGGCCAAATGGTTCCAAGAAGACCAAGTTGTCCTATCTGTTCTCCAAAACTCTCTGGACACGCCTATCCTTGAGGCCTACTCATATTGCGAGACGGCCAAGGAACTGTGGGAAACACTTAAAGGCGTGTATGGTAATGTCTCTAACATGACTAGAGTCTTTGAGGTCAAGAAGGCCATAAATGATCTTAACCAAGATGATGTGGAGTTCACTAAGCATCTTGGTAAGTTCCGTGCACTATGGTCCGAGCTTGACATGTTGCGGCCAAGTACACTTGAGGCAAGTGTGCTAAACGAAAGAAAGGAGCAAGACAAAGTCTTCGGACTCCTACTTACCTTGAACCCGTCCTTCAACGACCTCTTGAAGCACATCCTAAGGGCAGAGAAGCTCCCCTCCTTTGAAGATATTTGCTCCCAAATTCAGAAAGAGCAAGGATCCCTTGATTTGTTTAGCGGTAAGGGGGAGCTTGCTTCGGCCAACAAAGGAATGTACAAGCAAGAGGAGAGGAAGTTGTTGGTGTGCGACCACTGCAAGAAGCGGGGTCATCTGAAAGACAAGTGCTGGGTTCTCCATCCTCATCTCAAGCCGGCCAAGTTCAAAGCCAACCTCTCAAAGGAAGCGGTTAGCGATAAAGGAGCCGGATCATCAAAGCAGGGAGATGAGGTGGCCATGACCGCAGCCTACGGAGATGTGGTGAGGAAGTCAGACCTTGAGGCTCTCATCCGCTCCATTGCTTCACTCAAGGAGTCTGGTATCTCTTTCTTTACTTCTAGGCCTAGCAAATCGCTTGTTATTGACTCGGGAGCCTCACATCATATGATTAGTAACCCTAGTTTAATTGACAACATAAAACCGGCCTTAGGAAATGTTGTTATTGCAAATGGAGAACAAATACCAGTAAAGGGAATAGGGGACTTGAAACTATTTGATAAAACCTCAAAAGCTTTCTTTATGCCTACCTTTACCTCCAATTTACTATCGGTTAAGAGGGCCACAAATGATTTGAATTGTTATGCAATCTTTGGTCCTAACAATGTTTATTTTCAGGATATTGAGACTGGAAAGGTTCTTGGAGAAGGGCAAGGGAGTGGAGATCTCTATGTCCTAGAGAAAACCGATCCAAATTTATCCTCTACTAAGTCTTGTTTTGTTGTTGATTCGAATATGGTGTGGCATGCTAGGCTAGGCCACCCACATTCACGTGCTTTAGGGTTGATGTTTCCTAATATTTCTTTTGATAATTCTACTTGTGAACCTTGTATTCTTGGAAAACATTGCAAGTCTATCTTTCCTAAGTCAACTACTATTTATGAGAATTGTTTTGATTTAGTTCACTCAGATGTTTGGACATCACCATGCCTATCTAGAGATAATAACAAGTATTTTGTGACTTTTATTGATGAAAAATCAAAATACACTTGGATTACCTTGTTGCCATCTAAAGATAGAGTATTTGATGCCTTTATCAATTTTCAAAATTATGTGACTAATCACTTCAATGCTAAACTTAAGGTACTTAGGTCTGATAATGGGGGGGAATACACAAGTTACAAGTTCAAAGAACATCTCTCCAAGCATGGCATTCTCCATCAAACTAGTTGTCCCTACACGCCACAACAAAATGGTGTGGCCGAGAGGAAGAACCGGCACCTCATGGAAGTGGCGCGGGCAATCATGTTCCATTCGAGTGTTCCTAAACGATATTGGGGTGATGCCGTGATGACTGCATGCTACCTAATCAACCGAACACCAACTAGAGTTCTTCATGACTTATCTCCATTTGAAGTACTAAACAAATTTAAACCATCTCTTGATCACTTACGAGTTTTCGGCTGTGTTTGTTTTGTGTTAGTACCAGGAGAACAAAGGAGTAAGCTGGATGCCAAAAGTACAAAGTGTATGTTCATTGGCTACTCCACCACACAAAAGGGGTACAAATGTTATGATCCGGCCACAAGTCGACTATATGTCTCTCGAGATGTCCGGTTTCTAGAACATGTGGGCTACCATGACAAGAGGGATTGGAACAGCCTTAAAGATCTCTCTCACTCACCTAATGACCGAGCTTCGAGTCTACGGTTCCTTCTTGATCACCTTGGCAACCCATCTCCACCAACGGGTGCCGTGCGGCCAACACTAAGTAAAATTTCTACCGATGGTGGGTCTGACCAAGGAGATGCAAATGACAATGGTTCAGCCCAAGATGGTGAATCTCTCGAGTCTGGCCTACCCATAACCGGTGTTCCCGTCCCTGGCCCTACAACGGACACGCATGCTCCGGCGGCGGCCTCTACCGAGGAAAACACGGAGACGGCTCCTACGGACGGTACGTCCACCGTGTTGCCTAGCGTGGATCCACTTCCGGCACCAGTCCTGCGTCGGAGCACCAGACCTCGATCGGATCCCTCCACTTGGAAGAACAAGCGTGTCTATTACAACAGCCAAGCTGTCGCTCATCCCATTCAGTCCGTTTGTTCCCTTGAGCTGTTACCTGCTGATCACCAAGCTTTCTTCGGCCAAGTGGACGCCAATTGGATCCCGCAGACATATGATGAAGCCAAGGAACATCAAGTTTGGTTAGATGCGGTCAAGGATGAAACTGGCGCCATGATCCGGAATCATACGTGGGACGAATCGGATCTTCCTCAAGGCAAGCGGGCAGTTAGCTCCAAATGGGTGTTTACCATAAAGTATTTGAGCAATGGTGACATTGAACGGCATAAAGCCAGGTTAGTGGCCCGTGGCTTCACCCAAACCTATGGCGCGGACTACACGGACACCTTTGCACCCGTGGCCAAGCTCCATACGGTTCGGGTTGTGCTGTCTCTTGCTGTCAACCTCTCATGGGACTTATGGCAGATGGATGTGAAGAACGCCTTCCTTCAAGGTGAACTTGATGAAGAAGTGTACATGACGCCTCCTCCCGGCCTTGAAGACATGGTTACACCCGGAAAAGTCTTGAGGCTACGTAAGGCCATCTATGGCCTTAAGCAGTCCCCACGAGCGTGGTACCACAAACTAAGCTCCACTCTCAAGACTGATGGTTTTACGCGATCGGAGGCTGATCATACTCTCTTCACGCGTCGCACCTCTATTGGTTGGGTGGTGGTGCTCATATATGTCGACGACATCATCGTGACTGGTGATGATAAGGCGGCCATTCAGGACACCAAGGACTCTCTCAAGTCGGTATTTGACATCAAGGACCTTGGGGAACTCAAATACTTTCTTGGTATTGAGATTTGTCGCTCACCGGAAGGACTCTTCCTCTCACAACGCAAGTATACTCTTGACTTGTTAGAGGAGACTGGCAAGCTTGGTGTGTCTCCGGTTGCTACGCCCCTTGATGAAGATTACCAGCTCAAGCGAAAGGGGGAGAGCTTACGGGCAAAAGAAGGCCGACCTAAGGAACCAATGGACGAGCCATTCTTAGACGTCACACGCTACCGCCGGCTTGTAGGTAAGCTGATATACCTTACTATCACACGACCTGACATATCCTATGCTGTGAATCAGGTTAGCCAACATATGAAGGCACCAAGCAAGTACCAATGGAGTCAAGTCGAAAGGATCCTAAGCTATCTCAAGGGCAGTCCGGGTCAAGGTATTTGGATGGGCAAGAATGACAACACCGAAATCGTTGGCTATTGTGATGCGGATTACAATGGCGACACGCTGGATAGGAGATCCACCACTGGGTACTGCACGTTTGTTGGAGGCAACTTGGTTACATGGAGGTCTAAGAAACAAAAGGTGGTTTCATGCTCTAGCGCCGAGGCCGAGTATAGAGCTATGAGGAAGCTCACTAACGAGATGACATGGCTGAAGGGCTTACTCAAGGACTTAGGCATCGAGACAAAGCAGCCCATGACCATGCACTGCGACAATGAAGCGGCTATCCACATTGCCACAAACTCAGTCTTTCATGAGAGGACCAAGCACATAGAAAGCGATTGCCACAAGGTGAGAGAGAAGATTGAAGAAGGAGTGGTGTTACCATGCCACACAAGGAGTCAAGATCAGCTAGCTGACATCTTCACCAAGTCTGCAAGCTCCAAGGTTTGTGATCACATCTACAGCAAACTTGGACTTGTAGACATTACACGGCCATGATCAAGCTTCCCTAATCCGTGGACAACACACTCTTTTTCCCTTGACTTGGTTTTGTCCCATGAGGTTTTCTAAGTCAAGGTTTTTTAATGAGGTGCTGCTTCACGGGTTCCAAGCTTAGCCATTTCACTCGGCTAAGCTTGAGGGGGAGTATTGATCAAGAGAATAAGCCTAAGGCAGCCATGGCCGTCCGTACAATTATGGGGCCGTCCGTACAACCAAGCAATAAGGCCGAGTCATGTAAGTGTGTAAAGACAATGAGGAGGCCTGCTCTCCTTAGGCCCATGAGAAGGATCTAGAATGTCGCTTGTAGCCGTTAGAGAGGAGGAACAAGTGGAGTCACGGGTTATGTTGTGTTTAAGGAGACTAGGACGGGTCACTATCACCGTTGGGATTAGTTCTATCTCTCTCCTTGTCCCTATCACTTATACGATCGGTTGGTAGAGGGTGTAGCCCTAATTTTCCCTTGATATATATAGGCTTTAGCCTACATTGTAATATGAATTCTTATGGAACAATAACCTAATCTTTTCTTCTTCCTCATTCTCTTTGTCTACCGATATCTCTCATCAATCTCTTGATTCTCTTCTTTATTCTACAAAGTCTTACACTTATACCCATTTTGTCCCAAAACAGGCTAACACCAAGAAAACATTGCTTAGAAGCTGTAAACAGCTATGGTAGTTTTTTATGGGGTTAGAATGTGTCTTAATCCAATGCAACTAACTAATTATAAGAGTTTGAGATATATGTGGAGAGTCTAAAAGCCACTTATACCCATTTTGTCCCAAAACAGGCTAAAACCATGAAAACATTGCTTAGAAGCTGTAAAGAGCTATGTTAGTGTTTATGGGGTTAAAATGTGTCTTAATCCAATGCAACTAACTAATTATAAGAGTTTGAGATAGATGTGGAGAGTTTAAAACCCACTTGTACCCATTTTGTCCCAAAACAGGCTAAAACCAAGAAAACATTGCTTAGAAGCTGTAATTAGCTATGTTAGTGTTTATGGGGTTAAAATGTGTCTTAATCCAATGCAACTGACTAGTTATAATACTTTGAGATAGATGTGGAGAGTTGATAAGCCACTTACATCCATTTTGTCCCAAAACAGGCTAAAACAAAGAAAACATTGCTTAGAAGCTGTAAATAGCTATGTTAGTGTTTATGGGGTTAAAATGTGTCTTAATCTAATGCAACTAACTAAGTATAAGAGTTTGAGATGAATGTGGAGAGTTTAAAAGCCACTTATACCCATATTGTCCCAAAACAGGCTAACACCAAAAAACATTGCTTAGAAGCTGTAAACAGCTATGTTAGTGTTTATGGGGTTAAAATGTGTCTTAATCCACTGCAACTAACTAATTATAAGAGTTTAAGATAGATCTGGAGAGTTTAAAAGCCACTTATACCCTTTTTGTCCCAAAACAGGCTAAAACCAAGAAAACATTGCTTAGAAGCTGTAAACAGCTATGTTAGTGTTTATGGGGTTAAAATGTGTCTTAATCCAATGTAACTAACTAATTATAAGACTTTAAGATAGATGTGGAGAGTTGATATGCCACTTATATCCATTTTGTCCCAAAACAAGCTAAAACAAAGAAAACATTGCTTAGAAGCTGTAAATAGCTATGTTAGTGTTTCTGGGGTTAAAATGTGTCTTAATCCAATGCAACTGACCAGTTATAAGAGTTTGAGATAGATGTGGAGAGTTTAAAAGCCACTTATACCCATTTTGTCCCAAAACAGGCTAACACCAAGAAAACATTGCTTAGAAGCTGTAAACAGCTATGTTAGTGTTTATGGGGTGAAAATGTGTCTTAATCCAATGCAACTAACTAATTATAAGACTTTGAGATAGATGTGGAGAGTTTAAAAGCCACTTATACCTATTTTGTCCCAAAACAGGCTAAAACCATGAAAACATTGCTTAGAAGTTGTAAAGAGCTATGTTAGTGTTTATGGGGTTAAAATGTGTCTTAATCCAATGCAACTAACTAATTATAAGACTTTGCGATAGATGTGGAGAGTTTAAAAGCCACTTATACCTATTTTGTCCCAAAACAGTCTAAAACCAAGAAAACATTGCTTAGAAGCACTAAACAGCTATGTTAGTGTTTATGGGGTTAGAATGTGTCTTAATCCAATGCAACTAACTAATTATAAGAGTTTGAGATAGATGTGGAGAGTTTAAAAGCCACTTATACCTATTTTGTCCCAAAACAGGCTAAAACCAAGAAAACATTGCTTAGAAGCTGTAAACAGCTATGTTAGTGTTTCTGGGGTTAAAATGTGTCTTAATCAAATGCAACTAACTAAGTATAAGAGTTTGAGATGAATGTGGAGAGTTTAAAAGCCACTTATACCCATTTTGTCCCAAAACAGGCTAACACCAAGAAAACATTGCTTAGAAGCTGTAAACAGCTATGGTAGTTTTTTATGGGGTTAGAATGTGTCTTAATCCAATGCAACTAACTAATTATAAGAGTTTGAGATATATGTGGAGAGTCTAAAAGCCACTTATACCCATTTTGTCCCAAAACAGGCTAAAACCATGAAAACATTGCTTAGAAGCTGTAAAGAGCTATGTTAGTGTTTATGGGGTTAAAATGTGTCTTAATCCAATGCAACTAACTAATTATAAGAGTTTGAGATAGATGTGGAGAGTTTAAAACCCACTTGTACCCATTTTGTCCCAAAACATGCTAAAACCAAGAAAACATTGCTTAGAAGCTGTAATTAGCTATGTTAGTGTTTATGGGGTTAAAATGTATCTTAATCCAATGCAACTGACTAGTTATAATACTTTGAGATAGATGTGGAGAGTTGATAAGCCACTTACATCCATTTTGTCCCAAAACAGGCTAAAACAAAGAAAACATTGCTTAGAAGCTGTAAATAGCTATGTTAGTGTTTATGGGGTTAAAATGTGTCTTAATCTAATGCAACTAACTAAGTATAAGAGTTTGAGATGAATGTGGAGAGTTTAAAAGCCACTTATACCCATTTTGTCCCAAAACAGGCTCAAACCAAGAAAACATTGCTTAGAAGCTGTAAACAGCTATGTTAGTGTTTATGGGGTTAAAATGTGTCTTAATCCACTACAACTAACTAATTATAAGAGTTTAAGGTAGATCTGGAGAGTTTAAAAGCCACTTATACCCTTTTTGTCCCAAAACAGGCTAAAACCAAGAAAACATTGCTTAGAAGCTGTAAACAGCTATGTTAGTGTTTATGGGGTTAAAATGTGTCTTAATCCAATGCAACTAACTAATTATAAGACTTTAAGATAGATGTGGAGAGTTGATAAGCCACTTATATCCATTTTGTCCCAAAACAGGCTAAAACAAAGAAAACATTGCTTAGAAGCTGTAAATAGCTATGTTAGTGTTTCTGGGGTTAAAATGTGTCTTAATCCAATGCAACTGACTAGTTATAAGAGTTTGAGATAGATGTGGAGAGTTTAAAAGCCACTTATACCCATTTTGTCCCAAAACAGGCTAACACCAAGAAAACATTGCTTAGAAGCTGTAAACAGCTATGTTAGTGTTTATGGGGTTAAAATGTGTCTTAATCCAATGCAACTAACTAATTATAAGACTTTGCGATAGATGTGGAGAGTTTAAAAGCCACTTATACCTATTTTGTCCAAAAACAGTCTAAAACCAAGAAAACATTGCTTAGAAGCACTAAACAGCTATGTTAGTGTTTATGGGGTTAAAATGTGTCTTAATCCAATGCAACTAACTAATTATAAGACTTTGAGATAGATGTGGAGAGTTTATAAGCCACTTATATCCATTTTGTCCCAAAACAGGCTAAAATCAAGAAAACATTACTTAGAAGCTGTAAACAGCTATGTTAGTATTTATGGGGTTAAAATGTGTCTTAATCCAATGCAACTAACTAATTATAAGACTTTGCGATAGATGTGGAGAGTTTAAAAGCCACTTATACCTATTTTGTCCCAAAACAGTCTAAAACCAAGAAAACATTGCTTAGAAGCACTAAACAGCTATGTTAGTGTTTATGGGGTTAGAATGTGTCTTAATCCAATGCAACTAACTAATTATAAGAGTTTGAGATAGATGTGGAGAGTTTAAAAGCCACTTATACCTATTTTGTCCCAAAACAGGCTAAAACCAAGAAAACATTGCTTAGAAGCTGTAAACAGCTATGTTAGTGTTTCTGGGGTTAAAATGTGTCTTAATCAAATGCAACTAACTAAGTATAAGAGTTTGAGATGAATGTGGAGAGTTTAAAAGCCACTTATACCCATTTTGTCCCAAAACAGGCTAACACCAAGAAAACATTGCTTAGAAGCTGTAAACAGCTATGGTAGTTTTTTATGGGGTTAGAATGTGTCTTAATCCAATGCAACTAACTAATTATAAGAGTTTGAGATATATGTGGAGAGTCTAAAAGCCACTTATACCCATTTTGTCCCAAAACAGGCTAAAACCATGAAAACATTGCTTAGAAGCTGTAAAGAGCTATGTTAGTGTTTATGGGGTTAAAATGTGTCTTAATCCAATGCAACTAACTAATTATAAGAGTTTGAGATAGATGTGGAGAGTTTAAAACCCACTTGTACCCATTTTGTCCCAAAACATGCTAAAACCAAGAAAACATTGCTTAGAAGCTGTAATTAGCTATGTTAGTGTTTATGGGGTTAAAATGTGTCTTAATCCAATGCAACTGACTAGTTATAATACTTTGAGATAGATGTGGAGAGTTGATAAGCCACTTACATCCATTTTGTCCCAAAACAGGCTAAAACAAAGAAAACATTGCTTAGAAGCTGTAAATAGCTATGTTAGTGTTTATGGGGTTAAAATGTGTCTTAATCTAATGCAACTAACTAAGTATAAGAGTTTGAGATGAATGTGGAGAGTTTAAAAGCCACTTATACCCATATTGTCCCAAAACAGGCTAACACCAAAAAACATTGCTTAGAAGCTGTAAACAGCTATGTTAGTGTTTATGGGGTTAAAATGTGTCTTAATCCACTGCAACTAACTAATTATAAGAGTTTAAGATAGATCTGGAGAGTTTAAAAGCCACTTATACCCTTTTTGTCCCAAAACAGGCTAAAACCAAGAAAACATTGCTTAGAAGCTGTAAACAGCTATGTTAGTGTTTATGGGGTTAAAATGTGTCTTAATCCAATGCAACTAACTAATTATAAGACTTTAAGATAGATGTGGAGAGTTGATATGCCACTTATATCCATTTTGTCCCAAAACAAGCTAAAACAAAGAAAACATTGCTTAGAAGCTGTAAATAGCTATGTTAGTGTTTCTGGGGTTAAAATGTGTCTTAATCCAATGCAACTGACTAGTTATAAGAGTTTGAGATAGATGTGGAGAGTTTAAAAGACACTTATACCCATTTTGTCCCAAAACAGGCTAACACCAAGAAAACATTGCTTAGAAGCTGTAAACAGCTATGTTAGTGTTTATGGGGTGAAAATGTGTCTTAATCCAATGCAACTAACTAATTATAAGACTTTAAGATAGATGTGGAGAGTTTAAAAGCCACTTATACCTATTTTGTCCCAAAACAGGCTAAAACCATGAAAACATTGCTTAGAAGCTGTAAAGAGCTATGTTAGTGTTTATGGGGTTAAAATGTGTCTTAATCCAATACAACTAACTAATTATAAGAGTTTGAGATAGATGTGGAGAGTTTAAAAGCCACTTATACCCATTTTGTCCCAAAACAGGCTAAAACCAAGAAAACATTGCTTAGAAGCTGTAAAGAGCTATGTTAGTGTTTATGGGGTTAAAATGTGTCTTAATCCATTACAACAAACTAATTATAAGAGTTTGAGATAGATGTCGAGAGTTTAAAAGCCACTTATTCCCATTTTGTCCCAATAGAGGCTAAAACCAAGAAAACATTGCTTAGTAGCTGTAAACAGCTATGTTAGTGTTTATGGGGTTAAAATGTGTATTAATCCAATGCAACTAACTAAGTATAAGAGTTTGAGATAGATGTGCAGAGTTTAAAAGCCACTTATACCCATTTTGTCCCAAAACAGGCTCAAACCAAGAAAACATTGCTTAGAAGCTGTAAACAGCTATGTTAGTGTTTATGGGGTTAAAATGTGTCTTAATCCACTACAACTAACTAATTATAAGAGTTTAAGGTAGATCTGGAGAGTTTAAAAGCCACTTATACCCTTTTTGTCCCAAAACAGGCTAAAACCAAGAAAACATTGCTTAGAAGCTGTAAACAGCTATGTTAGTGTTTATGGGGTTAAAATGTGTCTTAATCCAATGCAACTAACTAATTATAAGACTTTAAGATAGATGTGGAGAGTTGATAAGCCACTTATATCCATTTTGTCCCAAAACAGGCTAAAACAAAGAAAACATTGCTTAGAAGCTGTAAATAGCTATGTTAGTGTTTCTGGGGTTAAAATGTGTCTTAATCCAATGCAACTGACTAGTTATAAGAGTTTGAGATAGATGTGGAGAGTTTAAGAGCCACTTATACCCATTTTGTCCCAAAACAGGCTAACACCAAGAAAACATTGCTTAGAAGCTGTAAACAGCTATGTTAGTGTTTATGGGGTTAAAATGTGTCTTAATCCAATGCAACTAACTAATTATAAGACTTTGCGATAGATGTGGAGAGTTTAAAAGCCACTTATACCTATTTTGTCCAAAAACAGTCTAAAACCAAGAAAACATTGCTTAGAAGCACTAAACAGCTATGTTAGTGTTTATGGGGTTAAAATGTGTCTTAATCCAATGCAACTAACTAATTATAAGACTTTGAGATAGATGTGGAGAGTTTAAAAGCCACTTATACCTATTTTGTCCCAAAACAGGCTAAAACCAAGAAAACATTGCTTAGAAGCTGTAAACAGCTATGTTAGTGTTTCTGGGGTTAAAATGTGTCTTAATCAAATGCAACTAACTAAGTATAAGAGTTTGAGATGAATGTGGAGAGTTTAAAAGCCACTTATACCCATATTGTCCCAAAACAGGCTAACACCAAAAAACATTGCTTAGAAGCTGTAAACAGCTATGTTAGTGTTTATGGGGTTAAAATGTGTCTTAATCCAATACAACTAACTAATTATAAGAGTTTGAGATAGATGTGGAGAGTTTAAAAGCCACTTATACCCATTTTGTCCCAAAACAGGCTAAAACCAAGAAAACATTGCTTAGAAGCTGTAAAGAGCTATGTTAGTGTTTATGGGGTTAAAATGTGTCTTAATCCATTACAACAAACTAATTATAAGAGTTTGAGATAGATGTCGAGAGTTTAAAAGCCACTTATTCCCATTTTGTCCCAATAGAGGCTAAAACCAAGAAAACATTGCTTAGTAGCTGTAAACAGCTATGTTAGTGTTTATGGGGTTAAAATGTGTATTAATCCAATGCAACTAACTAAGTATAAGAGTTTGAGATAGATGTGGAGAGTTTAAAAGCCACTTATACCCATTTTGTCCCAAAACAGGCTCAAACCAAGAAAACCTTGCTTAGAAGCTGTAAACAGCTATGTTAGTGTTTATGGGGTTAAAATGTGTCTTAATCCACTGCAACTAAATAATTATAAGAGTTTGAGATAGATGTCGAGAGTTTAAAAGCCACTTATTCCCATTTTGTCCCAATAGAGGCTAAAACCAAGAAAACATTGCTTAGTAGCTGTAAACAGCTATGTTAGTGTTTATGGGGTTAAAATGTGTATTAATCCAATGCAACTAACTAAGTATAAGAGTTTGAGATAGATGTGGAGAGTTTAAAAGCCACTTATACCCATTTTGTCCCAAAACAGGCTCAAACCAAGAAAACATTGCTTAGAAGCTGTAAACAGCTATGTTAGTGTTTATGGGGTTAAAATGTGTCTTAATCCACTGCAACTAAATAATTATAAGAGTTTAACATAGATCTGGAGAGTTTAAAAGCCACTTATACCCTTTTTGTCCCAAAACAGGCTAAAACCAAGAAAACATT